>NC_061509.1:199248846-199270857 GCF_022539505.1 Lolium rigidum
GGGTCAAAAAATCCAAGAATAGAAAGAATTTTGGTTCATAGAGGATGACATGCGGGACCCATGATCCTGCATCGTAAACGGCTCGATCGGAGAACGTTGAACGAGATGGCGCGATCGAGAAAAAAACAATGCCGGAGAGGCTGCCATCTGGGCCCTACATCCCTCGGCGGTGCGGATTTGCGTTGACTCGGCCGGCGAACCCGAGAATTCGCGATGCACCACGTCCCGGGCCACCATACGCGACGTTTTGGCCGCTTTCGTCGGGCTAGGTGGCCTCAAAAACGAGGAAAAAAAAGTTTTGACATGCACCACGGAGGGACCAAAATCGTCGGCCATGGTACACCAGCAACCACGGCGCGACTTCAACTTCGTCGGCCATGGCAACTTTTTTTGTAGTGAAGGGCAACCAAACCATTTGAGGTTGCATCTTCTTCATCATCAACATCATCATCTCCGGAGGAATACTCTTCTTGAGTTGATAGCACAATAGATGTGTCCAAGGAGGACCTTGCCATGAAACAATGTGCATTCTTGATTTGAGGATTCTCATTGGGGGATTCAAAGAGAGATGAAGAGGGAAAGTTGGTAGTGACAATGGCGGCCACTTCCTTTGAGCTTTCTTCTTCTTCACTACAACTTTCAACTTCATCGGAAGAATATTCTTCTTTAGTCACTAGCACAATCCTTGAGGGCCTTTTGCCCTTCTTGCTCTTGTTGAAGAATTTCTTGTTCTTGGGAGGCTTTGAATACTTGCCCTTTGAGTCTTTGCTCTTGTCCTTGGGGATGAGCCTTCCGCCATGAGTCTCCCTATTCTCATAGGGGCACTCGGCAATGAAATGGCGCTTGTCATCACAATTGTAGCAAGATCTTGTTCTTGGGCCCGAACTTGTGAACCCCCGTGAGTTGTTTCTCTTGATGTTGTCTTCCTTGGCCTTGGATGGGTCAACCCAAAAGGTGTTAGCATGGAATGCCATGTGGTCATGGTAGTGGTGTTCCAAGTCTTCCGGATAGGACATACTCCAAGATGCCCTATAAGATTCTTGAGGAATCACTTCTTCAACGGAGTTGACCGCCAAGGCAAGGTTGGACCCTTTTGTCATCCCAAGAGCTCGATTGCGAGAATCATGTGAGTTTTGCTCAAGCACCTTGAGAGCTTGCATCTCGTGCACGACTTGTTGAGAAGTGAGAGAGGGATAGCATTCTCTTCCGACAAGAGTCTTGACATCAATGGGTTCAAACGGCATCATGCATTCAATGTACTTCTCCTTGATCCAAGAGTCATTGATGTGGGTGGCACCAACAAGCCGAAAGGAATCGGCAACGGTGAGAAGTCTTCCATACATGACTTCATGATCTTCATCCGGTAGCCTCATGAATCCTTCGGCTTTGTTCCGAAGAGCATTATACTTGTTCCTTCTCGTGCTCTCACTTCCAATGCAACTAGCGGCCAAACCATCCCAAGCTTCCTTGGCGGTGGTGTAATTCCGAACACGAGACAAATCCTTTGTCCCCACACTAGTTTGAATCATGTGCAAGGCGGTGTTGTTGAGTTGACTATCAACCGCTTCTCTTCTAGTCAACTTGTCGGGGTTGTAGGGATTGAAGCCTTCCACGATGATTCTCCAAAGTTCATTGGAGGCACTGCGAACATGAGAGCTAAACTCAAATTGCCAAGTATCGAAATTTTCAACGGAAAACTTAGGTGGGTCTCCCCGAATGTTCATATGAGGATGGGGAGCCAGTATATCGGGAGATAAAAAAGGTGGAGGTACTCGATTGTAGCTCTCACCTCCACTAGTTCCCTTAGGAGATGCAATGAGAGATTTGATAGTGTTTAAGTTATCACCTTCCACGGGTTTGGTAGAGTAGGGTAATGCCGAAGCATCTCCCTCTTCTAACGCACCCGTGTCCTTAACCTCTACGATGGGAGCCTTCGGAGGGACCGGAGTCAAAAGCTCGGAAATCATCTTTTTCATGCTTTCCATTTGAGCTTCCATGGAGGACTTCAACGAATTGAAATCATCCATGGAGACCATCTTAGCGGCCCCTTCCGCAGGCTCATCGTCCGGCATACTCTTAGGCGGTTAAGCCCGAAATAAGAGCCGAGGCTCTGATACCAATTGAAAGGATCGTATGCCGCACCTAGAGGGGGGGTGAATAGGTGCTAACCAATTTTTAGTTCTTTTTCAATTTAGGCTTGACACAAAGGTAAATTCTCTAGATATGCAACTAAGTGAATTTACCTATATGACAAGGTAACCAATCTAGCAAGATATAGCTACGCAATATATAGGAGATAGAATAGGATAGAGGTAACCGAGAGTGGAGCACGCGGAGACACGGAGATGATTCCCGTAGTTCCCTTCCTTTGCAAGAAGGTACGTCTACGTTTGGAGGAGTGTGGTTGCTACGAAAGCCAAACCAACAGCCACGAAGGCTTCACTCAGATCTCCTATGGGCAACGCCACGAAGGCCTAGCCCACTTCCACTAAGGGATTTCCTCGAGGCGGAAACCGGGCCTTTACAAGGTTCTTGGGGCACACATCCACAACCGAATTGGAGGCTCCCAAATCCGTAACAATACAACAACAACACATCAACAACAATCAACTAGGGAACCAAAAGGAACACTAGCAAGAGGGCCCTCAAACAAATGAGGGGGAAATGTAAATTGCTTCGGTGAGGATGTAGATCGGTGTCTTCTCCTTCGAATCTCCAAAGATCAAGAGCTTTGGTTGGGGGAGGAAGGAGATCTTGCAAATCTTGTGTTCTTGAGGTGGCTCTAATGGTGGTGAAGACTTGGCAGATTTTTATGCAATGATTGAGCAACTTGTCCCTTTGGAGAAGAGAGCTATTTATATGATTGGAGCTCTTAGATCTGACCGTTTGGACGATTTTTAGTAACACTGGAAGTTCCGGCCAGGAGGGCCGGAAGTTCCGGCTGGCACCGGAAGTACCGGCCAGGAGGGCCGGAACTTCCGCCAGGAAGATTCTGCGTCAGATGACCTGGTCAACAAAGATTGGGGCAGAACTAGGGCGGAACTTCCGGCGACCGGAAGTTCCGGCCAAGTTCCGGCCAAGTTCCAGAATTCCGAGAAAACCATACTGGACATTACTGAGCCACAATTGCCGATTTCCGGAACTAGCCCGGAAGTTGGGCGGAAGTTCCGCTGTCCGGAACTTCCGTCCAACTGCACCGGAACTTCCGGCCAGCGAATAAGAACTTCACGAAGAGCTGCGCTGAGGGTCTTCTGAGTGGAGAAACAGAGCGGAACTTCCGCTGGTGGTAGCCGGAACTTCCGCTCCTGGGTGGAAGTACCGCAGGCAATGGCCGGAACTTCCGCCCGAAGAGGAAAACCAGACAAAGATTCAGTTTTGTCAGTCCACTTCAACAGCCATGTTTATACACAAAAATCTTGTACCTGTCTACATCAACACACATAAATATATACCTAGTGTTGACATCAAACACACAAAACCCAAAAGGGCGGGAAATGTTCTTTCAACTATCTTTGTGTTCTCTAGAACTATGCAACTTAAGATTAAAAGATCAAATCTCGTGTGGGGAGCCAAAGATACTACTCCATGCCTATCAAATGTATAATTTGTTGGAATATGCACTAAACAATTTGATGTGTGTGATTATAGTAGATATATCCATAGTTAAATTACTCAAAATCATTATTGCAGCCAATACATGTTGTTACTAACATCCCTAAAGTTACTACCGCACACTTAAAAAGTAATTCAAATTGGACCAGAAGTAAACAATATTAGTAATATGGTTCTGGGGAATGGAGCTTGACATTAGTACTAAGCAAACAATCAAAACCCATATTTCAAACTGCAAGAGCTATGATTTTGCAATGCAGAGATGCAAATAACTCTCGTTTAAAGATTGTACACAAATATAGGAGTAATGTGTGCTTTGCTCTGCAAGGAAATGAATAATGAAAAAAAAACATAATTCTCTAATGGCACAATTTTAAACATTTAATTGTCATGAATCAAACAATATTTTTTAGGAAAATGATAGAATACATGATTTCTCGTTCCATTAAGATTTGAGATTGATACATTAGAGTAGATAGAAAGAAAATGTGTAATGCTAACTCATCTAGAGGGTAAATATCAAATAAAACTAATATCGCAGAGCTAAAGTCTACACTAAACCAGCTTTCATGCATATCTTTGTGTCATCATTTAGTGCAACATAATCTGCATGTCTTAGAACCTTTAAAGTGCACCAAACTTAACTTGTGGCAGGCAAAGGGTAACACCTTTACACTATCAAGATAAATAACACCAATAGTTACTTTAGCACAAACAAGAATTCATTTTATGCAAACTGGATAATGTGTAAATAAATGAAATTTTTACCCCTATATAATTATATAATTGTTGGATTTCTATTTCCCCTTACATTCCTTGCTTGCCACGTAGTTACTCGTTAGTTGGCATGCTTGACATATAAATGTATAGGTAACTTTGGCGATAAAGTACTACTAAACTCAGCAACAAGCTAATCTAACTTGTTTGAGTATGGGGGTCCAAAAGAGTTATGTAATCCTAAAGGTGACAATTTCCCACAAGGCAACTGCCTAAACATGTCATTCAGTCATACTGCTTTATAAGTTTGTTTACACTAAAGTATACATGGAAGTTTGTTTAAAAAAAATTACCTTGAAGGCTTGTTGATCCCACTATTAGTTACTATCGGAAGTGACCCTTAGCAATTGATACGATATGGAGAAGGTCGTATACGTTCTTACCCATAGTGGTCACTATGCATAAGATCATGACCTTTGTTGTGTTTATAAAGTTCATTGTTGTAGGTCTTGGCCTAAATACAAGGTAGAAATTAATTATTACATGTTTTTGGTAATCGGCCTTTCAACATAGTGAAACAAAACATATTCTGGTTTTTTAAATAAGTAGATGGTTTCTCCAAGAAACACAGGCCTTGAATTTAAAAAATCAAGATATGTAAAACTTAGCTATGCCATATATAGCTTAGGGATTAGTATATCATAGTCTGCTTTCGAAAGACATGAGCATATTGAAACATGAGCTTAGAGTTGCAAACATATGTAATAAAAATTATCTACACCTAACTTTTTCTGAATACGAAAGTTATGTGTCAGTAACAAACAACATACATGTAGTGCAAGCAACTAAAGGACCAGCGCTCTTTACTTTTAAACTTGTAAATCAAGATATGTAAAACTTAGCTATGCCGTATATAGCTTAGGGATTAGGATATCATAGTTTATTTTCAAAAGACAGGAGCATATTGAAACATGAGCTTAGAATTGCAAACATATGTTATAAAAATTCTCTATACCTAACTTTTTCTGAACACGGAAGTTAAGTGTCAGTAACAAACAACATACATGTAGTGCAAGCAACTCAAGGACCAGCGCGCTTTACTTTTAAACTTGTAAATCAACTTGAAAGAATACACATATGTCCAGCATATATAATATATACTTAGGAAGTAAGATATCACAAATGCTTTTAAAACAATATTCAATATATACTTAGGAAGTAAGATATCACAACTTGAAACTTCAACTTTTATTTACAAATATATTATACTATTTATCAAACCATAGGTATTTAGCTCCACATGCCTATCTTTTAGCGGCAAACTGCCATGTTCCATGTAAGGAGAAAGTTGAAAAACCTTGATACATATATGTTAACCAAAATTTTCCTACATGTGACAAAGTGACTAAACAAAGAGCAACTAAAATATCATGATTTACTCCATCTCCTAGTGATTATGTCACAAAATTAAATGGAACATATCATTGCTTCTTATTTGGTAAGTGAATAGTACCAAAATTATTTTCCAAGAGCTCTTCACTTCTTCATGGAAGATAGAATTGTACATAATTATGAAATTAGACACACCACATTCAAAAAAATACACAGAGGGATCACAAGTAAAGAAACAATTAATGTTCCAACATTGGAATCACGCGGTGAACATTGTAGCATAGACGATGTCGGAGTAGTCCGTAGGTGAAAACTGACCGCTATCTCATGTCGCCTACCTGAGGGCGACCGAGGTGGCCCCTCCTCTCTCTGTCGCGCCCCTCCTAATGCCACCTTCCTCTCCGGCCGCAGCCGGTAGAGGCCACTGGGCAAACCCTGTGCGGTGCCGGTGGTGGTGGCTCTTCATCACCCGTGCAGGGCGGAATCCACCTGGTGGCAATGCTCTTCGAGAGACTCGGGTTCGACAGCGGCTGATCTGCGATGACAGTTGGGGGCGTCGCTGCTCTAGCGGCAGCAGGGCAACGCGGGCATGGTGGCGCGGCGATCGACCGCCCCAGATATGGGCTCTACGGGCCTCATCTGGGGGCGGCGGTCTGGATTCCCTACTCGGTTGTGAAGCTCCATGGCGATGGTGGCCGCGACGAGGGTGAGGTTGGGGATGATGGCGCCAGTGGTTGGCATGTTGCAGCGCGGCGGGGGGCTTTACGGCTCGCTCAGGTCCCGGTTGGACCCTCTTGGGTCTGGTGTGCCTCCGAGGATCTTTACAGGCCCGATGGGTCCAGCTTTACCCACTTGGGACTGGTATGTCTGCTTCCGTGTCCGGTCGGCTACCGCCTTTGGCGGTGGAGGTTGTTCCTTCCCGTGCGACCGCGGTGCTGCTGGCCCTTCTTCAAGCTAAGCCTTTTGCCTCCATCTTGCAGGCCCCGTGACGGTTGCATCGAGGAGACGACAATGGTGACTTCCTGACCGTGGTGACACGTGCTAGTGGGCGGCAAGTTCGGTGGTGGTGAAGCTTTGTCCTTGCAGCTGTTCAATGAATCGTGAGAGGGTAGTGGAAGTGGTTATTCGGGAGAAATCCCGCTACCCCTGATCCATCTCCTTTGGTGTGTCGGAGAAAACCCTAGGACCAGTATCTGGTCCAGCAGCGACATCGTCGTCGCATCCCTTCTTGAAGGTGTTGCTTGGTACTTGACGCATTGATGCTAGGAGTGTGGTAGAACTTCTTTGGAGTGCGCAACGGTTGTGGGTCACCGTCGCTTAGTCGATCCGCCCTAGTCTCCGTTTTGTTTCTTCTTTTCTTTTCTCTTCTTTTGGTCATGCCGTTGTTGTTGCCCCAAAATCTGCTTTGTTTCAGTTCTATTGTTAGTTGTATGGTGTGTTGCTATAATAATATAGCGGGGCAAAAGCCTGTTTCGAGAAACATTCAGAATCACACGATACAAAGAGAAGGTTCTCAGTGCTCTGAGCCCAAAAAAATATATAACTACAATTGCATGTAGAGGCCTTGGAGTTGCACAATCAGTGTTCTTGATTTGCTACATGGAAGATAAATGAGACAAATATACATAAATGTGGTTGAGATAAGTGCTGACCGGTCACATGCACGAGATATCCAACAACAACTCCATGTTACTCTATGAAAGAAAGCCGGTGTGCAGATTAATAAGCAACATCACCATAAATTGATCTCGTCATCTGCTCAAACGAACACATGAAGCTAGTTCTACTAAAATGGTGCAAGAAAGACAATACAGTACATACATACTTGTCCTTCTCGACGACCTGAGTTTCTCAAGTTTGATGTTGAGGTACAGAAGTCCTTCTTCAGCAGATGAGCTGCATGGTAGAAACCACCACCAGCAGCAGGGCTAGTTCACCTGATAAGAGAAGATGTTGCTGCGGTGAGTCTGCCTGGGGTTTTTTATCCGAGACTTTCTAGCATGTATGTATATATCAGCGAGCTTTTAATTTCTCTCTCTTTTTTTGATATATCTACCATTTTTCATGGCTTGTACTGTACTAATTTTACCCGCCCCTCTATGGCTCTATCAATGCAAAACAGCTAAAAAAAAACCAGCAGCACACAAGAAAAACCGGCTGGCATTTACAATGCCGAGGTCAACACCGGCATCGCCCCGGCCGGCGAGATAAATACAAGATTTTTTTGTAAACAACATCGCCAAGTGCCAATCTCTGAACGATTTCGTACGAATTTGGCACCGGATAGCAAGTTCTCTGATCCCAAATTACTTACTTGGTGTATGAGAACAACGTTAGGTCGTCAAGATTCTACACAAGCCTCTCCACGCCACATTTGATCCGTCGAAACGCAGCGTCTGGGGTTGATTCAGCTACTTTTGACAATATCCGTCGTTCAGCAACGGTCACTTTCCATATAGCGCATTTCCAACGATGCTTCATTGGAAAATGCTAATAATGCTTTGTATGTGACGGAGACATGCATATTTACCTCGACGAAATATTTTTCTTGTTCCTTTGTCCCCGGTTCGTCGGGAGATTGACGTATACCCTCATCGTGGAATGCCACGCGCGCAGGCCCTGCATGCTCGAGAGCTTGGTGATCACACAAGCTAGCAGACAAATACTATCATCTGATAAGTCTAGAGAGGAAAGCAGATAAGAAATCGCAGGATCTGCCTTCCAAGGCAAGCAATTTTGAGTTTAGAACTTCAGCTGTAAGTAACAGACCGAGTAGCGTGGAGCCAAGCAACTGACGTACTGTAGTTCAACCTTAACCAGCGCACACATGCTCCCAAATTCTCGTATTGCAGTTTCTCATGCATCCCAGCTCCCCTCCCTGTCTGAACTCTGAACTCTGACGAGTCCAAATCCAACAGTTCAGCCGGCCATCTAGAAGCGGAGTATTCGCGCCACCGCCACCTGAATGCTGTCGATAGATCGATGTCATGCGGTACGCCGAGAAATATACCACGTCGCCAGTTGCTAGTCGGCACACCAAACGAGCACAAATACTGACAACAGGCATCGGCTCCATCGACCAAGAGTAATACTCGAACTAGCGAGAATGGCGTCGAACACCGCAGCCGACGACAACGAGGTGGCGCACGAGTTCGGGCTCGTCCGTGTCTACAAGAGCGGCCGCGTCGTGCGCCCCTTCGTGGCTCCGCCCGCCGCGCCCGGCCTCGACCCCGCCACCGGCGTCGAGTCCAAGGACGTCCACCTCGGCGACTACTCCGCCCGCCTCTACCTGCCCCCGTCCGCCGCCACGGCCGCAGCCAAGCTCCCCGTCATCGTCTACGTCCACGGGGGCGGCTTCGTGGCGGAGTCCGTCGCGTCCCCGAACGGCCACCGCTTCCTCAACAGCCTCGCCGCGGCCTGCCCCGCCCTCGCCGTCTCCGTCGAGTACCGCCTCGCGCCGGAGCACCCGCTCCCGGCGGCCTACGACGACTGCGTCGCCGCGCTCAGGTGGGTGCTCTCGGGCGCCGACCCCTGGGTCGCCGCGCACGGGGACCTGGGCCGCGTCTTCGTGGCCGGGGACAGCGCCGGCGCCAACGCATGCCACTACCTCGCCATCCAGCCCGACGCCGCGCGGCTCAAGGGCGCCGTGCTGATCCACCCCTGGTTCTGGGGCTCCGAAGCCGTCGGCGAGGAGACGCGCCACCCGCTGGCGCGCGCCATGGGCGGCCGGCTCTGGATGTTCGCGTGCCCCGGCTCGAGCGGCGTGGATGACCCGCGAATGAACCCGTTGGCTCCTGGCGCGCCGGGGCTGGAGACCCTGGCGTGCGAGAAGGTCATGGTGTGCGTAGCGGAGGGCGACCACCTCAGGTGGCGCGGCCGGGCGTACGCTGAGGCGGTGGCCGCGGCGAGGGGCGGCGACGGGCAGGGCGTCGAGCTGCTCGAGACGGAAGGGGAGGGCCACGTCTTCCATCTCTTCAAGCCCGACTGCGACAAGGCCAAGGAGATGTTCGACAGAATCGTCGCCTTCGTGACCGCACCGTGACGCGCGTCCGAACATGACCTGTTATCAGGCCGGCAGCTCTGTGTGTCGCTACCTGTTGAAATAAACGTACTCCGTACTCTGATGTTGATGAAAAAAATTATATGATCTGGTGTGGTAAAATGCGAGAGGTTACTGTACTGGTATTTACTCTCACTCGTTCATTAACCTCTCGTTGTGGACATGGATAAATTCGAACTTTTGAACTTTGACTGCTAGCATCTTTAAAAAGATAGGATATTTAAAAGCGTATGCACTGGTCATCTCGAAATTGTGTACTTTCATCATGTATAATTGTGAGAGACGTCCATATAAGCATAATGCAACAAATAATTGTGTACTCTGATGATGAAATAATTTCAATGATCTGCTGATAAAATGCGAGTTTACTGTACTGGTATTTACTCTCACCCGTTCATGTTTAGTCATCTCCAACGCGATTGAACAAATAGGACATCTTTTGTGTCCTCTTTCATCTGTTTGGATGGCCTCGTGGATGTGGAAGGAGAGATCTTCATCCGCCTGTCCGTTTAGGTCACACGGTGCATCCAACTCGGCTACCCATTTAAGCAACGCGGCCTTGTCCTTTTTTGGTGACCTTTTTCATTTGGAAGTAAACGACTGCAAGACCACGAGATGCTCCACGTCCTCCTCATTTTCTTGGCGGCGTCAGCCTCGAGCCTCCGTGTCTCCGCGTCTTTCCTCAGTCCACGCGCTTCTTGCTCTCATTGGCATTCTGCTTCGCCGTTAGCTCGACCTTCGGCTTGTTGGTCACCGCTGTGGTGGAAGGAGGAGCCACGAAGCCTACAGGAGGGGCCTCAACGGCGGGAGGGGCTTCCGCGGCGAGAGGGGACTCGTCGTCGATGGAGGCGACGGCAGGTGCATCGTCCATTTCGCCCTAGATTTTCAGAGTGAAGTGGAATGAGTGGAATGCAGTCGAATTGGGAGACCGCCTGACGGGTTAGGGGAGGACAAAGGAGGACGCAAGCCACGTCCACACGACATCCACGACCACGCAAAGCAGACCCATATTTGGACCGGCTTTGAGTCGTGGCGTGGAGAACAAAATAGTTTTTGCCTTGCCTAGTTAGGGAAAAAAAAGTATCTGATAGTAGGTGGGTCAAAACCACGCTGAACACGAGTGTGCATATATAGAACATGGGGCATGTGAACCCACTTTTTGAAAACTTCCGTTTGTGATGTCAAAACATGTTTTAAAAATCGAAACACAAAATGATTTCCCAGATGATCTCAAATATGTACCCTGGACATGAGTTTCGTGACGAATTTTTTTTTATTTTGTCTCGGCAAAAAAATGAAATTTTGCAGGGCTATATAGCAGTATATATGTGACGTATTTTTTCTTTTTTAGATTTTGAGATAAAAAAGTGGTTTCTCCGCGAAAACTTTCTACGCACACATGAAACATGCGTACGTATCCGGATATTTTTATTTCAGAATTTTTTAACATTTGGAAAATGCATGTCCAACTAGGGTTCACATGCACGCCATGATCAAGGAACCATGAAGATTAATGTCGATGCATGCGTCAATCCTGACACACTCCAGGGGCCTCAGGCTTGGCCCGCTAACTATTCTCTCTATTCATAGATATAAGTTATATAGCTTTTGACACGAAAATTGAAGAACGTATGTGGAAGAAAATTATACCAAGTTTAGGCCGAATTACCCCTAGACAATTGATGTCAGAAAATAGAGCATAAGATAAGAAAACGTAATCAAATCCCGAAAAAAAAGTCCAGACATGTGGTGCAACGAAATACACCCTATATTCTGGATTATTAGTAGGCTTTGTTTTCTTACTAGCTGAAATACGAGTTTGTGGTCTTGTATACCAGAATAGAGGAAGTAGTTAATATCCTTGCAAAAGATTGTAATCCCACTGTTTGAGTAATGAATTTATTTAATTCGTAAAAAAAAGTTGCTATAATTAGTTTTGATGCACTTTTCAGTTACAGGATAATCACATGTTAAATTATTTAATATTCTCAAAGTCCTACTCAAATTTAGGAAATTAGGAGTATACACTATGGGTGTGATGGTGCATAATCGGCTTTATTTCATCAATCATAGAAGTCTCAGAATATATGGTGCACAAACACTCTTGCATGACTAAACGCACCGAGCTGCAAGCGGCTAGGCAGGGAGGCCGGTGGCGCATGTCATCACGCTGCGTTAACGAAGGCGACGATCCTGTCAATCATCTCCTTGGTTTTGTCGCAGTCGGGCTTGAAGAGGTAGAAGACGTGCCCCTCCCCCTCCGTCTCCAGCAGCTCCACCTCCAGCCCGCCGGCGCCCCTCGCCGCGGTGACCGCCTCCGAGTACGCGCGGCCGCGCCACCTGAGGAAGTCGCCTTCCGCCGTGCACACCATGACCCTCTCGCACGCCAGAGCCTCCAGCCCCGGCGCGTCGGGAGCCATGGGGTTCATCCGCGGGTCGTCCGCGCCGCTGGTGCCGGGGCACGCGAACAGCCACAGTCCCGCGCCCATGGCGCGCCCCGCGGGGTCGCGCGGCTCCTCGCCGACGGCCTCGGAGCCCCAGAACCAGGGGTGGATCAGCACGGCGCCCCTGAGGCGCGCGGCGTCCGGCTGGATGGCGAGGTGGTGGCAGGCGTTGCCCCCCGCGCTGTCGCCCGCCACGAAGACGCGGCCCAGGTCGCCGTGCGCGGCGACCCAGGGGTCCGCCGCCGAGAGGACCCAGGCCAGGGCGGCGCGGCAGTCGTCGTAGGCCGCCGGGAGCGGGTGCTCCGGGGCGAGGCGGTAGTCGACGGAGACGCCGAGCGCCGGGCAGGCGGAGGCGAGGTCGTTGAGGAAGCGGTGGTAGTTCGGGGACCTGGCGGACTCGGCCACGAAGCCGCCGCCGTGGATGTAGACGATGACGGGGAGCTTGGCGCCGGAGGTTGTGACGGAGGGCGGCAGGTAGAGGCGGGCGGAGTAGACGCCGAGGTCGACGTCCTTGGATTGGACGCCGGTGGTGGCGTCGAGGCCGGGCGCGACGGGCGGGGCCACGATGGGGCGCTCGACGCGGCCGCTCTTGTAGACTCGGAGCAGCGGGCCGAACTCGTGGACTACCTCGTCGTCGACGGTGGGCGCGGCGCTGGAGGCCATGGTCGCAACTGCTTGGGTCGATGGGCGCTGTGTGGGCGTGGCGAGCTGAGCTGAGAGCCGGTTGTTGCTTTACCTCTAGTCTTGTTATCTTTGTTGGAGTGTCACTGACTAGGTACTGGCCAGGTGCATTTCTTGTCGTTGCGATTGGCGTGACGTGAAATGATGGTGTGTGGTTGAGCCGAGTTACGTGCGTGATTTTCGTCGCCGCTTCTAGATGCCAGGATGTTCGCGAGCAGTGGAATGGTGGATACCGACAGGGGCGTCCGCCGGTCACTTTGGCTGGCTTGCGAAAATCAACAATGGAGATAGATACTCCTTTGATACTCCTTATAAAAATCTACTTAAATTTTTTTTTTAAAATTGAAATAAAAAAAATTTATGTACATATTATGTTGATATCTACGTAGGTGCATTTTTTTCAAAAAAAAATCCAAAAATTTGAAATAGCAATTTTTAGAACTTATGCATTACTGTGTGGTAACAAAAGCCCGAACTTAGTTTGGTCGAAATGTATCTATGTAAGATGTAGTAATCCGTATTTGTTCTCTTTTTTATACAATTTTTTTTTGGTGCAAACAGAGTACCAGCCAGATATTCTATTAGAACTACAATCCGCCTATTGTCTCCAACATATCGCACATGCCTAATTGTCCCCCTCGCCATGGCATCCTCGCCCTCCCCTGTGTTGTGGTCATTGCGGCCTGGCACCCCGACCTTCTGAGACGGCGTGCGATTGAATGCTAGCGGTGCCATGGCGCTGCCTCCTCCTCGGCTTCCCCAAGGCTATTAGAATATCTATTTTTTAGAAAATTTTAGGACCAGTTGGACTAAGCTGGATACGTGAGAACATGTTACAATTTGACATTATTAATATGTGTTAGGCATGTGTTAGAAAATATGCCCACATTAAAATATGTGTTACAAGCACATGGGTTGTCTAATTTTAATGTGTCAGAAATCATAGGTTAGCTAGTAATTTTTATATGGTAGAACACTTTATAAGTTGACATGAAAATGATGTGCATCTTTATGAGCAAAGTATTTTAGATGATTCATTGTTTAGTTCCAGCTTCATATGAGAGTGGTCTTATTTCATTGACATTGTACAAGAAGATCTAGTTACAGATCTAATGGCATGTAAAAAAAGCTTTTCTTATTTCCAAGAGCAACGACATAACCAATGATGATGTTGTGTGAGACAAGATTTCTTCACTCTAGGCCAATTCTCACACCTAAGCATGAACATGTCCAACTATCCCGCCGTCACGAAGTCAAATGATGGCTCACTAGTGGTTGGGGCGCCCCTTGGGGCGCCTCCTCGCCGGAGCTATGCGTCCCAATTCATGTGCATGAAAGTAAATTTACTGAGTCTGACGAGCACTTCCTATGCCCATGTTTACTTTTCTTTATTTATTATTTAGATCCACTTACACAGTAAACTCTCCATAGTTAAATGGCCCAAAACGGCACAACATGTTTACTGGACACCATTAACTTTACATTAGATTTTGCAATGAAGGCAATACCTAGAGTACACTTTGCACTTTACATTGGCAAAGATATACACCGAAAGGAAATCATCAAAAATGCTAAGTCTAAGGTATCTGACCAGTCTAATACAAATATAGAAATATTGTATGGAAGCTCCACAATACACCTTCTTTTCTTTCCTTTGGAGGGTAAATTAGAAAAGAAATATGCAAGACTTTCAGTTGGTCGACCTGCAAAGTTTACCGAATGGTATCGTTATTGCACTCCATGCTTCAGCAAGGGTGCAGATATATTGATGCTGAGTGTCTACCAAGTCAACATTAGAAGTCTGAAAAATAAAATGGTAGCAAGAAAGCTGACATCCTCCCCAATGCACAAATTTGTAATTGATACTTTGGAATCTCATGACATGAATGAAACCTTAGCAGCAGAATTTGAACTTTTGCGGTGAGAACATCCAATCAACAATAGATACGGGTAACAGTGCATTGGGTACACCAATTCAGTGGTAAGTATATCTAACAAGGAATACATTAAAGCATATATAATCCCATGACTCACCAGATCGATTCTATCAGTAATCAGTAACAAAGTTAACATGAAGTTCCAGGAACAAGAAAGTAGAAGTATGCACTTTGTAGGGCATAGTATTGAATGGTATCCCATTATAGATCTAACATATTACTTGTTTCACCTAAACTGTATTTGTTTGGTCATTATCCAAAACTGGATACTTAATTTCAAAATATGAAGATGCCTAGCATAACAAATAGGAGTATATACATAAAGGTCACATGAATATGTGCCTTTTGGAAATGTACCTCTGGGGAATCCCATCATTACTTGATCTTTCCAACAGTAGGTCTCCCATTATAGAGTGGAACCAGAATCCAGGAAGTGCTTTCTGAAAGAATGGACAATTAGTAGAGAATTCAGTTAGCGCCTTAAAAGAACTGTGAAACATAATGAAACATTTTATTTTCAACGGACTACTAACAAAACATTCTTTTGTCCAATTAGTGTAGAGTAGAGAATTCAGTTAGCGCCTGCAATTTTACATTCTGCTTTATGCTATTCTATCTTAATTAAAGATTCTTCGAAGATAAAAGAATGTAGTCATTGACTTGTTCCTTCAAATGCATCAAAAACTCAGTAAGGAAAGTATAATTCTTTATTGAAAAAAAAAACTTTGGTGAGCACAGTACCACAAACCTTCTGAATCATAGTACCATGCGAAAATGTTGATTCATCCATTTGGTAAATTGGTAGTACATGCCAATAATTTGGGTGCCTTTAAAATTTTATAATTAACACACATAACTGCATCATCAAGCCTAAAAATAACACTAAATCACAACTATTGATCTGGATCTGGATCTGGATGCTTCAATCACTATGGACATGCATAACAAAATGGAAAGAAATCAAAGTATATCTTCAGTCCAATGCTTTAGTTGAGCTTCTGGTCCAGCCATTAAATTTCAACTTATACGCTACCACATATTTCTTATCTGACGCAAAGAAAGGGAAAAAGGCTAGCACACAATTTAAGAAGAAGGGAGGGGAGATGGGACTTGAGGAGTTTGCCGCGTTCTCACCAGCAAAGGAGATGGCAATGTTCGTGAAAGCAGCGGCTTCAGACACAAAAGCATAGAGGTGAGTATGTAGACAGAGAGGGGCACAACCAGTTGCATGATTGCATTCTCTTGTTGCCAGCACTCTAACCAAGGTAGAAGGTCCTGGCCCATCCGATAATAGATGTACAAGCTGTAGCAAGTACTAACGAACATAAGCAGTGCAATGCCAGCAGTATACTAACACTGCTATTTGAAAGACTAATCATATGAGGAGGGGGCCGAAACAACTCTTATATATGAACAAGTGAAATAAGATGATAGAACTACATGCGAGTACATAATGTAAAATAGAACTACTGGTGATGCATGAAGATAAGATTCGTTGAGCCATCATTTTTGAAGAAAATGTGGTGTATATGAAAAAAAAAACGTGGGTGCAAACAGAGGAAACGTACAACCAGACAAATCTACTTCAGTGAAATACCAGAAAGTATTATATGCGTGAGTATGAACGTGAGCACACCAGTCCAGAAAATATACCATGGGAGTACATGCGCATAACTTTGTAGATCACAATCTTGGTTGATATATTAAGAAATCAAAATATTTGAATGTAAAGTGATGAAAAATATTGACCAGTAGAAAGAAATTTTGCAGCAGTTACCTCTCTTAGCATCAGGAAGATGGCCTTCATGGTTGCAAACTGAGGAATCCTGATACATTATTGAAAGCAGTCAATGTATGAGCATCAGGAGCATTGCATCCATTTATAAGGAAATGAGATGAGATTTTACATACACATCTTCCAGGAACAAACTGAACAGATGGACCCCAATGACTTACTGCAACTACTCCAGAAAGCTGCAAGTAAAATCTACCTGTTTCACAACATGAATAGGAAGCAACATTTAAGATGTGTGGAAGAATACTCCCTCAGTTTAGCACAAAAGCAAACTCAAGCATATGGGCAAATACCTAATAAAGAGATGAAGCGTGACACAAAGAAAGCATATGCAAGTGTTTAGGATGAAATCATGAATACCCTAACAGGGATTACCATTTAAGGGACCTGCTCCTAGGATAATGGTAGGCGTTCTCCATTTGCATCACGTATTTTCCGCTCCAAAAGATCCTAACCAACAATCATCTCTGTTACTCGTGTTCAACGGTTAGAAGGCTATCTATATATCGATTAATATATGTGATCACACACCCTCTTCAAAAACTAATACATATATGCAAGAACAAAAAAAAGGAAAAGCACAGGAATCCAGAGCAGACTCAACAACCGAAGCAGAAGTCTATCGCTAACTTACCATATGTACCCTGTGTTAGCTCATCTGCAGCACTCCGCAGCCAATGCAGAGCCCCAGTGCCATCGTCATCGGCGGCATATGCTCCCAGACTCCACCGCCTTGGCCGACAACCCCGCAGCTGTGACTACACACCCACGAACAATGTCGTCAGTCATGATGTCGCCGACACCCAAATACGTGAAGCCATGCTCCTACGACCAGATTGGCGTCAAAGCAATCACCTTCCCAGCAGCGGTGTATTCCATTTCTTCATAACATGAAATTCATTTTTAGTCCTAATTTTTTTTTTTTTTGCAGCTATTGCTGCATTAGAGCGTTTCAACAAACATATGGTGGGCGTGGCACAAACCTGCTAGGTCTGGTGCCTCGCGGATGGCCTGACGATTGCAGCAGTATCCAGCGTTTCGACACAGCGGAGTCATCTTGAGGACGCCGGACAGTTAATGGCGAACTTACCAGGAAAAGTGGAGTGAGACTGTGAGATGCCTTGCTCCCTGCCCCCTGTGTCCAAACCTCCAACCCCTCAACATGGACATGTCCTGGTGGTGTGGCGTGGAGAGGAAGGAGCCCGGTCTTCTTTGCCCCCCTCCCGCAGCTGCTGCAACCACCGGCCCCTCTACCAAGGGGGGCCGGTGACGAGCACCCGTCTGCTTGACGATGATGAGGCGCGATAGATGCGAGGTGAACGATGTTGGGGAAAGATGACAAATGTGGAGGGAGGAGATGAGGGAGGCCGGTGGAATAGAGGTGGGGAAAGAGGAGGTGGGCGGCGGGACGAGACGAGGGAGGTCGGCGGATCAGCGCTCGCCGCAGCGGCGGAGGCGAGGTTGCGTGTGTGGAGGGGGAAGCGCCAGGGGAGAAGCAGGGGAGGCGGCGGCAGTACGCGAGTGAATGCCGTGTTTTTTCCTGGTTTCTATCTCCTTTTCCGTCGGTGGAGATAAACAGGCCCAGCGCCCAGCCGTCGCGCAACAGGTAGCTATCGTGGATAGTCCCAGAAGCTCGCCAGGGTACACGCACTTGCTTATTCTCAATGTCTCCGCACCCTCTGTGAGCTGTACAATTTCCACACCTTAATGTAACAATGGATGTGGTGATGGATTGTGGTAAATTTTGATGTGTTGGTACTTGCTTAATGTAGTACTCCCTCCGTTTCATACAACTAATATGAAGCAAAGGGGGTAATATTTTACATAGTTATTCATTGTGGTAATCTATGTTGGTACTTTATGTAATAGCTGTTAGGATGATCTCCACGGGATCGATCCCAACGGATCGATAACGACCTTTGACCTCGTCCGCGCCCTGATCGGGGGTGCCCAACCCTATCTCTGGTTGGTGGGCCCCTGTGACCTGCGCTATATAAAGAGGTGGGGGCCGGGGCCCACAGTACGAAGTTCACCGCGCCGCAAGTCACCCCACCGACATTCCCTACCGATCTAGGGTTAGCGCAGTACTCACGGGAAGCTCTGCCGCCGCCGCCACCGCACGCTCACGCCACTCGCCCCGTCGCCATGGACAACGGCTCGAGCTCCTCCTCGAAGGGAGAAGGTACACCGTCTCTCTCTCGATCTCTCTCTCTCTCGGATCTCGCAGCATACATACAGTCATAGTTTTCTACCGTTAGCATCTAGCCTAGAAGATCCAAGGGATTTAACATTGGTACCAGAGCTTCCTAGTTCTAGATGTTTTTCGGGTAGATCGAAACAACAAACCCTAGATTAGCCCATGTAACCAAAGGAAAAGAAAAGGTAACCGGCCGACGCCCTCGGGCTCGCCGGCAAAGTATGCGCTGCCGCAAGGCCGCGCCGTTCCTCTCGATCCAGGTGCGCATCGGCAAGCCAAGGCACCTTGAAGAAGAACCACCTCACCTCCACGTGTTGCTGCGGCGGCCGTGCGAGATGGGGCAAAGAATAGCTTACCAAAAGGGGCAGTGGGGATGTGCGCCGCCACCGCCGAAAGACACCGGCTACTGCCGGCAAAGAAAAGCGCCGCCTCTGCGCGGCAACGGGCCCACCCTCGGGTGCACGCGCCGCCGCCAAGAGGTACAGGGGGCGCCGCCGCGTCTTCTTCTCCGCCGTTGGCCATCGGGTCTACTGGTGGTGGAGGAAACGAAAAGGGGAGGGGCTCGGCTCGGACACCTGCTGAGCGCAGACGAGCAGCGGTGCTACCTCCCGGCCGAGAAAGAAAGGGCGAGTGCGGCTGGCGAGGGCAAGCCGCCATAGCCGAGCGCGCGGGAGGAGGAGCATCTCCGTCGCCGCCGCCGGACATAGACAGAGAAGGGGCTCGGGGGAGAAATGAATCTAGGGTTAGGGTTTGGCCGGTTGGTACCCCTTTTATACCGCCCGAAAGTAATGGCTGACCGTCGGATCTCATCCGACGGCCAGGAGCGAGCGGCGCTGGCTGGCAGCGTGGTCTCCGCGGCTGGGCCGCGTGGAGGCCGTGTGGGCCGCGTCAGCAGCGTGGCCGGGCCGCGTTTCGGCAGGCCGAGTCGGCGGGCCGCGTGCGGGCCACTCCTGCCAGCAGCGTGGGCGAAGCATTACTGCGCGTCGCTCGGCGCGTGCAGGCCGCTTGGGCAGCGGGCCACGTGTGCACAGTTTTTACAGTTTTATTAATTACAGAGGCATTGTTTAGGCAGTTTTGGGTCATTTTTTGGCCAAAATTTTGTCTAGTTTTTTCTGAATAAATAGGACCAACGAAATATTTGTTCAGAAATTAAAAAGTAAAATAAATGCCTCTGAAAAGTTCAAAGTTTAAAAGTTTAAATTCACAGTTTCCGTTGCCTATAGTCAAAGGAGCATTTTAAATGCAAAAGTGACTATTAAATTTTGAAATGAATAAAAGTGATTGTTGTGACAATTATGGTTCTGTTATTTTTTGACCAACGTTATTAATGACATGACCATGGTTTTGTTGCAATGATGATATGTGCATTTATCTCTATTTCTGCCCAACGGTGATATAGTTTTATCTGCATTAACACAGTTGCATGTTTTAATTCGGACCAACGTTGGATTATAATTTGCAATTGTAGTATTCTCACTTCTTTGTGGTTTTCAGGAGGGTTCTACTTGATGAGCTGCATCAAGGATGTTACCACCCTTAGAGGGGATAACTACACAGAATGGAGGAAGAAGGTGGATTTCGCCTTTGTCTGTGCTGAGGTGGACTGGGTGGTTGACACACCGCAGCCCACCAAGCCTACTGATCCCGTCAGAGCTGACGAGGATGCTGATGATGCATGGGATAAAAAGAAAAGGGACCATGCTCCTGTGGAGATGTCCTACACCCTAGAGAACAGAAAGTGGCAGACTGCCAATAAAAAGTGCATGGCATTCATAAAGAACACAATTGAGAACGTCATCGTGGGCTCAATTGTAGAGTGTGCTTCCGTTGGGGAGTACTTAGAAAAGATAAAGAGCCAGTTCACTGGCTCTTCAAAGACATATGCTACCCAGCTGTTGAAGCAGCTGGTGACAGAAAAGTACATTGGAGGTGCGCATGGCATCAGGGAGTACATCCTCAGAATGAGCAACCTGGCTGCAAAGCTGAAGCCCATGGATGCTGACCTGGACCTGAAGCATGCACTTCTAGTTCACTTGGTGATGGCTTCATTGCCACAATAGTTTGACAACTTTGTTGTCAATTACAACATGAACCCTGCAAAATGGGACATTGAAAAGACCATTGCCATGTGTGTGCAAGAGGAGGACAGACTCTAGGCACAGAATGGAGGTTCCATAAATTATGTGAAGGATAATAATAAAAGGCCCTTCACACCAAGCAACAATGGCTCTCCTTCAAAGCAATATGGTAAAGCCCCAATGCAGCATCATCAGAAGTTCCAGTACAGGCCATTGCCAGTGAACAAAGATCAGTGTCTTCACTGTCAGAAGACTGGGCACTACAAGAAAGACTGCCCTACTTTTCTGAAAGAATTAATGGCAAAGAAAGGTAACAATTTAGTTTCCTTTGTAAATGAATCCATGTATACACGGTTTTCGAAATCTACTTGGTGGACTGACTCAGGTGCAACTGTTCATGTTGCAAATTCTTTACAGGGATTCCATTTGACGAGGACTACGAAAAGAGGGGAAGGATACGTTGAAGTCGCGAATGGAATTCAAGAAGAAGTTGAAGCTGTTGGCGACGTCCTCTTGGAGCTAGCTGATGGCTTGACTATTCTGCTTAGAGATGTCTTATTTGTTCCTTCCATACATAGAAATTTAATAAGTGTATCGCGCTTAGCTAAAGACAGTTATCAATGTTATTTTGGACATGGCAAATGTGCCATATGGTGTAATAATTCTTATGTTGGGGTTGATATACTCCATGATGAGCTTTATTTATTGTCCTTGCGCGAAAAAAGTATTGTCTGTGTGTAAAGTGAATGAACAAATACCCTCATCGGAAACAGAAGGAAAGAAAAGAAAAAGAACGAATGAATCATCGAAATTATGGCACTGTCGCCTAGGCCATATTTCGAGGGGGGGAATAGAAAGACTCGTTAAAAATGATATTCTTCCTCCATTAGAATTCTCAAATATAGAACAGTGCATCGATTGCATTAAAGGAAAATTTGTAAAGCAAATTAAAAAGGGTGCAAATCGAAGCACAACAACACTAGAAATAATTCACACCGATATATGTGGACCATTTCCTGTGAAAAATGTGGATGGCTATGATTCGTTCATAACATTCACGGATGATTACTCCCGATATGGTTATATTTATCCAATAAA
>NC_061509.1:199270957-199331275 GCF_022539505.1 Lolium rigidum
AGTTGAAAGCAACCGCTGAAACTTAATCTTCCTTTGTGTTGCTTCAATACCTTTACTTTGAATTATTGCTTTATGAGTTAACTCTTATGCAAGACTTATTGATGCTTGTCTTGAAGTGCTATTCATGAAAAGTCTTTTGCTTTATGATTCACTTGTTTACTCATGTCATACACATTGTTTTGATCGCTGCATTCACTACATATGCTTTACAAATAGTATGATCAAGTTTATGATGGCATGTCACTCCAGAAATTATCTTTGTTATCGTTTTACTGCTCGGGACGAGCGAGAACTAAGCTTGGGGATGCTGATACGTCTCCAACGTATCGATAATTTCTTGTGTTCCATGCCACATTATTGATGTTATCTACATGTTATATGCACACTTTATGTCATATTCGTGCATTTTACGGAACTAACCTATTAACAAGATGCCGAAGTGCCAGTTGATGTTTTCTGCTGTTTTTGGTTTCAGAAATCCTAGTAACGAAATATTCTCGGAATCGGACGAAATCAACGCCCAGGTTCCTATTTTGCCCGGAAGCATCCAGAACACACGAGAACCGCCAGAGGGGGGCCACAGGGCCACCAAACCCTAGGCTGGCGCGGCCAGAGGGGGGGCCGCGCCGCCCTATGGTGTGGCCCCCCTGTCAGCCCTCCTGCGCCGCCTCTTCGCCTATAAAAAGCCCCTGGATCAGAAAACCCGATACCAATTGGCGAAACCCACGAAAACCTTCCGGAGCCGCCGCCATCGCGAAGCCAAGATGCGGGGACGGGATCTACTGTTCAGGCACCTGTCGGAGCGGGGAAGTGCCCCGGAAGGCTTCTCCATCGACACTGCTTGCCATCTCCACCGCCATCTTCATCACCGCTGCTGCTCCCATGAGAAGGGAGTAGTTCTCCATCGAGGCTCGGGGCTGTGCCGGTAGCTATGTGGTTCATCTCTCTCCTATGTAGTTCAATACAATAATCTCATGAGCTGCCTTACATGATTGAGATTCATATGATGATGCTTGTAATCTAGATGTCATTATGCTAGTCAAGTGGGTTTTACTTATGTGATCTCCGGAGACTCCTCGTCCCACGTGTGTAAAGGTGACGAGTGTGTGCACCGTGTGGGTCTCTTAGGCTAGATTTCACGAGAATACTTACTCATTGAATGGTATAGTGAGGTGCTTATTTATATCTCTTTATGATTGCGGCATGTTGTATCACAATTTATCTATGTGCTACTCTAGTGATGTGTTATTAAAGTAGTTTATTCCTCCTTGCATGTGTGCAAAGGTGACGAGTGCGTGCACCGTGTTAGTACTTGGTTTATGCTATGATCATGATCTCTTGTAGATTATGGAGTTAACTATTGCTATGATAATATTGATGTGATCTATTCCTCCTACATATGCATGAAGGTGACGAGTGTGCATGCTATGCTAGTACTTGGTTTAGTACTGTTGATCTATCTTACACTAAAGGTTACTTAAACATGAGCATTATTGTGGAGCTTGTTAACTCCGGCATTGAGGGTTCGTGTAATCCTACGCAATGTGTTCATCATCCAACAAAAGTGTAGAGTATGCATTTATCTATTACGTTATGTGATCAATGTTGAGAGTGTCCACTAGTGAAAGTCTATTCCCTAGGCCTTGTTCCTAAATACTTGCTGAGTTACTCTGCTTGTTTACTTGCTTGTTACTCTGTGTTACTACTTGCTGTTACTTTACTTCTTGCTGCAATACCACCACCATCAACTACACGCCAAGCACTTTTACGGCACCGTTGCTACTGCTCATACTTATTCATACCACACTGTATTTCACTATCTCTTCGCCGAACTAGTGCACCTATTAGGTGTGTTGGGGACACAAGAGACTTCTTGCTTTGTGGTTGCGGGGTTGCATGAGAGGGATATCTTTGACCTCTTCCTCCACTGAGTTCGATAAACCTTGGGTATCCACTTAAGGGAAACTTGCTGCTGTTCTACAAACCTCTGCTCTTGGAGGCCCAACCTTTGTCTACAAGAATAGAAGCTCCCGTAGACATCAGGTACTACCACCCAAGGTACCGGTTTGGTACCGATAAGCGGTACTACCGCTCACATGAGCGGTGCTACCGCTTTCGCCTTTGACTAAAGGTACCGGGTGGGGAAGAATCCAAACAGATTCACCACTTTTCCCCCAACCACCTCTAGCCAAGGATGACTCGAAGCTCGAAGACTCCGAGGAGATCGGCCCCGATCTCCTTCTCCGAGCCATCCCGGTCAAATCTCCTCCAGTGGAGAAGCTTCCCCACCTCCTTCTCCATCATGTCCTCCAGTATGAACGCGAACCTCTCTCTCTAGGGTTTGTTCGATTCCCTAGATGCATAGGTTAGGATTTGATGGAGTTTTTGGTGGAGAAACATCTTAGAAGGCTTTTCCATGTAGAGGGATACTAGCTAGCAACACTATGTGAAACTTTGTGCCTCAATGCCATGCATCTCGACCTAGATCTGTTGGAAGAGGTACTACCGGTCAAAGCGGTACTACCGGTCTGAGTTGCGGTACTACCGCTATGCCTAGTTTCACTCCCGTTTCTTGTTAGTGTCCTTTTTGATCCTCAACTCCGAGGCTTGTGCACTTATCCAACTAGCACCTCCTCAACGCGGACGTACTTCCTTTAGTGGAAGGAACTGCGGGAAACAAACCTCGACTCGCCTCGCGCCCCCCGGTTGTCTCGCTCCTTACTCTCGTTATCTTGTTGATTCCTTTACTTGTTGCACTTGTCCGATATTCATTGTAGGATCACCCCTATTGCTAAAGTTCACACCTTTACCTTCCATTGCCTAAAAATTGAAAAAGACTAAAACTTGCCGTAGCGCCATTCACCCCGCCCCCCCTCTTGTTCGCTACGATCCATTCACTCTCCATGTAGAGGGATACTAGCTAGCAACATTATGTGAAACTATGAACATCAATGCCATGAATCTCGACATAGATCTAGTGGTGCTGAGCTCGAGCGGTAGTACCGCTCATTCGTGAGCGGTACTACCGGTTCAAGCGGTACTACCGGTTCAAGCGGTACTACCGGTATATGTTGCGGTACTACCGCTATGAGTTGTTTCACTCTTGTTGCTTGTTAGTGTCATTTTTGATCTTTAACTCCAAGGCTTGTGCACTTACCCCTTATTCCCTCCCCAACCTATGATTTTTCACAGGTCCATCCAATCTCTCTAGCGGCGCGAGAAGGGGCAAGAAACTCTCATCTCGTCATCCCCGTGCCCAAGAGCAAGAAGAGCAAGATGAGATTATCTCGCCAAGGACTACCAAGCGTCAAAGGACAGCAGCTGCGGCAGCTAGCAAGAGGACAACCTCGGGTCCCCAAAAGCTTATGAGTGCTCTCAACAAGTCCGAGTTCTTGGAGATAAGGAGAGTCAACCACTATTTGGTGCAAAGGAACCCACGGTTATGCCCCAACAACTTCTTCTACCACTCAAACCAAGAGAAGATATACAATGACATTTATGGGGCCAAGGAGTTCAATTGTTGCCCCCAATTCTCTATCAACATGGACAAGCTCAACTCCAAGCCCGAATACTTTGGGGAGGCCCTCGAGATATGCGAAGAACAAGGACTTGCCCCTTGATGACTTTCACCAACTACTACTCCAAGGAGGTGATATGTCAATTCTATGCCACCGCGGTGTTCCTCCAAGAAGAGTCTGGTGCCCGATCTATCAAGTGGATGACCAAGGAACATGTGATGGAGGCCACTTGGGATGAGTTTGCAAGGGGCCTTGGCTATGAACTTCCCGGCAACGACACCAACTACTTCCGAATCCATCTTCAACACAAGCCCATGAGCAAGGACAAGATGGTCAACCTCTACCTCCCCGGGCGAGTGATGTGTGGAAGTGCGTATGACCTCCTACCCACCTATGACATCATGTCATCATGAATCGCATCTACCGCAACACCATCAACCCCAAGCACACCAACCATGATGAAGTGCATGGCTTTGTTGTGAACCTCCTTGTGCGCACTCAAGAGATGAAGGGCCGAGGCAAGCAATTGGATATCATGGACTACATTTGGCATGAGATGCAAGATTGTGCATTCCTCCGCAAGCTCCCCCAATATGCACCGTACATCATGAGGCTCATTTGCCTCAAGTGGGATGCGGCCGGCCGTGGAGACCTCCTAGCTCAATGCTACCCCATCACCATTCACAAGGAGCGCAACCCCACCGTCAAGAATCACTCTCAACCAAGGTTTGGCAAGAATGCCCCCAAGAACAAGGAGGAGGAGGAGGAAGCCGATAGTGATGACTCCGACTTTGTGCCCACCTCCGTCAAGACCAAAGGCCTCTTTGCCAAGCTCACCGCTCGCTTCAAGAAGTCATTTTGCTTCAAGGAGGACCTCCAAGATAAGATGTACCAATCCCACCATGACAACAAGAAGATTCGTCAACGCTAAAAGGCAATGATGAGACACATGGGCCTCCCCGTCTCTGAGGGCTCCGAGGACATCATCACACCTCCCGGTGAGTGGAAGTCCAAACACACTTGGTCTAGCTCCGAGGACTCCATCCCCGAGCGCATCATTCGCCCCTCTCCACTACCTCATGGCAAGGGCCAAGCTGAAGATGAAGACGAAGATGAGGAGGACGAGGACATGCAAGGTGATGATGAGGAGGAAGATGAAGACAAGGATGAAGAAGAGGATGATGTTGACGAGTGATCCCCTTGGGACGTTAGGATTCTTCTTCTCCCTTTTTGGTGTTCTGATGCCAAAGGGGGAGAAGTTGATCTATTAGGACGGGTATTTGCATGGGGATGCCAAGGGCTCGGTATTTATGTTTGGTTCTTTGGCCTTGGCATCATGTTTTACCTCTAGTTATTCGAGACTCTATTCGTATGCTACTCTATTCGTGGAACTCCCCCCGGTTTGTAATAAGACCTATTCGTGGTAGCCTTTATTGGTCTTCGTTGATTATCTATTGTTGGCTACACCAATTCTATGGAGGCATTTATTGGGAGTTTGGGTTTTCTCAAGGCAAAGGTATGACAATTTCACCCAAAGATCTTTGCGTTATCATGTGTTGCCTCCATAGTGTGCATATGCTATATGAATATGTCATTTATACTTGTTGCATATGTGCATGGTTGGTAAAATCTAGGGGGAGTTATTCCTCTAGGATGTGTGTATATGTATTCAAATGCATATTCCAATTATGCACACATCTAGGGGGAGCTCCGCCTAGCTTTTGCAAATCTAGAACCTTATCATAATATCTTATGCTATTGCAAATTCTTGTGTTTTCATCAAACACCATAAAGGGGGAGATTGAAAGAGCAAGGTCTATACCCCGTGTTTTGTGTGTTTGATAACAACACTTGAATGAATTTAACCGTGTGCATAGATTGTCTTTGATAGATTTGCAGGTGCACGGTGCCCTCGCTGAACACGTCATGATCGGAAGACTGAAGCGTAGCTTATAGGTTTTCTGGTTTTGTGTGTGTGTCGCGAGGTGACGTGGTTGGAGAGCGAAAGAGAAAAACAGCTGATTCTGCCTGACCAGTACTACCGGTACCAGTAGCGGTAGTACCGCTACCCTACTGGTACCTCCCTGAGGTACCGCTCTGGGTAGCTCCACTGAAAAGTCCCACAGAGTGAGTTACGGTACCTCTACGGTACCATGAGCAGAAGTACCGCTCGCAAGCGGTAGTTCCGGCATGGTACCGCTTAGGTACCGTAAGTCAAGTTACGGAACTACCGCTCTGGTACCGCTGAGGTACCGGATGGAGTCCAGAGCTCACAGAGGCTAGCGGTACTACCGCTATGAGCACACGTGGCAAATCTGTGGGGTTATTTCGAGCCCAGAGCGGTACTACCGCTTCCCAAAGAGGTAGTACCGGTTGTGCGGGATCTGCACATAACGGTTGGATTTGGAGGGACCTATAAAAAGGCCCCTTCTTCTCCAACTCGATTTTATCTCTTCTCCCCCTCTCTCCTCCATTGTTGCTGAGCTCAAACCTTGAGGATCTCCCCATCCCCCCAACCAATCTTTCCCAAACTTTGTGGAGTGGTGGAGGAGGCCCCGATCTATAGTTCTACCAAGAGAGATTTCACCAATACCAGCTAGTCCTTAGTGGATCCTGGAGTTAGGGTTCCTATGGTGGGATCTTGGAGGAAGTGCTCCTATGGAGGATAGCTTGGAGTTGTGCTAGCCCCATAGGGTGTTGGGAGCCTCCGGTGTTGTGGAGCTCGCCCCAACCTTGTGAAGGAACCGCCGCCACGATCGACTACTTAGTGGAGAAGGGGAAGCTCCTTCGTGGGACTTTCTCGAGGAAGAAGGTGAGGCATTCCTTCGTGGTGTGGCCGTCTAGCCTTCGTGGCTAGCACCTCCTCAACGCAGACGTACTCCCTTTTGTGGGAGGAACTGCGGGAAACAAACCTCGCCTCGTCTCCGCGCCCCCGGTTGTCCCGCTCCCTAACTTTACTATCTTGCTTGGTTCCTTTGCTTGTTGCACTAGCCTAGGATCATACTAGGATCACCCTTATCACCAAAGCTATCACCTTTACTTCTGCATCGCATAAAAACTGAAAAAGACATAAAAAATTGTGTAGCTCCCATTCACCCCCCCCTCTTGTTCGCTACGATCCATTCAGTTTATTTCTTACCGGTCTCGTGGTTTAGTTGGGAGACCAGGTTGATAGGATAGTGGTCGTACTATCGAGGGGATCTCGAGTGACTAACTCGGTCGTATCATTCAGAGTGCGGTCAAACCTTTGCATCCTTGCATCATCTTTCTTGGTTGTTATTTGGATCTTATCCATGAGGTGTTTTAGATCTTGTGGTTATTTCCATGACGAGCTCTAGTACATCAAAAACGGATTTCGCATATATCACTTGTTGCGTTTTCGAGTTGGGTGGTTTTCTCGGTTTCATTTTGTTGGGATAGCTCTTGTCGTCTTATTTCCAACAAAATTGGTTTCACTCGATTCGGAGCTCCAAATCTTAAGTTCTTGATTTTACAAGATTACCATATTTGGTTTAAATAAAAAATAGAGGAGTTTTGGTTGGCCGGTAGTACCGCCCTAGCTGGGCCGGTACCAGCGCCAAGCCCAGCCCGGCACCACCGCTCGCACTACCGCCCGCTGTACCGGGCCCAAGCTTACAGTAGCCTCGCGACCGCGGCCGGTACCGCGGCCGGTAGTGCCGGCCAGCCCTAACCGGTTACCGGCCATCAAGGGCCGGTAGTACCGGCCTCTCCACTCCCGCGCGTAGCACCCCTTTCCTGCTCCCCGCTCGCTCCGCGTTGCACGCCTCGCGCCCGGGCGATAGTACCGCCGGGGCTGGCCGGTACTACCGGCCCTAGCTAGCCAGCCCCAACAGGCAGAAAATCGTGCACCTCTTTTTAAGCCACCTCTCTGTCTTTTGGAACCACTGCTTCTTCTTCCTCTCTCACACACTTGCTCTCCTCCATTGCTAATCTTTTGAGAACTCTCCCTCACTCAAATCCCTCCATGATTCTTGCTCAAATTTGAGGAAAAGAGTGAGGAGATCTAGATCTATATTTGGACCAATCAAATCCCCCTCCTTGTGAAGGAATCTCTAGATCTAGATCTTGGAGAGACATTTTGTGTTCCTCTTCTTATTTTGTTCTTTCTCCATTATTCCCCCAATAGCTTTAGTAGCTTTGTTGGAATTTGAGAGTGAAGGATTTGGGCATCTTTGTGGTGTTCTAGCCATTGCATCGTTTTGATTTTTCCACGGTGATACGCGGAGGTGAAAGTTCGTGAGATATTCACTTCGGGAGATTGTTCCTCCTGGGTCTTTGGACCCTAGACGACTTAGTGGTATTTGTGGTGTTCTTGGGGACTCCAATTAAGTTGTGGAGATTCTTCAAGGGCAAGGCATTTGTGGTGATTTATTGGGAGGCTCCAATTAAGTTGTGGAGATAGCCCCAAACTTTGTGCGGGCTCGGTGACCACCCTAAGGTTCCATAGTGGATCAAGGATATCCCTTTTGGTGGGAATTCTCGGGGAAAATACGGTGGCCTTCGTGCGTTTGGAGTGACTTGTCATCCACACCGTTCCAATGGAGAGTAGCACTCGCAAGAGTGTGAACTTCGGGATATATCATTGTATTCGCGTCACTTCGGTTATTCCTGTACCCGAGCTCTTTACTTATGCACTTTACATTGTGATAGTCTTCGTGCTTGAAGTTATATATCTTGCTATCACATAGTTACTTGTATTGTTTAGCATAAGTTCTTGGTGCACATAGGTGAACTCTAGTTATATAGGTTTTGTGCTTGACAAATTAAATACTAATTTTACGCATTTATTAAGCCATATTCGTAAAAGTTTTAAACCGCATATTCACCCTCCCCTCTAGACGGCATCCGTATCCTTTCAGGGGACCAAACAGAACGACTCGTCCATCGCAACCCATCGACACCATAAATTGGGAAACCGAACGACACGTCGGTGTGAACAGCGTGCATGTCCGGCCGCGTGTGCCGTGGGTCTGCTTGGAAGCGACCCGACGGTAGAAGGGACCGGCGGCAGCGTTTAGCCATCAAGACCGCTGCTAAACACTTCGCCCGCCGCTGAACTCCTGCGCCGGTATTGATGCCGTTGGCGCTACAAACTGCGCGTGTGCACATCCGCATTGATGGCCATTTGTTTATGTCTTCGTTGCTGATTTTGGTGATTTCAAGGAGGATGAGCTGCAAATTGAGAGGATTTGGATAACATATGGATCTCGAGAGCTGGGGAAGGAAATTCGACAAATAGAGATATTTGAAGATACACTTGGAAGGGAAAAAAACCTTTTCAGTATCAAAGAATTCTTTTAAAAAAAGTGACACTATTCTTTGTGGATGGAAATTCCCATGCAGATGACGAATTTCGGTTTCCTATGTGACAAATGCAAAGTAGTAGTATTTTTTCAAGCAATCAAAATTGTTTCGTTTTGTAGAAGCAAAACTTCTATGTAAAAATTGTTGTCCTACGCAGGAACCAGAAAATAAACTAAATTGTAGGGTATACCGCATGTTGATTGTACTTCCAAAGAAGAAAATGTTAGAAATTCTCCGAAAATGAGACGAACGAAAATTTTATATATGAAAAAAGAAAAACTTTGCAGGGGCATATGTGGATTTAGCATATTTAAAAATTTCATATAGCAATACGAACATAATTAAGCTGTTTCAAACAAGCACTTGTTGTTTGTGCGAAAAATAAGCAAAGGAAGTTGCACAAAAATTGATCAAAATTTGCATTAGATGTTTTTCTACAGCACATGATCTCTAATTTGTTGCAGAGCAGCTGAGAAACTCACCCCTACATGTAAGATGCAAAACCTCAGCCCCCAACCCTACTTTGGTCTCTCTTCTAACACTACTGGGGTCACTGGTGGTTACATAAAGCAATTCACATGTACTAAAACCTCTCAGCAGCCCAACAAGTATCAACTACACTACACGTGTTGCCTCAAGCTGAATTTCAATTACCAGAGCTCGAGTCCATCAGCTAGGTCCAGTATTGCGCAATTTCAGTTGCAGCCATCGAGGCACGATCGTCAAGGTGTACCGAGCATGCTACATATTTACGTCCAGGGAGGGTATTCGCTAGATGAGAGCACTCCAAACAGAAGAATCTCCTTCACCGCATCGGGCATGTACATCCTTGAGCCTCTCGACAGACTTGCATATGCCGCTACAGCTCCAATCAAAGGACGCGACACAAACATTGCCAGCTTGCCCTTTCCACTCACAATCTGCAGAAGTGTTGATGCACAATTAGGACAGGTCAGAGAAGTGCATGATAAGGGTAAAGAGAAGTTAGAGAGGTTTATGATAAGGGCTGTTCAGCGGTGAGGAAGCAGACAGACCTGGTGGAGTTCCACAGCACATGTTCCTTTCATCTATATGATTAACCTCTAAACCAATAAACCACGACCCGAGTGATACATCTTCATTTGCATACTTGTGTAAGATAGGCCTGCCAAAGATCACAGGCATCATTAGATTTACTTCATTTGTATCCAGGGGATTATGATACAATATGGCCATCGACAAAACATACTGATTTATTGAGATATAGGTCGCAAGGTCTTTTGAGATGGCATATATCTGTCCCGTGGCATGGCGAAAGTACTTGTTTCCATCCTCCCCAAATTTCCAGGACTCAGGTTCATGGTACTTCAAGTTCCTATAGGACAAGAGCAGGTTCAAGCAGGAAATTTATAGTTTGTACCTCAACCTAGCATTTAATTTCAATAGAGTTCAGTTAGCATTACTTGTCAGCAAGAACTGGACCCGACTTCATGCAGCCAATGTAAGTTCTTGGTTTCGATTTATGCCGAGCAAGGGTAGTGGCAAGCATTCCTGTTTTTTTTTCATGTGCAACATACCGACAAGGTGATAAATATAATTGGGTTGGGTTTTTTCTCCAAAAGAAGGTTATAACATCAAAGAAATAAAATGCACCTAAGTTCACATGCACATCATCATCGACCTTGACGTAGAAGTCAGCATCCCAAATGCCCACAGCTGTGGAGAAGAAGATTTTTGTCTTTGCAGAGAGTTCATGATACCCTTCAACGTGGTCCTGGATGATATATCAACATCAAGAGGAACATGGTCAGTGCTAGTGCAAAAAAAAGTATGATTGAATGTCGCAACATAGTCGAAGAGTAGACCCTTACCAGTCTAAGAAAGTCATGATGCTGCGCATCTTCTGCATCTATTGCTTTGTCCAATATACTATTGGATGTAGCACTGCACAATCACCAAAACAGTTCACATTTGTAAGGAACTACTAATTTTCAAACAGAAAGGAAGAACAACACGGATGAACAAGCTAACACCCATTATTGTGAACCTTGACCCACAGCAGGATAACTACTATACTGAAGACAGCCGACAACATGGACCAGATGAGATAATATTTGAGAGAGAATAGAGTTATTCTTTTTCGCTTGCCTCAAACATAGATACATGACCTTTCCTAATATGGTACGAACTCCTAACGGATTAGACTCCTTCAATCCTAGATTTTCTAATACACCCCTATTACCTAAAGGACTCCTGATCTCCCTCTGTGACTCCCTGCTGCTCGTCCACAGCAACCGTGTTCCACAGAAAGAGGGCGTTGAATTAAATCAGGGCTGTGTCACTGGTTAGCCATTGCAACTCAAGCAGTCAAGGTGCTCTGCTGGCAAATGGACAATTCGCAATTTGGTAAGAGTTTCTTTGCATGTCTTAAGTGCAAAAATTCGTGACAATTGTTGTTTATAACTTATTTCTGGATGCCTGCACCCTGCAGGAATACTACTATGTTCTATAATATGTCAGCAAGACAGCAACACCAACTTGTGTAGAGTTTGGAACACACACATTATCTATGAGACTGTAGAAATGTTAACAGAACTTGATTCATTCTAAAATAGAAAAGAAAATGCATCCAAGTGTCAAAACAGGCTCTAGGCAGAGAAAATTGGAAGACCAGAAATGATTAAACAGTACAAATGATCTGGCGGTAACAAGAAACAACTGATTACCTATGCCCTATAGTGAAGCGGATAACTATTCCCTTCTGTTCTTCAAGCTGTAGCAACTTTTCACCTAAGTGCAGTAAAAGAGCTTTATTAAAACAAAATAGTGGACTGTGCTAACATTTGGAACTCAATAAAAATGTAACAAACATCAAGCTGGAGGTTATTATAATGGTTATGGCTGACATTACAAAAAAATACGCAAAGAACAATATACATATATAGAGTTCACACCTACTTAATGAACAGTATTTGCTACAAGAAAAAAAAATAAAGTAATCATTCGGCTAAAAAACAAGATACACAGCTTATTAGATAAGTGTCGTGTACCAAATCCTAAATTTTCCTGGACAAGCATAGATAATAGATCTCTACACTAACCCCATAAGCTACCACCATTGCTCACCAGCTTCTACTTCTCTATGATCGCAGTGGATAAAAGTTACAAGGCCAACAGCTCGCTGTTTCAGTGCAGTTAAGTTATTGTGATTATTTGTTTGTCAGTGCCATGTACTGCATCAGGGGCATATTCCGAAAATCAGTCCAATAGATCTATTCAATAATGCTGTGATAGGAAAACATGGTGACTACAGAAATAAATAAAAAAGCCACGATAAAGAGCAGTGATGCTGCTAACTGCAAATAAATGGCTTGTGGTACGAAACACAACCACAATATGCGAATTAGCTCATCAACATCCAAATTCAGTAAGCACAAACATGCTCTTATTCATCTAAATTAACAACAAAGAGTTACCAACCTTGTGGCATCCATGTCTCCCGGACTGAATCACGACGCTTGCGGCTACTGAATGCAGTGTTAACTCCAACAACCACAAATGCCTTTTTCCTTGGTTGGCTAGTTTCTGAAGTTACTGGCACACCTTTGCGGACCAGTTCCAACGTGCTTCGCTTGGCTGCAAGCTCCATCTGCAGCGTTGAGATTGACTTATCCAACAATCTAAGACCACAAACAAGTCCAGCAGAACATTCAGATGAAAATAGTCTGGACGCAGATGAATTCTTTGATTTAACACTGGATGGGATCAAACGAACTTACTGTATGGCTTCGTGGGTCCTGGTTACCTCTCCCATTATATCCTTGTCTGCCCCATGCTTCTGCAATCAAAGTGTAGTGTAGAATCCAAAAGCAATGTACAAATTGATGGTGAGATCATGCGAATTAACTGAACTTGGAGACCCACCCTCTTTGTGTTGCAATCCTCTGACACGAGTTGCAACTCCTGATCCTGCCTCCTGCGTTGAGACATGATGTGGTTACTGGAATCTGGTGCTGTCCAGAAGCTGTAAAAGCACCCGAAACGGTTCGTCAAGATATAGCAAAGAGCAACCAAGAAGAAGCATTTCAAGTCCCTTTGACTTGAGATCAAGAACTGAAACGTTTGTTGCCCTCTGTGATATCCATTTCAGCGCCTGAACTTTCAGGAGAGCAACTGAACCACCCAACTTTCACAATAAATTCCAATCCTAAGTTTTTCTAGCTAAGTTGTTGTCCAGATGGAATCTGCCCAGCACAACTACTCTTGCAAGTAAAGCATAAATCCAACCGCACCAGGACAAACAGGCCCTTGTTCCAGCAAGCTTTACTAAATATACTAGTAGTAGCAACTGATAAGTAGGTAAATCCACACTTGATTATCAAGTACGAAACCACCCAAATGAGAGAAGCAAGCACGCCACCCAAATGAACATTCTCCTAGAAAATTGCAAGCTCTTTATGGCAGATCTCACACGAGCGTTTCGTGAAAACAGCAGCAGCAAATTCATTCTCTCATAGAGAAAACTGCAGAGATGGGCATGGATTTAATGAAACAGGAAGAAAAAAAAAATTGCACCGGGGTCGACATCAAAACGCGATCTCCCGTGTTCTTAAACAAGAAATGCGAGCTTTCCACCAACCAAGATCGCCATGAGCTCGGAAGAGGAGAGACCAAAGAGAAGAGGACAGATTAAAACCCCGATCTTCCCTCCAAAATAAATCTCAGCACGACAAGGAATTCGAAACCGCCCAGCATAGCCATTGGCTAAGTTTATTGTAAAAAAAAAATAGCAAAGCAGCTTTTTTTAACTGCAAGTCTCAGGCGAGTCAAAGACAACAGAAAATCTACCCTGCACGGTGCACCCCATCCGAGCCGCCGCGCCATTCACCCGGGCATAGCCCGGAGCGAGGAGGAGCGCGCGGCGAGATCCATCCAGGGACTCATGCCGAGGGAAAGAGGGAGGGAGAGCGAGACCCACCGGTTGGTGAAGAGCATGCCGAGCCCGAAGCTGAAGGCACAGAGCACCAGCACCCTCCACCTCGCCGAGGACCTCCGGTCCAGCGCCCCGCCTTTCCCCTTCATGGGCTCTCTCCCCGGCGGGCGACCGAATAACTTGATGAAACGCGCCGCTGAATCTCAGCTTCGAGCGAACGAACTTGATGTCGATCTTCCAAGCACAGCTTCCTCGGCTCGGCAGAGGAAAGATTCGATGCTCCCTCGCGGAGATAGCGGCGAAGGCGGCGGTGACCAGCAGCAGCACGCAGGTCGCAGGGCTGTTCGAGTTTGTTTATTGTTTTGCTGTCTGAAATTCCGAAATGGAGCGCGTGATTCCGATGGGGGGCGGCCTCTTTTGTTGGGATTTTTTCTCTTTGGAAAACACGTCTTTATTTTGTTTTTCTCAACTCCTTTTCGCGCTAGCTGTCCCTTCTCTATCTTGGCCAGCTACCTGATTCTGTGAAAGTTTTTACTTTTAGGGCGTGACTAATTCTCGGTTTAATCCTCAGTCAATTGATGTCATTTTCACAATTTTATTATTTCGGTTACACACGTTTTAGATTTAATTTTTTTGGTTGTAATTGGAAATACCAGACTTGTAAGTGAAAATCTCAGTAACAACCCATTTGTAACTGAAAATATGTAAGTTCAACATCAATTCTAACTGAAAACTGAAAATCTTAGTTGCAACTTTATTTACAATTAATATAATCGTGATGCAAATCTATCAGGTTTAGACTTGACCGAACACTAGAATGCCGAGACGTAGCAATTTCATTATCTTTTATTATTCCTATTGAACTCCTAATTTTTACTAGGCCACCAACGCTGCATAGGTTTTAGGAGGCCTCCGATTTATATTATATTTGAAGTTTTAGTTCAAATGACATGGAAGAAAAAAATCCAAGAAGGGGTTATGCGCCAGCCTATGCATGGATGCATGCACCTTTCTTTATTAAATTATTCAATATAGATCAGACAAGAAACTTAAGCAGCCACACCACATCTACAAACACGACAATAAAAAAAAGATCACGCTAAAACATAAAAGTATCTCATCAACTAGGAACCAAAAACATCGCCGTGTCTAAGACAAACCCTAAGAGCATCTCCAGTCGCGTCCCCCAAATGAGCCGCGGACAAGAAATGGAGAAAAAAGTCGTCCAGTCGCGTCCCCCAAAGCTAATTAGCGCCTCATTTTGTGTGCATAGAGTCTCTACCGGGGACGCCGGACACAAAATGAGGCGTCCACATGCATGCATGCATGCAGCCCCTAGTCCCCACATGCTAGTCTCTTTCCCCACACTTTCTCTAACCTACTTTTCCCACATGGGGTGGTCCCCTCTATTAAAATGCATGCATCCGGACGCTGTTTGAGGGACGCGGCTGGGAAGGGTCTCTTTTTTGTACAGATTTTTGGTCTCTTTTTGTCCGGCGCGGTCCCAAACGTGCCCCAAATCATTTGTGCCGGACGCTTTTTGAGGGACGCGACTGGAGATGCTCTAAGCTAAACGAGGGTGCTCATCTCTTAGCGAGCACCCGTGCAAACGCAAAGAAGTTGTCACAACCATCAACCATCAGTCAATTTTCAGGGCATGGATATGCATATCCCCTGCCAGACCTACCGTCGACACCACCAGCACCAGACAACTCCTCCACCTTGTATGTGTCCGCCATTTCGTGACCCACATCGAGGCTCCGCTACACCATGCCGCCGAGACTTGTCGTTGGTCTGTAGTCAAATAAGCTCCCAAAAACGATGCCTTCAAGACAAAGAACAACATCGAAAATATTGGATGTGTCCGATCTAGGAAGCCCAAATAAAAGGGCTTCCCCCAGAGTATTTCGAGCAAAGAAGCTACAGGCGAAAAAAAAAGGATGCCTTCGCCATGGCACGACGCCAAAAGGGTCGACATCGTTCGCCTCGGTTTTCACTGGCAGATGCGCAAGTCAAAACCTACCAATTATTAGACCATGATAATGTTGACGTGTATAAGTAGATTGCCTTCCCCTTTCCATCAGTTCGGACTTTTGGTTGAAATGGCTAGTGCATGAAGCTTAACATGGTATCAGAGCCCCATGTCTCGAGTTCAAATCCTGGCTTTCACAATTTATTCTAAATTCCCCCGCAACCTCTTGCCGTGTGGCGTGTGGTCCCGGCGCTGCCTCTTTGCCTCTCTACACATGTTGACTTGTCTTCTCGTCTCCCAGTCACACGTGAGAGGAGGTGTTGACGTGTACAAGTAGATTGCCTAGCCATTTCCACCAGTTCAGACTTTTGGTTCAAGTGGCGGCGAGTAGGATGGATCAAACATGCCTCGATCAAGCCCCCCAGGGACTAGATAGGGCACAAAATAGCCACGTCACCACAGATCGTCGTCGTCCATCAGATCGTGCATCCGCACAACTGTCATGTCCCCTTGCCGATCTTGAAGATCATAACCCTCCACAACACTTGTTGTCGCACCGCTGCTGCTTCGAAAGCCGCCGCCACAGAGTCGTGCCGCCGAGGTGCCTGACTTGCAGTGTCGGAGCTAGCAAGGGCCTTGCCCCCCGTCATAAGGTGTAGCAAGGGAGAAATGTTAATTTAGAGTAGACAATTTGGTGTAACATTGAAGTATTTGCTTGACCGGCCCCCCTAATGGAAAATTTACCTACACCGGTCCCCCTAATGGAAAATTCACCTTCGTTGTCCCCTTGAGTGTATATCCCCTTAGGTGTATATCCCGCCTCCACCCACGGCGACTCGTGTTGCCACACCCTTACGCGAGGAGGGCAGAGAGCCCCCCTCCCACCCCAACCCTGTCGGCCAAGCTTCGGTTGGCATCACCCTTGGCGGCGGTGGGTCTATATGGCAACGGGGACACTAACCACTGGTTATTGCTCAACCATAGCCATCCCCGTGCAGGAAATTTTTCTTCGCCCCCATCCCCACTAACTGTCATGGGGCCAGTTCTTTTACCATCCCCATCTCCATCGGGTAAACAAATAACCATCGGTTAACCATCCCCGCTTTAGATAGTAACTATGAGCCCAAAATAAAAATGAAAACATGGTAGGATGACGGGCTGGTTGGATCAGGAGTTTAGAAAGGAGAGGCGAGCATTTGGGAGTTGAAATTTGGGGGCTACTGTGGTTGGGGACGGGAGGGGAAATGTGAGCACAATAGGATTAGGGTTTTCTGGTATCTATACATACATATCTTGTACCCTAGTGCCACATGTCATGTGCCTAACTGGGATTTCACGGTTTTCGGGTATGGATAGTGGTAACACGGATCCATCCCCATATTGCCTAATGGGGAGAGTTTGCCTCCAATACTAACCAAAACCGTCCCCTAATATGTGAATTAACCACCGGGATCGGGGAATGGGACCCATTGCCAAATTGAGCGGTGGGGGTGGTAGGAGGAGGGGCTGTTGGTGGTTGTCGCCGTGTGGGGTGACATGTTCTTTTTTCAAAAAAAAAAAGATGATACAAATGGAAAAAAAAAACTGGAGCACTTGCTAATATAAATGAACTTGTAAAGTTCATGCGTTAGCCGTTGGTAGTTGGGCACACTGGGACGTTGTGATCATGCGACGTGACGTAGGAGTAAATCATTAGCCATGATCGCAAGCTGTTCTTGCTTCGCTGTGCCGAATTAGGTCACGCCCGCACATCGCTCCCGCCTCGCCGGATGCAAACGGGTGAACCGAAGATTCTGCTCGAAATCCCGCGCATTATTAAAGAAGAAACCTCACAACTCACAAGAACATGACAGATAGATTCGACCAAGACAATTAGCTTTGATTAGCACTCTTCCTCTTCAAGACAGGAGCACACGCACATAGAGATGGTCGGCGAGGAAGATACGGGGAGTCAAAGCCAGTTGAGAATTATCTATTCCTCGCCGATCCAAGTGACTAATTGAAGGAGATTCGTCGACCGGCAAGAGGTATCAACTGGAGCATTGTTTAGTTGCTCGAGAGAGGTATAGAGAACCATCGGAGATTTGGAGCACGAATAGGATGCACGTTATTAGCTGTTGTTTGGCGTGAAGAATAGATGCACGGCCCGACCGCCAGCTCTGTAACGTGCGTGCTTGCGCCAACGGCAACGTGCCAACGCCTCCTGCAACGGCAGTTCATCCACGGGCTCAATGGACAAAAACCCCCATCGCCCCTGATTGAGGTGCACTAGTACAGCTGAAATGTATACGGCTGGTAGGGACGGCTGGGCCGACCTAGGAGCAGAAGCGAAATGGACTCATGCTTCATTCAGCTTCACCTCAAAATCAAACTATGTGGTCACAATTCACACACGAGTAGCTTAGTTTCTAAGGGTATCTTCACCCTCCACATATTTCGTTCACCAAAAGTAACCGCGTACATCCGTTTGAGTCGCACCGTGGATATGAAATTGGTCTTCACGCCAAAATTGACCGTTTGCGTCTAGGGGCGCCCTCAGTGACCCGACGCATTTTATCTGGCGAGGCAGGTTTGGATCTTTTCCACCAAAAAAGTGCAATATATAAAACAAATTGGCTATACAAACAACGAAAATAGAGGTTTAAAATACTTTATTATTACATCCAAATAAATGTCAAAGTCTACAAGTATTGTCATGCATGAAAAATAGATAGAGCATAGTTCATAATTAACAAATAAAACGAGATGAGATTGTCTTCATGGCCAACCAATGCTCATAATGGTCAATCAAATCCTTCTAGAGGCGTTTAGAAAGGTTGTTGTCAGAGACTTCAACGTTTAAATTCAGAAACTCCTCCCAGGTTCCTGCCCCAGGGTTTGGCTCAACCAACTCACCCTAAAAGTGTCATTCGTGTTCATTGCGGCCATCATCAGAACGCTCCATCTCGACAATTATGTTGTACATGATCACACAACAGGTCATTGCCTCATGCATTGTCTGAAGAGACCATGTTCTAGTTGGGTGACGAACAATAGCCCACCGAGTTTCGAGCACACCAAATGCCCGCTCCACATCTTTCCTAATAGCCTCTTGCATCTTGGCAAAGCTCTTTTCTTTATCTGTTTGAGGATTACGGATTTTCTTCACCAGTGTGTCAGGATAAATACCATTATAGCAAGATAATATGACTTGTCATATGGATTGCCATTGAACTCATAGCTCACCATAGGAGCAGTGCCTTCCATAAGCCAGTTGAACACCAAAGAGCGAGTAAGCACATTGATGCCATTGTGGGAACCGGCATGCCAAAGAAAGAGTGTCAAATCCACAAATCATGCGATGCCACTACCTCAAGAATAACACTTCATCCCTCGCCACGGCCGTTGTACTGGCCCTGCCATCCAAATGGACATTTCTTGCAAATGCATATAATCGATGCTACCGATCATGCCCGAGAACCCTTTAGCCGCATTGGTCGACAACAACTGTCTAGTGTCCTCAACAGTTGTGGCTCTCAAGCAAAGTTCGCTGAAGCCCGCATTCACGGCTTGGCAAAACCAGTACATGAAATCAAGGCAGGTGCTCTCACTCATTCACATGTACTCGTCGATGATATCACCGGACATTCCATACGAAAGCATGTGAATAGCTGCAGAACATTTCTGGTAAGAGGTTAAGCCTAGCTTACTAGCGGCATCGGGTTTGTATTGGAAGTAGGGATCGGAGTCTCTGACGCCCCGTAGAATAACCATGAATAGGTCTTTTGACACCCGGTAGCGGCGCCAGAACATGTGCTGATTATACACCGGATCGGTGAGGTGGAAGTAGTCTTTGTAGAGCCGGGCATGACCACCAACTCGGTTGCGCGACACTTGGCCGGCGGCCCTTCGTTGAGCCCCGGTACACCAGCATCTGCTTGGCATGGTGCTCGTGGAGGATGGAGGCCACAGCAACCATGAGCTGCGACGTCTTGTTGGACTCCTCTTCGAAAGAGGTGTCAATGCATTCGTTGCGGAGCCTTGATACGTCTCCGACGTATCGATAATTTCTTATGTTCCATGCCACATTATTGATGATATCTACATGTTTTATGCATACTTTATGTCATATTTATGCATTTTCCGGCACTAACCTATTAACGAGATGCCGAAGAGCCGATTCTTGTTTTCTGTTGTTTTTGGTTTCAGAAATCCTAGTAAGGAAATATTCTCGGAATTGGACGAAATCAATGCCCAGGGGCCTATTTTTCCACGAAGCTTCCAGAAGTCCGAAGAGGAAACGAAGTGGGGCCACGAGGTGGCGACACACCAGGGCGGCGCGGCCCAGGTGCTGGCCGCGCGGCCCAGGTGCTGGCCGCGCGGCCCTAGCGTGTGGGCCTCTCGTGACCCTCCCGACTCTGCCCTTCCGCCTACTTAAGGTCTTCGTCGCGAAACCCCCAGTACCGAGATCCACGATACGGAAAACCTTACTGAGACGCCACCGCCGCCAATCCCATCTCGGGGGATTCAGGAGATCGCCTCCGGCACCCTGCCGGAGAGGGGAATCATCTCCCGGAGGACTCTTCACCGCCATGGTCGCCTCCGGAGTGATGAGTGAGTAGTTCACCCCCGGACTATGGGTCCATAGCGGTAGCTAGATGGTCGTCTTCTCCTTATGTGCTTCATTGTCGGATCTTGTGAGCTGCCTAACATGATCAAGATCATCTATCCGTAATGCTATATGTTGTGTTTGTCGGGATCCGATGGATAGAGAATACTATGTTATGTTGATTATCAATCTATTACCTATGTGTTGTTTATGATCTTGCATGCTCTCCGTTATTAGTAGAGGCTCGGCCAAGTTTTTGCTCTTAACTCCAAGAGGGAGTATTTATGCTCGATAGTGGGTTCATGCCTCCATTAAATGCTGGGACGAGTGACGGAAAGTTCTAAGGTTGTGGATGTGCTGTTGCCACTAGGGATAAAACATTGATGCTATGTCCGAGGATGTAGTTATTGATTACATTACGCACCATACTTAATGCAATTGTCCGTTGTTTGCAACTTAATACCGGAAGGGGTTCGGATGATAACCCGAAGGTGGACTTTTAGGCATAGATGCATGCTTTGGATAGCGGTCTATGTACTTTGTCGTAATGCCCAATTAAATCTCACTATACTCATCATATCATGTATGTGCATGGTCATGCCCTTTCTATTTGTCAATTGCTCGACTGTAATTTGTTCACCAAACATGATATTTATCTTATGGGAGAGACACCTCTAGTGAACTGTGGACCCCGGTCCATTCTTTTACATTGAATACAATCTACTGCAATACTTGTTCAACTGTTTTCTGCAAACAATCATCATCCACACTATACATCTAATCCTTTGTTACAGCAAGCCGGTGAGATTGACAACCTCACTGTTTCGTTGGGGCAAAGTACTTTGGTTGTGTTGTGCAGGTTCCACGTTGGCGCCGGAATCCCTGGTGTTGCGCCGCACTACATCCCGCCGCCATCAACCTTCAACGTGCTTCTTGACTCCTTGATGACCCACAAGTATAGGGGGTGTATCGCAGTATCTTCGATAAGTAAGAATGTCGATCCCAACGAGGAGCAGAAGGTGTTGACAAGCAGTTTCGATGAAGGATTCACTGTAAATGCTCACAGACAAGTATTCAGGGGGTTTTGATGTAACGGATGAATAAAGTACGAGTAAGTAAAGTGCGAGAGTAACAATTGCAGCGAGTGGCCCAATCCTTTTTAGCACAAAGGACAAGCCGGTTTGTTTACTTATAATGACCAAACGTTCTCGAGGACACACGGGATTTTAGTCTAGTGCTTTCGCTACATACGGCTAATTAATCTTCATTGTTTTGATAAGTGTTGTGTGGGTGAACCTATGCTAATGTACCGCCCTTCCTAGGACTAATACATACTTGTGATTATACCCCTTGCAAGCATCCGCAACTACAAGAAAGTAATTAAGATAAATCTAACCACAGCCTTAAACTCTGAGATCCTGCGATCCCTCCTGCATCGATATACCAACGGGGCTCAGGTTTCTGTCACTCCGGCAACCCCGCAATTGGCAAACGAGTACAAGATGCATTCCCCTAGGCCCATAAAGGTGAAGTGTCGTGTAGTCGACGTTCACACGACACCACTAGAAGAATAACACCACAACTTAAATATTATAACATTGAATATTACTCAACCATACTTCACTACTAACATTTAGACTTCACCCATGTCCTCAAGAACTAAACGAACTACTCACGAGACGTCATATGGAACATGATCAGAGGTGATATGATAATGAATAACAATCTGAACATAAACCTTGGTTCAACGGTTTCACTCAATAGCATCAATAACAAGTAGAAATCAACACCGGGAGAGTTTCCCCTATCAAACAATCAAGATCAAACCCAAATTGCTACAGCGGTGACGAGGTGCAGCGGTGGAGACGGCGGTGATGATGATGAAGATGATGGTGATGGTGATGGAGATGATGTCCAACTCGGTGACGGTGACGATGGCGTCGATTTCCCCCTCCGGGAGGGAATTTCCCCGGCAGATCTCAGCCTGCCGGGAGAGCTCTTTTCTCTCTGGTGTTCTCCGCCCCGCAGAGGCGGCTGTGACTCTTCGCGACGTACCTCTGGAGCTTAGGTTTTCGGGACGAAGGAGTACGCGAAGAAAAGGAGGCGAGAGGGGCTGTGGGCCCCCCTCCTCACAGGGCGGCGCGGCCAGGGCAGGGCCCGCGCCGGCCTGTGAGGGGGGCCCATGGCGGCCCTCCTTAGCTCCCCCTTCTGGCTCCCTTCGTCATCTGGAAAAATAGGATTTTTCGTGTAATTTCCGTCAATTGTTGATCTTCCGAAATATTGCGTTCTGACGATGCTTTTTCCAGCAGAATCCTGGCTCCGGTGCGCGATCCTCCAATAATCATGAAACATGCGAAATAGATGAAATAACATAAGTATTATCTCCAAATATGAAATATATCAATGAATAACAGCAAATTATGATATAAAATAGTGATGCAAATTGGACGTATCACTCCTACTGGTTCGATTAAACCTTGGTTTCTTACTGAGGGAAAACTTGTTGCTGTGCGCATCATACCTTTCTCTTGGGGTTCCCAACGGACGTGTTAACTACGCGCAATCAAGCTTTTTTTCTGGCGCCGTTGCCGGGGAGATCAAGACACGCTGCAAGGGGAGTCTCCACAATCCAATCTCTTTACTTTGTTTTTGTCTTGCTTTATTTTATTTACTTTCTTGTTTGCTGCATTATATCAAATCACAAAAAAATTAGTTGCTAGCTTTACTTTATTTACTATCTTGTTCCCTATATCAAAAACACACAAAAAAAAGTTACTTGCATTTATTTTATCTAGTTTGCTTTATTTACTACTGCTAAAATGGGTACTCCTGAAAATACTAAGTTGTGTGACTTCACAACCACAAATAATAATGATTTCTTATGCACACCTATTGCTCCACCTGCTACTACAGCAGAATTCTTTGAAATTAAACCTGTTTTACTGAATCTTGTTATGTGAGAGCAATTTTTTGGTGTTAATTCTGATGATGCTGCTGCCCATCTTAATAAGTTTGTTGAACTATGTGAAATGCAAAAATATAAGGATGTAGATGGTGACATTATAAAATTAAAATTGTTTCCTTTCTCATTAAGAGGAAGAGCTAAAGATTGGTTGCTATCTCTGCCTAAGAATAGTATTGATTCATGGACTAAATGCAAGGATGCTTTTATTGGTAGATATTATCCCCCTGCTAAAATTATATCTTTGAGGAGTAGCATAATGAATTTTAAACAATTGGATAATGAGCATGTTGCGCAAGCTTGGGAAAGAATGAAATCTTTGGTAAAGAATTGCCCAACCCATGGACTGACTACTTGGATGATCATCCAAACCTTTTATGCAGGATTGAATTTTTCTTCGCGGAACCTATTGGATTCAGCTGCTGGAGGTACCTTTATGTCCATCACTCTTGGTGAAGCAACAAAGCTTCTTGATAATATGATGATTAATTACTCTGAATGGCACACAGAAAGAGCTTCACAAGGTAAGAAGGTAAATTATGCCGAAGAAACCTCCTCCTTGAATGATAAGATTGATGCTATTATGTCTATGCTTGTGAATGATAGGACTAATGTTGATCCTAATAATGTTCCGTTAGCTTCATTGGTTGCTCAAGAAGAACATGTTGATGTAAACTTCATTAAAAATAATAATTTCAACAACAATGCTTATCGGAACAATTCTAGTAATAACTATAGGCCATATCCTTCTGCTAATGGTAATAGTTATGGTAATTCTTATGGGAATTCTTACAACAATAATAGGAACACACCCCCTGGACTTGAAGCTATGCTTAAAGAATTTATTAGTACACAAACTACTTTTAACAAATCTGTTGAGGAAAAGCTTGATAAAATTGATATTCTTGCTTCTAAGGTTGATAGACTTGCCTCTGATGTTGATCTTTTAAAATCGAAAGTTATGCCTAATAAGGATATTGAAAATAAAATTATTACTACAGCAAATGCCATCCAAGTTAGAATTAATGAGAATATAAGATTGATGGCTGAATTGCATGCTAGGTGGGAAAGAGAAGAAAATGAAAAACTAGCTAAAGAGAATAATGTAGCTAAAGTTTGGACTATTACCACCACTAGTAATGTTAATAATTCACATGTTGCTACACCTCCTACTATTAATGGTAAAATAATTGGTGTTGGAAATGTTACTACTCCTAGTGCAAAGCATGCAAAATTGCCCGAAACTGCTTAAACTGCTGAAATTGATAAAACTGCTGAAATTTTTTCCAACATTGGGGACGATGATCCCATTGCTGTAGATCATAATGGTTTAGACTTTGATGATTGCCACATCTCTGAAGTCATAAAGTTTTTACAAAAGCTTGCTAAAAGTCCCAATGCTAGTGCTATAAATTTAGCCTTTACAAAACATATTACGAATGCTCTCATAAAAGCTAGAGAAGAGAAACTAGAACGTGAAGCTTCTATTCCTAGGAAGCTAGAGGATGGTTGGGAGCCCATCATTAAGATGAAAGTCAATGACTTTGATTGTAATGCTTTATGTGATCTTGGTGCAAGTATTTCCGTTATGCCTGAGAAAATCTATAATATGCTTGACTTGCCACCATTGAAAAATTGTTATTTGGATGTTAATCTTGCTGATCATTCTACAAAGAAACCTTTGGGGAGAGTTGATAATGTTCGTATTATGGTTAACAATAACCTTGTCCCCGTTGATTTGTTGTCTTGGATATTGAATGCAATGCATCTTGTCCCATTATATTGGGAAGACCTTTTCTTCGAACTGTTGGAGCTATCATTGATATGAAGGAAGGTAATATTAAATATCAATTTCCTCTCAAGAAAGGTATGGAACACTTCCCTAGAAAGAGAATGAAGTTACCTTTTGCTTCTATTATTAGAACAACTTATGATGTTGATGCTTCATCTCTTGATAATACTTGATTCACACTTTCTGCGCCTAGCTGAAAGGCGTTAAAGAAAATCGCTTATGGGAGACAACTCATGTTTTTACTACAGTACTTTTATTTTATATTTGAGTCTTGGAAGTTGTTTACTACTGTAGCAACCTCTCCTTATCTTAGTTTTGTGCATTGTTGTGCCAAGTAAAGTCGTTGATAGTAAGGTTCATACTAGATTTGGATTACTTGCACGTAAATAGATTTCTTTGCTGTCACGAATCTGGGTCTAATTCTCTGTAGGTAACTCAGAAAATTATGCCAATTTACGTGAGTGATCCTCAGATATGTACGCAACTTTCATTCAATTTGGGAATTTTCATTTGAGCAAGTCTGGTGCCACTTTAAAATTCGTCTTTACGAACTGTTCTGTTTTGACAGATTCTGCCTTTTATTTCGTATTGCCTCTTTTGCTATGTTGGATGAATTTCTTTGTTCCATTAATGTCCAGTAGCTTTGTGCAATGTCCAGAAGTGTTAAGAATGATTATGTCACCTCTGAACATGTAAATTTTTATTGTGCACTAACCCTCTAATGAGTTGTTTTGAGTTTGGTGTGGAGGAAGTTTTCAAGGATCAAGAGAGGAAAATGATGCAATATGATCAAGGAGAGTGAAAGCTCTAAGCTTGGGGATGCCCGGTGGTTCACCCCTGCATATTTTAAGAAGACTCAAGCGTCTAAGCTTGGGGATGCCCAAGGCATCCCCTTCTTCATCGACAACATTATCGGGTTCCTCCCTGAAACTATATTTTTATTCCATCACATCTTATGTGCTTTGCTTGGAGCGTCGGTTTGTTTTTGTTTTTGTTTTTGTTTGAATAAAATGGATCCTAGCATTCATTGTGTGGGAGAGAGACACGCTCCGCTGTTGCATATGGACAAATATGTCCTTAGGCTTTACTCATGGTATTCATGGCGAAGGTTGAATCTTCTTCGTTAAATTGTTATATGGTTGGAATCGGGAAATGCTACATGTAGTAATTCTAAAATGTCTTGAATAATTTGATACTTGGCAATTGTTGTGCTCATGTTTAAGCTCTTGCATCGTATACTTTGCACCTATTAATGAAGAAATACATAGAGCTTGCTAAAATTTGGTTTGCATAATTGGTCTCTCTAAAGTCTAGATAATTTCTAGTATTGAGTTTTGAACAACAAGGAAGACGGTGTAGAGTCTTATAATGTTTACAATATGTCTTTTATGTGAGTTTTGCTGCACCGGTTCATCCTTGTGTTTGTTTCAAATAACTTTGCTAGCCTAAACCTTGTATCGAGAGGGAATACTTCTCATGCATCCAAAATCCTTGAGCCAACCACTATACCATTTGTGTCCACCATACCTACCTACTACATGGTATTTCTCCGCCATTCCAAAGTAAAATTGCTTGAGTGCTACCTTTAAAATTTCCATTCTTTACCTTTGCAATATATAGCTCATGGGACAAATAGCTTAAAAACTATTGTGGTATTGAATATGTACTTATGCACTTTATCTCTTATTAAGTTGTTTGTTGTGCGATAACCATGTTCCTGGGGACGCCATCAACTACTCTTTGTTGAATATCATGTGAGTTGCTATGCATGTCCGTCTTGTCTGAAGTAAGGGAGATTTACCACTCATTTAATGGTTAGAGCATGCATAATGTTATAGAAGAACATTGGGCCGCTAACTAAAGCCATGAATCATGGTGGAAGTTTCAGTTTTGGACATATATCCTCAATCTCATATGAGAACATTAATTGTTGCTACATGCTTATGCATTAAAGAGGAGTCCATTATCTGTTGTCTATGTTGTCCCGGTATGGATGTCTAAGTTGAGAATAATCAAAAGCGAGAAATCCAAATGCGAGCTTTCTCCTTAGACCTTTATACAGGCGGCATAGAGGTACCCCTTTGTGACACTTGGTTAAAACATGTGTATTGCGATGACAATCCCGGTAATCCAAGCTAATTAGGACAAGGTGCGGGCACTATTAGTATACTATGCATGAGACTTGCAACTTGTAAGATATAATTTACATAACACATATGCTTTATTACTACCGTTGACAAAATTGTTTCTTGTTTTCAAAACCAAAGCTCTAGCACAAATATAGCAATCAATGCTTCCTCTGCGAAGGGCCTTTCTTTTACTTTTATGTTGAGTCGGTTCACCTATCTCTCTCCACCTCAAGAAGCAAACACTTGTGTGAAGCTGTGCATTGATTCCTACATACTTGCATATTGCACTTGTTATATTACTTTACATTGACAATATCCATGAGATATACATGTTATAAGTTGAAAGCAACCGCTGAAACTCAATCTTCCTTTGTGTTGCTTCAATACCTTTACTTTGATTTATTGCTTTATGAGTTAACTCTTATGCAAGACTTATTGATGCTTGTCTTGAAAGTACTATTCATGAAAAGTCTTTGCTTTGTGATTCATTTGTTTACTCATGTCGTTACCATTGTTTTGATCGCTGCATTCATTACATATGCTTACAATAGTATGATCAAGGTTATGATGGCATGTCACTCCGAAATTATCTTTGTTATCGTTTACCTGCTCGGGACGAGCAAGAACTAAGCTTAGGGATGCTGATACGTCTCCGACGTATCGATAATTTCTTATGTTTCATGCCACATTATTGATGATATCTACATGTTTTATGCATACTTTATGTCATATTTATGCATTTTCCAGCACTAACCTATTAACGAGATGCCGAAGAGCCGATTCTTGTTTTCTGCTGTTTTTGGTTTCAGAAATCCTAGTAAGGAAATATTCTCGGAATTGGACGAAATCAACGCCCGAGGGCCTATTTTTCCACGAAGCTTCCGGAAGTCCGAAGAGGAAGCGAAGTGGGGCCACGAGGTGGCGACACACCGGGCGGCGCGGACCGGGTGCCGGCCGCGCGGCCCTAGCGTGTGGGCCCCTCGTGACCCTCCCGACTCGCCCTTCCGCCTACTTAAGGTCTTCGTCGCGAAACCCCCGCGTGCGAGAGCCACGATACGGAAAACCTTACTGAGACGCCGCCGCCAATCCCATCTCGGGGGATTCGAGAGATCGCCTCCGGCACCCTGCCGGAGAGGGGAATCATCTCCCGGAGGACTCTTCACCGCCATGGTCGCCTCCGGAGTGATGAGTGAGTAGTTCACCCCTGGACTATGGGTCCATAGCAGTAGCTAGATGGTCGTCTTCTCCTTATGTGCTTCATTGTCGGATCTTGTGAGCTGCCTAACATGATCAAGATCATCTATCTGTAATGCTATATGTTGTGTTTGTCGGGATCCGGTGGATAGAGAATACTATGTTATGTTGATTATCAATCTATTACCTATGTGTTGTTTATGATCTTGCATGCTCTCCGTTATTAGTAGAGGCTCGGCCAAGTTTTTGCTCTTAACTCCAAGAGGGAGTATTTATGCTCGATAGTGGGTTCATGCCTCCATTAAATCTGGGACAGTGACGAGAAAGTTCTAAGGTTGTGGATGTCTTTGTTGCCACTAGGGATAAAACATTGATGCTATGTCCGAGGATGTAGTTATTTATTACATTACGCACCATACTTAATGCAATTGTCTGTTGTTTGCAACTTAATACTAGAAGGGTTCGGATGATAACCTGAAGGTGGACTTTTTAGGCATAGATGCATGCTGGATAGCGGTCTATGTACTTTGTCGTAATGCCCAATTAAATCTCACTATACTCATCATATCATGTATGTGCATGGTCATGCCCTCTCTATTTTTCAATTGCCCGACTGTAATTTGTTCACCCAACATGCTATTTATCTTATGGGAGAGACACCTCTAGTGAACTATGGACCCCGGTCCATTCTTTTACATTGAATACAATCTCTTGCAATACTTGTTCAACTGTTTTCACGCAAACAATCATCATCCACACTATACATCTATTCCTTTGTTACAGCAAGCCGGTGAGATTGACAACCTCATTGTTTCGTTGGGGCAAAGTACTTTGGTTGTGTTGTGCAGGTTCCATGTTGGCGCCGGAATCCCTGGTGTTGCGCCGCACTACATCCCGCCGCCATCAACCTTCAACGTGCTTCTTGACTCCTACTGGTTCGATTAAACATTGGTTTCTTACTGAGGGAAAACTTGCTGCTGTGCGCATCATACCTTCCTCTTGGGGTTCCCAACGGACGTGTTAACTACGCGCAATCAAGCCTCTCGAGCGACAACATGTCCATCTACAGGGCACCAAAAGTGGATCAATGGCAAGTCAAGTTGGCCGAAAAGTTCATCGAGATCATACCGTGCAATTGACCGAACAGATCTAGACGTCGAGGCCGGTAGGCGCTCCCAGAAGATGCGTGGTCAACAAGGACGGGGGCAAGTCCTCTCCACTACCCCCAACTCTAACTCTGAGGCGTGGCACAAAGATGCATGGGCTACTACGGCGGTGTGCGGGGCGGCTGTGGGGTTGCGGTGTCGCCCTAGGGCTGCAAAAAGGGGAGGGGACACGAATGAAGGTTGCTCCATTTCGTTGTCACTAGTGTGCGGGGCCGGCTAGGAATACAACGTCACATGGTCATTTTACATTGCGCACGGTCAAAACGCGGCGCAAATTTAGGTCAGGTTTGCGTCCCAGTGAACAACTTTGTCAGTTTATGTTGGACCGCTGGAGGATGCAGAACCATTTTTTGGCTGAACGCAAACGGTTATTTTACGTCTGTTTAGGTCAGGCCGCTAGTGATGGCCTAAACCAACCACATGAGCAATTGATCATCGTACGACCATATACCATAGGTAGTGTGGCGCTGATACGGTACAACAAGAATAGAGCGTCACTGGCACGGATGCGCTGGGCTGTTGCACACCAAGTCGTACCTACGAAGAGACGTCGGTGGGCAATTTTGTTGCACTCGTACGCTAGCTCACCTTTCTTTTTGTTGACACGAGGTAGGCTACCTCACTTTGTAACAAAGGCAAAAGAGCTCGCCGGAGTGGGGTACCGGGGACAATATCACTAGATTCCGATCCGCGGCACCACCAGTTAGCAACTACGGAGTACATTCCTTTCCTGATATGCTACGTGTGGACCACACATTCCTGATGCGTACTCAAGTGTAAGATTGAAACATTCTGTGACGAGATAGAAAAGGTATTAGCTTAAATACGTGTAGTAACGACTTGCAAAATATAACTTCGCATTGCAATATGCCGAGGTGGACGTGTCACGATGGAGGTCGTTAGGTTGTTGAACTGAACATATACACCCTTTTTATCTTTGTTGTACATAAGATGGACTACAATATTTTACACCTGTACTCCTCCTTTTCCATAATTTTTTATTGTGATTATAGTTTAAATTTGACCTAAAACCACGATAAGAATTCTGGAACGGAGTGAGTAAAAGCATTAACAAGTACTCCCTCCGATCGGATTTAATCGACGCAGAGGTAGTACAAGCGCCAGAAAGATATATGGATCATATGTACTTCAAAATGACACAACGCAGTTTTTCTCACTTGATTTAAAATCTTCAGGTGACAGAAGAATGTGAAGGTAAAGTTGCTCTAACGCCATCCCTCCAAAGAGGTCGTTGCCGTAAAGCCACACTGAAGAGACCCCGCAAGAAAGAAAAAAAAAACCACACTGAATAGAAATCATCTCCTAGATGAGTCAATTCGAAGACCTGAAATTTTTGTGGTGGGCAAAGGACAGGCCCCAATTGAAAATGACCGTCTTGATTAAGTAGTCAACAGTCAAAAACCGACAGACATAGTTGACTGGAGACCGAAATCCACCGGAAGTGTCACGATCTTAGCTTTGGTTCTTCTCCGATGAAACGCACTCACTTCATGGACCGCGCTACAAAAATAGCACACGCGGCATGACTTTTAACAGGATATTATTCCCTGTCTCCCCGGACATGAAAAGAAAATCGTCCCTACTTCACATAGTTGTGCCTGCTAGAACCCTACTGGTCAAACACTCAATCAGCATAATAGCTTCAGAATATTCACTAAGCCTGTAGATACGACAACTGGAGTGCACTTGCGTAAAGGAAACTATGGCCGGGTTAGGGCATGAGCAATGGAGGCAGCTGTCCAACTAGGCTTGGATAAAACTTTTGACATATGCATGCCATGTTATGGTCACATTAATATGTCTTTTTCTCAAAAGCTGATTTGGTTTTTCTTTTTCTCTCACATTTTCCACTTTATGGCTGAAGAGGTTGCCTCCTGATGAAGAGACTGCCTCCTCATCCGAACCTACTTTGGACCACCCGAACCTAGTTAAAGGTGTGAGGCAACACCCCTAGGGCTATGCATTGGGCATGCCCTTAGATAAACCAGGGTTTTGCGCAATCTTAAAAGCTGAAGGATAAAGATGCACCTTTCTGACTAGAGACACGACCATTGGCATTTAGGTTGGAGATAACACGACTGAGGTGTTATTAGGGCTGCAAAAGCAGGATATGCCAGATCCTGCAAACCACGACAATTAGCATAACTATACTACAGGAAACCAATCCGTATCTACCTAAATTCTGCTATTCGGAAACTCAATCCGCCCCGCATAGTCCGCCGCTTGCAGCCCTAGGTGTTATAATTAACAACCTACTTGCCACACCTCCCAATCTTCCACGGGAATACAGCTCCCAAATATTAAAACTTAATTGATGTTATTCAAAATTCAGACTTATGGGGGGATAAAACGATTTAATTTTACTGCCATTATCAACTACCAAAGGTTTTGTTTTAAACTAAAAATAACACCGTCAAAACTAATTTCATTGTATTTACAGATATACCAAGATCTGGGCAAAACAGTTATCCAAGATATGGTTCTTTCTGCATATTCCACCAAGAAGCTTGTACACAGGTCACCTCTACAGACCTCATGTTTCTTGCTGTTAAGTCAATCTTCAGAATGACAAGTCCAGTAGATCAACCCACTGCAAGGTATATCACCAATATTACACGGGGCCGAGAAAGAGCCTGAGGGAGTGAGTAATAACTGAATCACATATACATAGAGAGGTACCTTATTAACACGAACACGGTTTGTAGAACACCAGCAATGCCAGTCCATGTAGATGGGCCTGTATTTGTAAGAGCATCTTGGACCAAAAAACCAACAGCCGCAGCCAATGAAACGAAAGACACCACATATGAAATGAAAAGCCACAGTTTCAATCTGCAATACACATCATTTTAATTTCATTGTGATACAGTAGATCGTGAATGACAGTCAAAAGTAATAGTGGTGTATATCATAGGTCGTGACTGACAGTCAAAAGTAATAGTGGTTTATATCAGAACTGCAACTCCCAGTTACTTTGGCAGTACGATAGGGAGTAATAGGTTAGATGGTTCCCTAGAAAAGGTATCAGGTAGAGTCATGGATGATTCCGAAACAAAAGTATCACATAGATGGTTGAGTGAATCCTATCCTCCAATGGCATTCGCTCTAAATCATCCTGGGACGGTTTCCATGGTTGTTTCTGACAGGAAAACAGGGCTATAAGGATTTGATATGGCCGATTACTTCACTGTTTCTACTTAATTTAGAGTGAATCTCAGATTTCAAAGAGGCGAATTCTCTATCGTTTCCTGGTACTTCCACCTTTAGAATTTATTTATTTCAGTTCCAAAACCAAGTAAGAGAAATATATGTCCATTTCTCTTCTTTTCATAAACGAAATAAGCATGAGCATTGCTTTGTCCTTGAATTTAAATCACCAGTGTCTACCAATATTTGTTCTATCCATCAAGTCATGCATCTGCCTTCGGTAGTTATAAGCCGCACTAGCAACTTTGCTAAAAGCTATGAAGAACTAGAGAATTACATGTGCGGGGCAAGCAATTGATCCTAACTAGCCCTATTGGGCGCTAATTCTACCAAACTAAACTGCTAAAACAGAACAAAAAATCAAATACAGTTGAACATGCGCTCACCTCCACTCGGAGTCGTCGTAGGGCGAGTAGTAGTTGTCATTGATGTCCTCCCTCTTGACGCAATTGAACATGAGCGCGGCCAACGATGCGAACAGCCCTAAATAAACATTCAGACCCAAAACCACAGACCGGTTTAAACCCACCAGATTTCAGGAAATATAGATTGTAGGGGACGACAGGGGTGAGGGTTTTACCGGGGAGGTAGTGGAGGAAAGGGACGGCGGCGGCGCTGCAGACGACGGCGTCGACCCAGAACCACCAGGCCGCGCCGAAGACTGCGCCGGAAACACCAGGACTTACGGCTGCCCACACCGCTGGGAAGTTGTTGTGATCCATCGCGCCGCACGCTGACCTCCTCCTCCACGTCGCCGCCTCCGACGCCGGGAAGGGGAACGAGGAATTGGGCGTTTTTTTTAGGTTCGTATTCCTAATTGCTTTTTCTTCGAATGGTATCCTTCGAAGTTTTGGGAGAATTGCACATTTGCCACGCCTTTTTTTGGTATTTGCATATTTACCAAACCATGTGTCACTTAAATGTGGTCGTCATGCAGCAAATGTGCAATTTTTCAACTAAAGTGGGGCAAATGTGAAAAAATTTCTTTTACATATTGGTCCTCCTATTGGAAAACTTAAGAATGTATAAGGAGCGAAGCTTCCAGTAGGGCAAGATATGTCAGTCGCTCTATCTTGATTTTTTCGTGAATACATTTAGATGCACGTATTTTTCTAAACAATTTTTGTAGTTGTAGATTGAAAGTGGACTCAGCATGAAAAAGTTATGCAAAAGTTATGCTTGTGCCAAACCGACTTCAAACCGAAAATTAGGACTAGGTAAAAAAACATTGACTCATCTTCTATGTTCAGTGTGAATAAAATTACTTGTATTACAGAGATTTATCATGGATCTTACTATACACTACAAGATAACCTAGTGCTATTCATGATTAATTTGAAAATATTTGAAAGGGACTTCCGACGATATTATCACTTCTAAGTTGGTGTTACTTTTAAGTTTTAACTATGGTGACGACAACAGTTGAAAAGGTTTTCTCGGTGACAAAGATCATCAACACCAAGGTAGACATCCACCGAGAGATATTTAAAAGTTTGATTGACAGAATTATAAAAAAAAACCATAAAGGGTAAAGTCTTTCCATTAAGATGACATTATTAATATCTTTTTAGGTTCTACTTATAACCAAATATGTTTTTGTATTTATCGTAGTAAATGATTGTGTTAGAATCATCTATAACATCAATGTCTCAAGGTTATTTTCATCTTTGCATTGTTTTTTTACAGTTCGTCCTACCTCAAACTATTTTCGTCCTTGACCACTGAACGTATACGTATTTGGCAACATGTACTCCTGTGAAACTGAATCAAAGGTGCCCAAAAAGAATACGGAAATTCCATGTGAGAAATGCATCCAAGCTATGAACTCGTGTGACCACTGTGTCAGTTGGCAATGGCCGCATCGCTCGCTTTGCACTCGTGGCAACTCGCGACGAACAGAAAAAATAATCGACAACGGAGATACCTAGACTATTGATACGCACATGATTACTCTACTTCCCAATCTCAGTTGCATGAGTTTACCCGTATCTGGGTTATGCTCATACTACTATTAACAACAAACCTCAGGATTCTACAGAAACCCCTGACGAGAGATAACGGAAGTACTCTACCTTGGAATGGCATGTTTTTTTTTATAGCAACTATCCTGCCGGAAACAAAGCTAACCAAATGAAGAAATGACAAGCAAATGGATGGACCGTACAACGATGCTGAGTCGTTTCACCAATTCTGTGACAGGGGAACACCGAAATTCCAACAATGCCGAGACATAAAGCATACACGCACTGTCCAAACTCATGAAGATACCAATGCGTAGCCCTTTTACCTCAAAAAGACAGTGACAACCCTCCTGATTTACATAAACCAAACACAACAGCTGCAACAGCGCAACACTACTTGCTAGGTGCATTTGATTTCAAAATCCTGCTATCACCCTTAAGTTGCGCATTCTGGAGACCCTCCAAAATCGCTCCCACCGTGCGATCTCCCTTCTCTAGCACTTGCTCCAAGGCCTCCACCTTCTCCAGCAGCTGTTGCGCCTTCGCCTTCGCGCAGCTCAGCAGCTTATCTGAGATCTTCAACGCTGTGCACAGCTAGGGTTTGAGGTACAGAGAATGGGGAACAGAGTTGTTAGTTTTCAACTTTTCATTCAGACATGAATTGCAGTAGATAACCACCGGGTATGGCGCACGGGAAACGACAGTGAAGGCGAGAGCCATACCTTCAGCATCAAGGAGGGCCATGAAGGGTCATTCTCCTGTAGTGACTTCATCAGATTGTCATAGTCTTCCTGATTAATGATGAACACGCAAATCGATTACATTTCTGAACTGAGCCGAGGTAGCCAGGAATAACAGTAACAGAGTAGCACACCACATTGAATTGATGAACAAAACAGCCTTTTATGGCCTGTTTGTGGACCCTTCCTTTCTATTGATAAACACTCACATCAGGGATTAGCCAACAACAAACATGACAAGCACATCAATAATTCAGCACTCTGTTATGCTGGCCACAATGGGTGAAGACGTGAAGTAACCAAAAACAGCATATGAAATATGAACTTAACTTTACTAAGATCAGGCCACCTTAATCAATCCCTGCATCTATTTACTTTAGTATGAAATATGAAATATGGGAGTGGATCTTTTTGTACAATCCATATCAATATACGGTAGCAGGATCCTTCACCCAGAACAATTGAGTAGCTCATGGAGACTCAGGGAAACAAATCAATGGCTAGATGCAATATTCCGATAGCGAATTCGCAGGCGCGTGAACAATTGAGTAGCTCATGGAGACTCAGGGAAACAAATCAATGGCTAGATGCAATATTCCGATAGCGAATTCGCAGGCGCGTGAAACAACATGACGGGTGAATCAACAGATGCGTACGAAATTAGGAACGAGGAGACGAAGGGTACCCTCACCTCGAAGAGCCGTTGGAGGTGGGACGGGTCGGCCTCCTCCACCTGCTGCGCTGCCAACGAGGATGAGGGTACAGATGCGTCTCCGCCCCCGCCGTCGAGGTGGTCGTCGCCTCCGTCGACGGCGAGGTCGCTGAGGAGATCGCTGGCGGTGAGCAACGGGCCTCCGACTCCCCGCATCTCTCCTTGCTCTCTCTCGGAACCAGTTCTCAGATGCGGGCTCATCTGGGTTAGTAGTCCCAGTCATATCTTTGGACCTAAATGGGCCTTATCTGGACAATTGCGAGTCCAGTTTGCAAAGTGGCCCAGTTATGGCACACGTTAAACAAAAACAGTTCAAAAAATAGTCTAAATCACCCTAAAAATATATTTTAAAAATCTGGCAGGGAATAAATTGGCTATTTATGCCTTGTTCTCCAGTTAAATAATTCAAAAAAAAATTGACTGGGAAGTGTCTCTATGATCTTCACCTCTTATTACTCTCTTTGTTTGCTAGGAGCACATAAGGTCTCTTCCATTTTGTCGTTCTATTTTTCCGACATAAAGGAAAGTCGCTTATTTCACCTCTGCAAACGGAAGTTCAGTTTCCTCTATTCTGGAGCACATCACAACCATACCCAGTAAGACTAAATTTAAAACGTGTTAAAATCCGTTAGAGCTTGTTTGTCACCCTTCCTCTCATTACATTTGATGGAAATGGAATTAAAATAGCTTCAAAAATTTGAATAAAAGAACACTAAATAACTAATGGGTCCTTGCATGCCCTTTATTATTTCTCTCTCCTCCCACCTTTCTTCTTGAGAGTCTCACATCTAAACTTAACACCCCTCCCCTTCCCACCCGGTGGCGGCGGCGCCTAGAGTGGGATGGGAGGGGAGCCTGGGTCTCCCCTACACAACGTACTGGTAGGATTAGATATAGGTTTCCTTTTGCCTCAGTAGCTTTTGGCCTAGTGTCATTAGCTAGAAGTTGCCCTTTGTCATGTGTGGATAGCGACATGGAGTTGTCAGCATGTCTCCCTGATTTATCTCCATGGAGGAGGGAGCAGGAGAGTAGCATATATAGTGAAAACTTCATACATAAGTTTGGGGGTTCCTATTTCTAGCGATTTTGAGATTCCCATCCCTCTTGGTTGTCTCGGTGGCAGTGTGGAAGAGGAGATGGTATGTGTTCCTGATCAGCCATGATCTGGAGACCGAGAGGGAGATGATGAAGTTGCAGCTTCGTTCTGGAGTTCATCCCTAGCAGTGCTAGCCCGGTTTTATTCGTAAAGGTGCTGGCTCTTCTGGCCCATAGGACGCCACTCCAAAACCTAACTCCGCATGTTCTTTAGTTCATTGTTGACTAGTGTCAAAGTCCGCTCAACCACCATGCTTACGGGCCGATTCAGAGGCATTTATGCTTCAAGGCAGCTCCCACAACCTGCTCTATTCAAAGTGGTGTGGCCCCCAGCCATGGTGCGGGAAACGGCGATCTAAAGATTCGATGCCACTACGGTGGAGAAGGACCCAAGCATGCTCTATCTTTTTATTCTACTCCCTCTGATCGCCTTTAATTGAGTAAATTAAAAGGGATCGAAAGGAGTAGTTTCTTTTGTAAATTCAGAGTGCTACAATGTAACTTTCTTCTGATGTTCTCTATGTAATGTGTAAACCCGCCGCTCATTAATGCAATATCTTGGCCCTTGGTATGAAAGGCCTTCCATCGTTAAAGAAATGAGAAACACTGATGTTGTCACATATAAAATTTCAAACCGAAAAATCATGTTTAGTTGCCACAAGGATTTATGAAATAAAAATATGTTCATAATAATGACTGGTTAGGGACAATGATTTACTTAACATATCATACCCATTCTCTGAAATTCCCGATTGAAACGGGGGCTCCAAATCGTTGACAACCAAAAAAAAACCTTTAGGTATAAAATTTCGATTGAATTTCACGATTTTGGCTTGAAATGACGGCTGCCAAACAAGCCCTTAGACACTTGTGGTGTATGTAGGCGCACAGTGGCACATAGATGTGAGATGACCATCCCACCATTCTCAATTAATTTCTCATGGATCTCTTTGTAGTACAGAGCAATTTCAATGATACGCGCTCTGCTTTATTACAATCAATTCCAATCCTCCCTATTAGAATACACGCTCATTTAGTTTCTGCAGAGATGGGCAGCATAACTCAGGCGAAAGAGCATCAGACCGGTCTAGCTAGCTCTTGAGTCTTATGTATGTAGCTGTAGTGGAAATCACTCTTGCGACTCCGGCCTGCAAAAGGGGAATGGCAACATAGATCAGCCCGAATAGAGGCGAGGCCTGCAGATAGACTGGTGCAGATCATGTACTGATTAATTAGGAGTAGTTAAATTGCTCTGGCAGTTGCCATTACATGGCAGCAAATTATTTCATTGTTTGCAACTAGGTGTGTGTTAGTAGCTCTTGATCAGTTCAGTAGCTCCAAATAAATAAGATAATGGATTCGTGTGATCTTCGGCAGCTCCGAATAAATAGATAATGAGTCTGTGTGACGTGACGATGGCTTACTCAGGTGAGGTGTACTTGGCAATGGTGGCGATGATCCTCTCCTTGTCCCTCGTCGCGAAGGACTCCACCAGAACCCCGTCCTTGTAGAAATGGAAGAGTGGAACCACCTTGATGCGCAGCCGGTCAGCCACCTCCGACTGCTCGTCGTACTCGTCGATAACCTGCACGCGTATGTAGTTTTGTAAATGCAAATCAGTACAAAAAATATATCATTGGGCTATATAATCAAGAGCACGGCGGGGCGGAACAATGGCGCGCCGCCCGCGTGTTGCTGGGTTCACGTACGTTGTGCTTGAGGAAGACGACGGGGGAGTCGTCGTCGACGGAGCCCTTGCAGAGCTTCATGAATCCCTGCTCGATGTACTTGCAGCTGCCGCACGAGGGCCGGAAGAAGTCCACCACCACCAGCGCGCCCGTCGCCTTGGACCGCTCCAGGAAGCGGGTGAACTCCTCGTCCGTCTTGAACTCCGTCACGCACTCCACCGGGCAGAACTCGTCGTCCTCCTCCACGGGGGGCAGGCCGAGCAGCGAGCCGTTCGTGCTGCCGCGCTCCTCCTCACCTTCGCTGCTGCCTTCCGTCGACACGGAGGTGCGGATCTGGCGGCGGCGGAATGGGGTTCTGGGGAAGGGGACGGTGGTGCGGGGCAGAAGGGAGCGGCCGGTGGTGGTGGTGGTGGTGGTGGTGGTGGTGGTGGTGGTGGAGAGAAGGGAGGGGAGGGGGAGGAAGGAGGTGATCATGGCTGCATTGTGGTGGTGCCTCGAGGTGTTGTGGATATTGCGTGGAATTCTTTTGTTTTCTTCAAATTGTTTTGGTTTGGCTTGAGAGAGAAGGAAGAAGATTTACATATGTGGCTGAGATTGGTTGGTGACCGTGAGTGCGCGCGCCAAGTCTGATATTTTCGGTTGTCTTTTTTCAAGGAAAGTTTGGCATACAATTATACTACATCTTTTCATAATTACAAATTCATTTAGACTTGAGTAATTTCTGCTACTGCCAATATAGTACTCTTGTAATATCATAAATAGGTGACGTTGTTGACACTTCATATGGTCTTCAAGATTTAACTTTGAACACTAATTTCGAGGGAACATGATTTACATTTATGTCAGAGATTGGTTGGTGACTGTGGGGAGGTCTTTGATATTTTGGGTTGTCTTTTGTCAAAACCAAACTTGACAAATTATTCATGAATATTACTGCATTTTTTGTAAATACAAAATTTTGTTGTACTTTTTTATTTTTTACTAATACAGTACTCGCACTTATCACAAATAGACAATGTGTGATGTTACTTTGACCACTCATTTATATTGTAATATACTCCCTCCGTTACCGAAAGTAAGGCGTATTTTGTTTTGTTAAGACTCAAGACAGGCCTTGTGGACACGGTTTTTTCTGGTAATCCATCGTCAACCTGGTCGGCAATTTCATTTGGCCTCGAATTATTAAAAAATATTTGATTTGGCGTGTGGGAAATGGAAGAAGTATTGGAGTTTGGCACGATAGTTGGATACCTTGGTCCTTGGAAGGCATATGAAAAAACTCTTAGCCGTCACGGAAAGCCTTCTGGCATAGTTCTGCGAGACGAGATTGGTAACATCATCTTTTTGGCCTACATATTCTTTCCGTGGTGTACTAATACTCTTGAAGTTGAATTGAGTGCATGTCTTGAGGGACTTGATTTGGCCCTCACCCAGAGCCAGCTTCCAATTATCATTGATACATATTGTAGTCACTTGATCGATGGGGTTCTCGCTAATGACCTTAACAGATCTCCGTATCTCCATATCATATCTGATATTAGGTTGTTAGCTAGTCAAGATATAACTTGCAATTTTGTAAAAGTGGATCATAGGTAGGTTAGGGTGAGTCACTGTCTTGCCAATTATGCAAGAACAGATTAAGGAACTGTCGTTTGACTCGGTTCAGGTCCTAAAGTTGTCCTTTGGAAGCTTGAATTAGAGGTTTATGTAATCCCTGCTGCTTAATAAAGATCATTTTTACCCGCAAAAAAGGAGGCAGGTCTTTGACCAATAATTACTTGATGGATACAAGATTATATGACAAGAAATTTGTTTCGCTAGATTCATTTTCAGAAGTACTTTGTTATGATAGTGATTTTGTATCAAACGTTAAAAGAGTAAGTATGTGGGTCAAAGTCTTGTCTAAACGAAATGAAATACGTCTTAATCATTGAAATGGAGGGAGTATGTTTTGAGACATATCTAATTATCTATACATATGATTTAAACTGAATAACTAAAATGATATTTGTAGACAGTGTTTAAAAAGTTTGGCTGAAGACGTGCCCATAAGGTCATTGTGTGATATGGATGCAGTATGACTTAAAAATATCAACAGATTGTTGCAAAAAATATTATCATTTTTAGAACTTAAGTTTCAAATCATCTGTATGTATAGAAAATGAATCATCCAAATACATGTACTCCCTCCATCCCATGAAATTCTTGGGATAGAGGGAGTAGGAAAAACGAACTCAGCATTGTTCCAATGGTTTGGTTTCCTGTGGACTTGTGGTGAAACCAGCTCACCACCAAAAAAGAAAAGTTGAAATCTTTACGTCCCGTGTGTCTCACAAATTACGTGAGTCTTTACCTATGATGTTTTCATGGTGTGAGTGTGTGCATCCATACTATGTACTTTAAGGGGTTTACAAACATTCAGTAAGTGAACTTATTTTACAAATTTACTGGGCCACGAGGAAATCAGGATCTATTACAATTTATCAGGCCACTCTACAATTGCTTTATTGGCCAATATATTGTTTGGAGCGTGCCATATATCACATAATGTTATGGATATCCCTTGATTTCACATTGTTGCAGGATGACAGCATCTCCTTGTTGTAAATATTTTTCAAAATAATCTGCAGACAGTATGCCCGTGGCATATATCACATATTGTATGCTACATTTAAGTCATGCTGATTGATGAATTTCCATGCAGAGAATAGCAGGGCAGATAGAGCGCATAATTCATGCTGAAAGTATAATCTGTCATTGTCAAATCTTCAGTTAACAAAAAAAAAATACTAGCCATTTCCTTCAATTGATCAACAGTGGAATCGTTAGCATTTAGCTGACAGTCAGTAATAGTAGCCACAAGGCACAATGAAGAAACAGATATGCCTTGTTAGCAAGATTCTATACATTGTACGTCAAGCACGAAAATGTTTTGCGGATAAATCAAGGCCACAGCTCTATGAATGAGTTTCTTTATATGCTAGTTACAAGGGAGTTAGGAGTAGCTGGACTTCAACAGGCGTGGAGTACTCGACCATAATTCAAGGTCGGTCTGAAGAACGCCCTTTCTATTCATCAGAGCTGTATATGACCAGTAACTCACACTGTAGTTTGACCTAAGAATAGATATGTCAACATGTCATGTCATTCTTCCCCTATGATCTTTGGACATATAGGTGCCACCATGGTCAAATGATCCGAGTAAAACTGCGAAGCAAAAAGCTTCTTGTCCTCTTTAATCAAGGACAAGGTATGCTTGCCACTTCAAGTGGCATTTAGGCTATTCAACAGTAACCACCTGCTTGATGGTAATCCATATCCATCTTATCTTAGATCAAAAAACCCAGGCAGTCCATGCGATCAGGGAAGTGCCAAAACAATGTGAAATGCTGCCAAAATGATTGTCTCTTGGGGGACTGAGGCAATGTCAGGTCCATAGCTCCCTGGTATCACTAACCCTTTTTTAAGCGAAAAACTCTAACCTTGAGGACTATTCACTGGACCCGCTATTTCTCGATGAGGAATCTGCAGCAAGTTAAAAAAACATGTAAGAAAATTGTTATGATACTTCAAAAGTAGATAAAACAGCTTTGCAAACAAGACCTCGTGAACGGCGCTTTCCCTCCATGGCTTCTTTCTTTTCCTGACAGCTCTGGCAAAGGAACGGACCATCCCAGCGACGCAAGTTCCCAGGTTGCGATGAATCTTCATGTACAGATATCCCTTGATTTGGCTTTAACTCCACTTGACAAATAGCACATATGAAGAGTTTGAACATATTTCGAACAGGGTATTCAGAATCGAGCCTGCAGTCAAAACAAACAAAACTTGAACCCTATGTAGAAGTCTTAAAAGCAAATTGAAGGTCAGATTGCATTCAGCGGCAGATGGATTTCTACATTTACTGTAGCAAAACGATAGTGCAAATTTGTTTGCTACAAAGAGGATGTGAATAAAATTGCTATTTTGAGAGTTTTGCATGCAATAGAACGAAGCTCAGATCCAAATACTCTCAACATGGCAACTTTATGCTGTTTGAGGCTCAATTTGTCACTTCAACTTCACAACCATTTGCTCCTTTAATTGTCAAAGATGGATTTTCAGAACCAACCGTCTAGAGAGGAATGCACATTCGTCCTCAAATATTTCTTCTACAACGTCTGGATCCATATATTCTCTATCTGAATGGCATGATGAGTCGGAAGATGTTTTCTTGCGAAACATATTTTTGAAAACACCCATTCCTGGTTGCTTTTTATGAACTGGCATAGCTGGGTTGCCTTTCTCATGTCCTAGGTCAACAACAATACAAGTGGTATCGTCCCTCAGTCCTTTTGAGTGCACTGCTTCCTGAAATAGATTTCAAACGTGTAAAGAATAGTATCATGAAGAACTCAGGGTTAGAGAGAGAGAGAGAGAGAGAGAGAGAGAGAGAGAGAGAGAGAGAGAGAGACGTGTACTTTAACAACGTGCTCAGCTGCAGCCTCAGGAGGAACTCCTCGCGAACAGTTCAGAGCCTGCTCTGCAGTCAAGGCATCCCAAACACCATCGCTTGCAATAATAAGCCGGCCTCCAGCAGTAGATAGCTATACATATCGGAAAGGACATTTAGTATTCTCATAATCCCTGGATCAGTTTAACATGAACAAAACCTCAAATATATGAAATCATGTAATCAGTGGTGATAATGATGATGAGAGAGGGAGGAGGGAGAGAAGACCAAAAGTTGTCAATGAACTATAATCAGGATAAATAACCGATGACTTTATGAAAAGTAGACATAAATTTGAAGGGGACAGAGTAGTTTCGGTGCAAAAAAAAACATAATTAGCTAGTTATAGACTGCAATATGAAATCTGAGCAGGAGACACAAGAAAGGGGGCAATAAATGTCAAAAGAAATACAACTGCTCCTATGCTACCATTTTACTTGGACAATTAACCTCTTGGCTTCAGCCATCAGGTAAAGCTGTTAATAATAAGTGCTCACTATTTTCCAGGACATACCTTTACTTGTTTGACGAGAGGAACGGGAACGATAAATTCACCCACATCCTGATCTCCGATTGACCTCGATAGGCACAACCCCCCTGGCCAACATCTAAGGGGGCCAATCTGGTGGTACAGCAAATAAATAAAAAAGAGTAAAGCAAGTGAAAAAAGATGAAAAGTAGGAGTAGAGATATTAACACAAAAACCTATCAGTACAAAAATAGCCAATGTCCCTTCCTATACCTCCATCTACACTGGACAGTACTCCTCGCTCGTCACTCCTACCACGTATGCAAGATTAGATACCATGTTTCTTTCATATGCTAATATGGTATATGCCATTGGAACTCTAAAATATACCAAACAAAGTTTTCAAAATCGACATTCAACAGCTCATGTACCCAAAACTTAAAATCAACTTCAAAAGCAAATTCAATACCAGGAAATAGATTTAACAGGAATATAAAATAATAAACAAATACTAAAAAGACCAACATAGAATTAACATGCGCAACCACAATGCTAGATATATTTGGTGGCCAGTATAAGCTAATGTCACCAAAGACTGCATAACTTTTGCAGCACTAAAGAATATGCTAGTCTGTCTCTAATAGACACCATAAATGTACAACTATCCCAGGCACAAGTATGAGTATCACATGCAATAAACAGAAGCAGTAAAAACGGTAAGAAAAAGTAAGCAAAGTTTAAAACCTCAGCGCCACCAACAACATTTAGCCTCCCAACATCACCTCCAGCTTCTGTTACACGATCAACCCTGCACATCAAGTGATAACAGATAAGTTGTTGCAATGAGAGAAGTGAGCGGGCACAAATCAGGAGAAGGCAAACTTACTCCTCTTTACTGGCATCGAATCGATGATCGGAAGATAAATGATAAATTGAACCTTCAGCTTCTAACACACACCGTGAATCGCCAACAGATGCAACAGTAACAATCAATCCATCTATTATCACAAATGTGACTGTTGTTCCTGAAGAGCGAGCTGTAACGAATAAATGTTATAGACATGTCAGGCTCAGCTCTACTGAGTAGTAACATTACGTATGCTAAACGGACCGACTAATGATAAATTATGGATGGATCTCCTTTTGCTTGGTATGGTGACATGTCCAACCTCATTTTACAGGGTAACTCAAAATACTAGAGGATTAGCTAACTTTTTCAACTGTATCTTGACAGACCTTTTGTTTGGAAATCTTTATCGGTTTTGACAAATGCTGCAACCATCGCCCTGGGAAGCGCAGCAAGCCAGTCCTCCCTGTTGAGATCGGCAGGGACTGCGCTCAAGATGTTGTTCAAGAGATTCTCCTTGGTGTATATGGCGGCTCCACTCCCATTGTGCCCATCAAATATCTGCAATTTAAATCGCAGCGCTGAGAACAATTGCTTCTGCTAGTAAACATTCTTTGTCAATATCCTCCTGAAACTGGTATCCATGATGTCTCATACACCATAAATTACCCTCCAATGCCCTAAACAGCTACTTTGCCTATATTAAAATCCCCCAAGCCATTACTTCCAAAATTGCCTATTAAAATCTTAAAAACTGGAACGATAACAAAATCACCGCCCCTTTAGAATTGGCTCATAGCGCAGCCGGATCCGGCACGCCCGAAATGCGGCGGCAAGGTAGAAGACGGTTGTAAGGGGGTGCTTACGCCGAAGGCGGAGAATGAGGAGGAGGGGACGCCCGGTAGGCGCTCGCAGTGGGGCTTGAGGAGGAAGAAGTCCTCTCCCTTCTTGGCCTGGTTGAAGAAGCCGTGCTGGAGGTCGGGTCGCTCGGCGGCGGTCCTCTCGCTGACGACCTCCCGACGCAGCAGCACGGCGAGCGGTACGGCGGCGCCCCCGGCCGCGCTGCCGCCGCCGCCCAAGGAGCCCGGCACGGACTTGGACCGCGTGGACATCCCCCTCCCCTGCCGCCACCGGCGCCCCGATCCGCTGTAGAGGCGCGGTTCCCGGTTCCTCCCGTCCCGTCCCTCCCGTATTGGTGCGGTGCTTTTTTTGGGAGGGGAGGGGAGGGAGCGAGAGGAGGGGAAGGGGAGGGAGGCTGGGACGGACAGGGATTCAGTGACATTGAAACAGCATGGCACGTTGTGCCATGACCTCCCATCCACCCTACATTTTTCATCTAACGGCTGCAATCAAGTGATCTGAAAATTTTGCTAAATTTGTCTTTTTTGCTGCGCCCAAAATACAAAGTATTTTTGATTGAAACTTTCCCTAATTACAACATGATTCGTTGGTAATACTTACATTTTTTGTTTTGAATTTTTTGATGATTTTTAATTTTTTTAAAAAAATCATCAAAAAAATTCAAAATAAAAAATATACATGTTGCCAGCCAATCATGTTGTAAGTACGGAAAGTTTCAATCAAAAATATTTTGTATTTTGGGCGCAGCAAAAAAGACAAATTTCGCAAAATTTTCAGATCGGTTGATAGCAGCCGTTAGATGAAGAGTGTAGGGTGGATAGGAGATCATGGCACAGCGTGCCATGCTGTTTGAATGTCACTGAATCCCTGTCCGGCTGGGACTGGGAGGCAGGAGGAGGTCACATGGGATGGGGGCAGTAGAGAGAGAAAGAGAACGCGGAAATGCAGCCCGCCACGCGCATTACGCATTTTCGGCAAAAGTAGGCGAGGGATTACGAGGGGCATGTTCGGGCTTCGGATTTAGGGTTGGGACGGACAGCCCCGTTGCCACTGGGGCCCCGGCTCGTGCTATTTTCTCCAGGCTACTCGAAAGTGTAGCCGTACCTTTTAGACACGACCCTGCGCACATTGCTTGGGCGTCTTTGGATCCGCTCCAACGCGCTCGTCTAGATTAATTTCCAACAGAAAATGACGGGTTTGTTAGCGTGCATCAATTTCCTGCACCGCGTAGTGGGAAGAACTCCCTTGCGCTTCAGGATGCAGGTGGACGCGGGCGTCCGCAGGCCCGCTTCGTCCGCGCCACGTTAAACACCTTGGCGGCATTGCGGAAAAACTGCATAGATTAAGTGGATTTGGCGGACATGTCCTGCAGATTCTGCTGGCGCCGCATAGCCTGCAAAAAGGAGCAGGTCACTTTGCAAGAACGTGCCTGCGTAGAGCACGGTGGCCCCGACGCCGACGCAGATGGCCACCACCGCGGCGCTGAGCGGCGCCATGGCGGACGCGGTCGAGGAGCAGCGGAGGTTGGTGCGGGCGCCATCGAAGTTGAGGAGGGAGGGCGTGAGGGGCTGCTGCGGCTGGCCCTCCACCTCGTCGGAGGGCGGGGAGGAGGAGGAGCAGGCCGGGTGCTCCTCGTAGTCGCGGAACGGGTCGTGCTGGCCGACGGAGATGCGGCGGTAGTGGTGTGGCTGCGGCGGCGGCGGCTGGTGGTCGAGGAGGGGACCGAAGATGAGGCGGTCCTTGTAGGAGGAGGTCGGGAACAGGCAGGGCGAGTTTGGGGGCGCGCCGAAGTCCGAGGAGGAGTTCTCCGGCAGCGGCTGCAGGAGGTGCGAGGCGGCGGTGGTCGGGAGCAGCGGGTCCGTGTCCATGGCCGGATTCTCCTGGGATTCCTGGACTCCTCGGTGCGAGCGGCGGTGGGGAAATTGGAATTGGATTGCACGGAGCGGGTCCTACCTGTCCTGCGTAACCTGCTGGGCTCTGCAGGCGATTGAAAGTAGCGGACGCAGGCTCCTGCAAGGCCTGCACTTTGCATTGGTGGCTGACGTGGGTAATGCAGGCAAGTCCACGGATGTGTCCACTTGCACCCTGACTTGCGCTTCGCAGACGGATCATGCCCAGAAGAGCATCTCCACCGGCGGTTCCGATAGCGGTCCCAATAGCTTTTTGGGGGCCAGGGTCAAAAATAGGCTCGCACCGGCGCGCCCCAGCACCGGCCAATTTTCGAGCCCAATAGAATCGTCGGCAACCCCGGGCCGGCCACTTAGAGCATCTCTAACAGAGCCCGTAAATCCCGCCGGAACTGAACTTTTCCGGCGGATTTACGGGTCCGGGCCGAAACGCGCGCAGATCAGCGCCCGAATACATGGGCCGGAGCGTAAACGAAGTTCAGGGGCCCGAGAAATCGAGCGGCCGCCCCGTATTAAAAGGGTTCGCGGGGGGGAGTTCAGTTCGCAAACCCTACTCCCCTCCGCCGCTCGTCTCCCGCCGCCGCCGCCAGTTCCCCGCTCCGACGAGCGATTTCGGCCGCTCCGACGTCGCGCCGCCGCTTCGGCCAGCTCCCCTCCATCCGGAATGACGCGTGCTAGACGCGTGAGTAGGGGAGGTGGCCGATCCGGCGCCGGAAGGTGCACTCGGCATCCGCCGGGTGCACGGGCGTCGCCGGAGCTCGGCAGGCGTAGGCGCTCCATCGGCGCATGGAGGAGGGCCGGCCGGAAGTGGCCGGAGATGATGGCGTACCTCGGCTGCGCGCGGAGGAGGCGGCGGAAGGAAAAGCCGAGCGCCCCCGCTGCCGCGGCGTGCAGCCCTCCTCTGCCGGCGGCGCCCCCGCACGGCGGCAGACGACGACGACGCCGTCGGGACGCCTCAAGCGTGCGGGAGCACCTCCGAGGCGGCGGTCGTCGAAGTGGCGGCGGTCGTCCTCGCCTAGGAAGACCAGCGAGCAAAAACCCTCCGCCGGCTACGTTTAGCTCCCCGGTGACAATATAGTCACTCCGGGGACTAATTCTAGTTCAATTTAGGTGCCTAGATCGTAATGTACGTGCACTATGCATGTATTTTGCTTAGTATTGTACAAATTATGAACGAATTTAGCTTCATTCGATGAAATCGAGTGCGATCGCAAATTTTGGTTTCCCGCGACGTTTGATTTCATCGAGTTCGGTTCACCGATTCGGTTTCTTTTCTGCGCCATCGCTAAATCCGCAACCAAATTTTTTTTCGGGAGACTGAACTCGCTTTTTTTAGTTCCGATAAATAGGGGCTCTATTAGAGTTGCTCTTAACCAAGGGCGTGAATCGTGCGCGCCGGCACCTTGCGAAACGACGGTTTTCGCGGGTGGGGCGCCTTGTCAGCGACAGGACACGGCGGTTCGCATCGGCCGCGACGCATGAAGGTTGGTCGTCGGCGTTTAATGGTCTGTCACGCGCAAACCAAAGCGGCCACGAGGGCAGCGACTGGTCACGCGGCGTCCAGTCGCTTACGTCGTCGTTAATGCGGGCAGTTGTGACCGCTATATAGTGCGCACGCTGTCCACCACCGCGGTGCTATCCTCTCATCTCCATCACCGCCGTCGGCGCCATTCTCTCCACCTCAAAATGTCCCGCCGTCTGAAGACGACGTACTCAATGATGGGCCTCAACGGCCGTGCGCTGCTGATGGCGCGTGATGCACACGTCCGTTGGGAACCCCAAGAGGAAGGTGTGATGTGCACAGCAGCAAGTTTTCCCTCAGAAAGAAACCAAGGTTATCGAACCAGTAGGAGATGAAGGCCACGTGAAGGTTGTTGGTGAAGGAGTGTAGTGCGGCGCAACACCAGGGATTCCGGCGCCAACGTGGAACCTGCACAATACAATCACAATACTTTGCCCCAACTTAACAGTGAGGTTGTCAATCTCACCGACTGCTGTAAACAAAGGATTAAACGTATGGTGTGGAGAATGATGTTTGTTTGCGAAGAACAACAGAGAATGGAGATTGCAATAGATTGTATTTCAGATGTAAAAGAATGGACCGGGGTCCACAGTTCACTAGTGGTGTCTCTCCAATAAGATAAATAGCATGTTGGGTGAACAAATTACAGTTGGGCAATTGACAAATAGAGAGGGCATAACAATGCACATATATATCATGATGACTACTATGAGATTTACTTAGGGCATTACGACAAAGAACATAGACCGCTATCCAGCATGCATCTATGCCTAAAAAGTCCACCTTCGGGTTAGCATCCGCACCCCTTCCGGTATTAAGTTGCAAACAACGAGACAATTGCATTAAGTACTGTGCGTAATGTAATCAACACAAATATCCTTAGACAAAGCATTGATGTTTTATCCCTAGTGGCAACAGCACATCCATAACCTTAGAACTTTATGTCACTCGTCCCGAGATTCAATGGAGGCATGAACCCACTATCGAGCATAAATACTCCCTCTTGGAGTTACAAGTATCAACTTGGCCAGAGCCTCTACTAGCAACGGAGAGCATGCAAGATCATAAACAACACATATATGATAGATCAATAATCAACTTGACATAGTATTCCATATTCATCGGATCCCAACAAACACAACATGTAGCATTACAAATAGATGATCTTGATCATGATAGGCAGCTCACAAGATCTAAACATGATAGCACAAGAGGAGAAGACAACCATCTAGCTACTGCTATGGACCCATAGTCCAAGGATGAACTACTCACGCATCAATCCGGAGGCGGGCATGATGATGTAGAGTCCTCCGGTGATGATTCCCCTTTCCGGCAGGGTGCCGGAGGCGATCTCCTGAATCCCCCGAGATGGGATTGGCGGCGGCGGCGTCACAGTAACTTATTATCAGTAATGTTGTGGTTGCACACAATATTACTCTTGTGGATGTCATGCTTGTCAAGACTCTTGGTTACAATTTATTATCAGTTCATGCCCTAGGCAAGATGGGCTTCGCCGTCTTTATTGATGTTGATATAGTGGTTCTCTTGTGGAGCAAGACTCTAAAAGTCGCTTTCGTTGGGTACGTCGAAAACAACTTGTATGTGGTTGAATTTTCGGGGAAAACCACTACAAATGTGATGTTCTTATTCGGAAAGGCGGACGTGGGTTGGTTGTGGCATCGCCGCTTGGCCCATGTCAACATGAGGACTTTGCAAAGTCTCCACGAGGGAAACCATATTGTGGGACTAAAGGACAATGTTTGTTTTGCCAAAGATCGTGTTTGTAGGGCTTGTGTTGAAGGTAAAATGCATGACTCTCCGCATCTAAGCAAGACCATCATCTCTTCAAAGAGGATATTGGAACTCCTTCATGTGGACCTTTTTGGACCCACCACTCATGCAAGTCTTGGTGCGAGGAAACATTGCTTGGTGATTGTTGATGATTATTCAAGATATACATGGGTTTTCTTTCTCAAGAAGAAGGATGGGACTCAACAAATCTTCATCGACTTTGACACCGAGGTGCAACGTCAACACAACCTCACTATATTGGCAATACGAAGTGACAACGGCTCCGAGTTCAAGAACTACACACTCGGTGACTTCCTTAGTGATGAGGGGATAAGACATCAATATTCCGCTACATACACCCCTCAACAAAATGGTGTTGCAGAGAGGAAGAACCGGACACTCATGGATATGGCAAGGTCTATGTTGTCGGGGTATAAATCTCTATATGACTTTTGGGCCGAATCCATCTCCACCGCATGTCATTCCTTGAACCGGCTTTACCTCCGCAAGGGCTTGAACAAGACTCCTTATGAAATCCTCACCGGGAACAAGCCCAATATCTCCTACTTCCGAGTATTTGGTTGTAAGTGTTTCTATAAAATCAAAGGAGTTCGTTTGTCTAAATTTGCACCTAAAGCTTTGGAGGGTATTTTCGTTGGTTACAGTGCCGAATCTCACACTTATAGAGTCTTTGACAAAGTCTCAGCTATTGTCATTGAATCTTGTAGTGTGACATTCGAAGAAAATGATGGCTCCCAAGTGGGGAAAGTTGGTGTTTGTGCAGATGATGAAATACCTCAAGACGCCATAGTAAGAATGCGGATGGGAATTTCCCTCCCCATTGAGGGACACGGTGTGGCGCCTCGGGAAGGACTATGCTCTACTCAAGTGGAGCTCTCATCCTCACAAGCTCAACAAGCTCCGGATCTTGTGGACAATGTTACACCAACCGAAGAACAAGCTCAAGACCCTCCCTCTCATGAGCAAGATCAAGGACAAGATCAACCTAATGAGATTGATGGAGAAGCACCAAGTGTTGAACAAGAACAACCCAATGATGATGGTGCAAACCCGAGTGATGTCCAAGATCGACCTCATGATAAAGAGCAAACTCAAGAAGTTGAGCAAGCTCAAATTGATGGTCAAGATAGGGATCAAAATAGTCAAGAAGACCAAGTGATTCCTCAAAGCTCTTTTGAGGATACCGAAGCCCGTCGCAAGCAACGATTTTCAAACACATTGATAAGAAGAGGTCACACTCTTGATAAAGTTGTCAGTGATTTGAGGAAGCAAATGACCACACGAAGACAACTAGCCAACTTTAGTGATCATTAAGCTTATATCTCCATGGTGGAACCAAAGAAAGTCCTTGATGCTCTTGAAGATCCGGATTGGTTGGATGCAATGCATGAAGAACTCAATAACTTCAAGCGCAATAAAGTATGGAGATTAGTAGAAAATCCCAAAGATTGTCGCAATGTTATTGGCACGAAGTGGATATTCAAGAACAAGCAAGATGAACATGGTATTGTCATTTGGAAGAAGGCAAGATTGGTGGATCAAGGTTTCTCTCAAGTGGAAGGCATTGACTTCGGAGAAACCTATGCTCATGTGGCTCACCTTGAGTCCATCTGTATCCTTCTTGCATATGCTTCTCACCATAACTTAAAATTGCAACAAATGGATGTTAAAAGTGCTTTTCTTAATGGACCTCTAAAAGAGTTGGTCTTTGTTAAGCAACCTCCCGGGTTCGAGGATCTCGAGTTCCCTAACCATGTGTATCAACTCGATAAGGCACTCTATGGACTTAAGCAAGCCCCACGTGCGTGGTATGAGCACCCTAAAGAGTTGTTACTAGACCGTGGATTTCAACTCGGGCTAATCGACTCCACTCTTTTTACTAAGAGGGTTGATGGGGAGCTTTTCATTTGCCAAATATGTGCTGATGATATTATCTTTGGATCGACTAATAAAGCTTCCAATGAAGAATTTTCAAAGCTAATGACCAACAAGTTTGAGATGTCCACGATGGGTGAATTGAGGTTCTTTCTTGGATCTGAGATCAAGCAATTGAGAGAAGGAACATTCATTTGCCAAGCCAAGTACATTCAAGACATGCTCAAGAGATTCAATATGAAGGAATTGAATGGTGCAAAGACTCCAATGGCAACCAATTGCCATCTTGCACTTGATCCCAGCGGTAAGGACGTGAATCCAAAGGTATATCGCTCCATGATAGGATCTTCGCTTTACCTTTGTGCATCTATACCGGAGATTGTGTTGAGTGTAGGTGTATGTGCAAGGTATCAAGCTGCTCGTAAAGAAAGCCACTTGGTGGCGGTCAAAAGAATCTTTAGATATTTGGTTCATTCCCCAAGATTTGGATTGTGGTACCCAAAGGGTTATGGATTCTCACTTGTTGGCTATACAGACTCGGATTGGGCGGGAGATAAGGATGATAGGAAATCAACCTCTGGGGCATGCCAATTTCTTGGTAGGTCCTTGGCGTGTTGGTCTTCTAAGAAGCAAAATTGCATAGCTCTCTCTACCGCCGAATCCGAGTACGTGGCGGCCGCTAGTGGTTGCACACAAATCTTATGGATGAGGCAAACTTTAAAGGATTACGGTGTCATTTGTGACAAAGTGCCTCTTTTATGTGACAACCAAAGTGCCATCAAGATTGCATACAACCCTGTACAACACACAAGAACGAAGCACATTGAGATTCGTGATGGCGTGTATTTCACACGTTCGTTGGGAACCCCAAGAGGAAGGTATGATGCGCACAGCAGCAAGTTTTCCCTCAGAAAGAAACCAAGGTTTATCGAACCAGGAGGAGCCAAGAAGCACGTTGAAGGTTGATGGCGGCGGGATGTAGTGCGGCGCAACACCAGAGATTCCGGCGCCAACGTGGAACTTGCACAACACAACCAAAGTACTTTGCCCCAACGAAACAGTGAGGTTGTCAATCTCACCGGCTTGCTGTAACAAAGGATTAACCGTATTGTGTGGAAGATGATTGTTTGCGAGAGAAAACGATAGAAACAAGTATTGCAGCAGATTTGTATTTCGGTATTAAAAGAATGGACCGGGGTCCACAGTTCACTAGAGGTGTCTCTCCCATAAGATAAAAGCATGTTGGGTGAACAAATTACGGTCGGGCAATTGACAAATAGAGAGGGCATAACAATGCACATACATGTCATGATAAGTATAGTGAGATTTAATTGGGCATTACGACAAAGTACATAGACCGCCATCCAAGCTGCATCTATGCCTAAAAGTCCACCTTCCAGGTTATCATCCGAACCCCCTCCAGTATTAAGTTGCTAACAACAGACAATTGCATTAAGTATGGTGCGTAATGTAATCAATAACTACATCCTCGGACATAGCATCAATGTTTTATCCCTAGTAGCAACAGCACAACACAACCTTAGGGGTTTCTGTCACTCCCCCAGGTGTCAATGCAGGCATGAACCCACTATCGAGCATAAATACTCCCTCTTGGAGTTAAGAGCCAAAACTTGGCCAGAGCCTCTACTAATAACGGAGAGCATGCAAGATCATAAACAACACATAGGTAATAACTTGATAATTAACATAACATGGTATTCTCTATCCATCGGATCCCGACAAACACAACATATAGTATTACGGATAGATGATCTTGATCATGTTAGGCAGCTCACAAGATCCAACAATGAAGCACAATGAGGAGAAGACAACCATCTAGCTACTGCTATGGACCCATAGTCCAGGGGTGAACTACTCACTCATCACTCCGGAGGCGACCATGGCGGTGTAGAGTCCTCCGGTAGATGAATCCCCTCTCCGGCAGGGTGCCGGAGGAGATCTCCAGAATCCCCCGAGATGGGATTGGCGGCGGCGTCTCTGGAAGGTTTTCCGTTTCGTGGTTCTTCGCATCAGGGGTTTCGCGATGGAGGCTTTAAGTAGGCGGAAGGGCAACGTGGGGGGCCACACGAGGGCCCCACACCACAGGTCGGCGCGGCCAAGGCCCGGGCCGCGCCGCCTATGGTGGCGGCCCTCGTGGCCCCACTTCGACTCCTCTTCGGTCTTCGGAAGCTTCGTGGCAAAATAGGACCACGGGTTTTGATTTCATCCAATTCCGAGAATATTTCGTTACTAGGATTTACTGAAACCAAAAACAGCAGAAAACAGCAATCGGCTCTTCGGCATCTTGTTAATAGGTTAGTTCCGAGAAAATGCACGAATATGACATAAAGTGTGCATAAAACATGTAGGTATCATCAATAATATGGCATGGAACATAAGAAATTAACGATACGTCGGAGACGTATCAGCATCCCCAAGCTTAGTTCTCGCTCGTCCCGGCGAGGTAAAACGATAACAAAGATAATTTCTGAAGTGACATGCCATCATAACCTTGATCATACTATTTGTAAACATATGTAATGAATGCAGCGATCAAAACAATGGTAATGTCATGAGTAAACAAGTGAATCATAAAGCAAAGACTTTTCATGAATAGTACTTCAAGACAAGCATCAATAAGTCTTGCATAAGAGTTAACTCATAAAGCAATAAATCAAAGTAAAGGCATTGAAGCAACACAAAGGAAGATTAAGTTTCAGCGGTTGCTTTCAACTTGTAACATGTATATCTCATGGATAATTGTCAACATAGAGTAATATAACAAGTACAATATGCAAGTATGTAGGAATCAATGCACAGTTCACACAAGTGTTTGCTTCTTGAGGTGGAGAGAGATAGGTGAAGTGACTCAACATAAAAGTAAAGAGAATGGTCCTTCAAAGAGGAAAGCATAGATTGCTATATTTGTGCTAGAGCTTTTATTTTGAAAACATGAAACAATTTTGTCAACGGTAGTAATAAAGCATATGAGTTATGAAAATTATATCTTACAAGTTGCAAGCCTCATGCATAGTATACTAATAGTGCCCGCACCTTGTCCTAATTAACTTGGACTACCGGATCATCGCAATACACATGTTTTAACCAAGTGTCACAATGGGGTACCTCCATGCCGCCTGTACAAAGGTCTAAGGAGAAAGCTCGCATTTTGGATTTCTCGCTTTTGATTATTCTCAACTTAGACATCCATACGGGACAACATGGACAACGAGATAATGGACTCCTCTTTAATGCATAAGCATGTGGCAACAATTATTATTCTCATATGAGATTGAGGATATGTGTCCAAAGCTGAAACTTCCACCATGAATCATGGCTTTAGTTAGCGGCCCAATGTTCTTCTCTAACAATATGCATGCTCCAACCATAAAGGTGGTAGATCTCTCTTACTTCGGACAAGACGGACATGCATAGCAACTCACATGATATTCAACAAAGAATAGTTGATGGCGTCCCCGAAGCATGGTTATCGCACAACAAGCAACTTAATAAGAGATAAAGTGCATAAGTACATATTCAATACCACAATAGTTTTTAAGCTATTTGTCCCATGAGCTATATATTGCAAAGGTGAATGATGGAATTTTAAAGGTAGCACTCAAGCAATTTACTTTGGAATGGCGGATAAATACCATGTAGTAGGTAGGTATGGTGGACACAAATGGCATAGTGGTTGGCTCAAGTATTTTGGATGCATGAGAAGTATTCCCTCTCGATACAAGGTTTAGGCTAGCAAGGTTATTTGAAACAAACACAAGGATGAACGGTGCAGCAAAACTCACATAAAAGACATATTGTAAACATTATAAGACTCTACACCGTCTTCCTTGTTGTTCAAAACTCAATACTAGATATTATCTAGACTCTAGAGAAACCAAATATGCAAACCAAATTAGCAAGCTCTAAGTGTTTCTTCATTAATGGGTGCAAAGTATATGATGCAAGAGCTTAAACATGAGCACAACAATTGCCAAGTATCAAATTATCCAAGACATTTTAGTGTTACTACATGTAGCATTTTCCAATTCCAACCATATAACAATTTAACGAAGAAGAAACTTCGCCATGAATACTATGAGTAGAGCCTAAGGACATACTTGTCCATATGCTACAGCGGAGCGTGTCTCTCTCCCATAAAGTGAATGCTAGGATCCATTTTATTCAAACAAAACAAAAAACAAAAACAAACCGACGCTCCAAGCAAAGTGCATAAGATGTGACGGAATAAAAATATAGTTTCGGGGGAAGAACCCGATAATGTTGTCGATGAAAAAGGGGATGCCTTGGGCATCCCCAAGCTTAGACGCTTGAGTCTTCTTAGAATATGCAGGGGTGAACCACCGGGGCATCCCCAAGCTTAGAGCTTTCACTCTCCTTGATCATATTGCATCATACTCCTCTCTTGATCCTTGAAAACTTCCTCCACACCAAACTCGAAACAACTCATTAGAGGGTTAGTGCACAATAAAAATTAACATGTTCAGAGGTGACACAATCATTCTTAACACTTCTGGACATTGCATAAAGCTACTGAACAATAATGGATCAAAGAAATTCATCCAACATAGCAAAAGAGGCAATGCAAAATAAAAGACAGAATCTGTCAAAACAGAACAGTCCGTAAAGATGGATTTTATTAGGGCACCAGACTTGCTCAAATGAAAATGCCCAAATTGAATGAAAGTTGCGTACATATCTGAGGATCACTCATGTAAATTGGCTTAATTTTCTGAGTTACCTACAGAGAATTAGACCCAGATTCGTGACGACAAAGAAATGCGTTTCTGCGCAGTAATCCAAATCTAGTATTTACTTTACTATCAAAGACTTTACTTGGCACAACAAAACTCAAAACTAAGATAAGGAGAGGTTGCTACAGTAGTAAACAACTTCCAAGACTCAAATATAAAACAAAAATACTGTAGTAAAAACATGGGTTGTCTCCTATAAGCGCTTTTCTTTAACGCCTTTCAGCTAGGCGCAGAAAGTGTAACTCAAGTGTTATCGAAGGGTGGTGCATCTACAGCGGGGTTTGGAGTTTTCTCAACCATGCATAGTATATTGGATACATAAGTTTCAGCGTCTCCCTTTTCATTAGTCTTGGGCTTGCTACTCTCATCGAACAAATTTTCAGGAACAAGCCAAGCATAGTTATTTTCTAGTGCATCATTCATAGCTAGGAGCTTACATGGTATTGGCGCTTTGATCTCCCCACCATCATTAATATTATTAGTGTACCTTATTCTATCCATGTCCATTTTTTCAAGGAGACCAACAAAATTAGTATGAGAACCAAGCATATTAAATTTAGCAAAGACCTTTCTAGCCTCTCTTGCTAGACCACCAAATTCTCTAAGAAGGGTTTCTAAAACAAAATCTTTCTTTTCCCCTTCTTCCATATCACCAAGTGTAAGAAACATGTGTTGGATTATAGGATTGAGATTAACAAATTTAGTTTCCAACATGCAAACTAAAGCGAGCAGCAGCAATTTCATAAGTAGGAGCAAGTTCTACCAAGTGTCTATCTTCAAAATCTTCAACGGTACTAACATGGGTGAAAAATTCTTCTATATTGTTTCTCCCAATTATAGACCGCGTCCTACCGGTATGTCTTTTGTGGTAAAATTAAAAGGAAACATGATGAATCAAGTAAAGTAAATGCAAGTAACTAATTTTTTTGTGTTTTGATATAGAGTGCAGGACAGTAAATAAAGTAAAGCTAGCAACTAATTTTTTTGTGTTTTGATATAATGCAGCAAACAAAGTAGTAAATAAAATAAAGCAAGACAAAAACAAAGTAAAGAGATTGAGAAGTGGAGACTCCCCTTGCGGCGTGTCTTGATCTCCCCGGCAACGGCGCCGGAAAATATGCTTGATGGCGTGTATTTCACACGTTCGTTGGGAACCCCAAGAGGAAGGTATGATGCGCACAGCAGCAAGTTTTCCCTCAGAAAGAAACCAAGGTTTATCGAACCAGGAGGAGCTAAGAGGCACGTTGAAGGTTGATGGCGGCGGGATGTAGTGCGGCGCAACACCAGAGATTTCGGCGCCAACGTGGAACCTGCACAACACAGCCAAAGTACTTTGCCCCAACGAAACAGTGAGGTTGTCAATCTCACCGGCTTGCTCGTAACAAAGGATTAACCGTATTGTGTGGAAGATGATTGTTTGCAGAGAAAACGGTAAAACAAGTATTGCGAGCAGATTTGTATTTCAGTATTAAAAGAATGGACCGGGGTCCATAGTTCACTAGAGGTGTCTCTCCCATAAGATAAAAGCATGTTGGGTGAACAAATTACGGTCGGGCAATTGACAAATAGAGAGGGCATAACAATGCACATACATGTCATGATAAGTATAGTGAGATTTAATTGGGCATTACGACAAAGTACATAGACCGCCATCCAACTACATCTATGCCTAAAAAGTCCACCTTCAGGTTATCATCCGAACCCCCTCCAGTATTAAGTTGCTAACAACAGACAATTGCATTAAGTATGGTGCGTAATGTAATCAATAACTACATCCTCGGACATAGCATCAATGTTTTATCCCTAGTGGCAACGGCACAACACAACCTTAGGGGTTTTCGTCACTCCCCGAGTGTCAATGCGAGACATGAACCCACTATCGAGCATAAATACTCCCTCTTGGAGTTAAGAGCAAAAACTTGGCCAGAGCCTCTACTAATAACGGAGAGCATGCAAGATCATAAACAACACATAGGTAATAACTTGATAATTAACATAACATGGTATTCTCTATCCATCGGATCCCGACAAACACAACATATAGTATTACGAGATAGATGATCTTGATCATGTTAGGCAGCTCACAAGATCCAACAATGAAGCACAATGAGGAGAAGACAACCATCTAGCTACTGCTATGGACCCATAGTCCAGGGGTGAACTACTCACTCATCACTCCGGAGGCGACCATGGCGGTGTAGAGTTCTCCGGGAGATGAATCCCCTCTCCGGCGGGGTGCGGAGGAGATCTCCAGAATCCCCCGAGATGGGATTGGCGGCGGCGGCGGCTCTGGAAGGTTTTCCGTATCGTGGTTCTTCGCATCAGGGGTTTCGCGACGGAGGCTTCAAGTAGGCAGAAGGGCAACGTGGGGGGCCACACGAGGGCCCCACACCACAGGTCGGCGCAGCCAAGGCCTGGGCCGCGCCGCCCTATGGTGGCGGCCCCTCGTGGCCCCACTTCGACTCCTCTTCGGTCTTCCGGAAGCTTCGTGGCAAAATAGGACCACGGGTTTTGATTTCGTCCAATTCAGAGAATATTTCGTTACTAGGATTTACGAAACCAAAAACAGCAGAAAACAACAAGCTGGCTCTTCGGCATCTTGTTAATAGGTTAGTTCCAGAAAATGCACGAATATGACATAAAGTGTGCATAAAACATGTAGGTATCATCAATAATATGGCATGGAACATAAGAAATTATCGATACGTCGGAGACGTATCAATTCGCAACCACTTCATTCGAGATCATGTCTCCCGGGGTGATATTGAGTTGTCTTTCA
>NC_061509.1:199331375-199407901 GCF_022539505.1 Lolium rigidum
TCTCCCACCCACCCACCCACCCACCGAGCCCTAGGATCCTTCTTCGCCGGCGATCTCCCTGGACGGCGGTGATCCTTGGATTCTGATCCAATCATCTTCATCGGCGTCGTGTCCTCTACAAGGTGATGTCCATGTCTCCCTCTCCTCGTCCCCTTGGCCGTTGGAAAGTTTCGTTTGAAGCACTTGATGGTGCTGGTAAGAGCAAAGCTTCTCAAGGGTTCCTTATGCTCTGGCCTAAGAATTGGTTGGCTTTGGTTAACCACAAGGATGCACCAATTGTTGGGAAGCACCTGCAAAATGGGGAGGTTTTTTACTCTGGATCTTTCGTGAGGTTCCCCTCTCACATGGTATTTGCCCAATCTTGTTTAGTTTCTCCTCCTGGATTTTCTTCATTTCCTGAAGCTCCTCCAATCAGATGGCGTGCTTCTTATGCTCCTTTGGTTCCTTCTTCTTTGGGAGCTGATGCAAAGCCTGCGTTTGCAAAATCTGCTTTCCTCATTCTCAAGCCGCATGCTCAAAGAATTGTTTTGTTGGATTCCAAGGAACAAGTGATAGATGCAAGGTTTCTTCTTATCAATGAGAAAGTTAGAACTGGTATTATCTTAGACCTTAAAATCTGTACGGTTCTAGTGGGAGAAAGAATTATTTCTGATTCTATTGAGCAAGGCATCAGCATGATCAAGGAAGGTGCAAATGAGAATGTTAGAGCAGATACTCCTTTGGTTAGTCCATGCATTGGCATTTGTATGGATTTTTCGATTGGGAAAAGCTTTGAAGATAGTTGTATGAAAAAAATTGGTCTTCCTATCGTGAGAAGTAAAAGTTATTCAAGAAGGGGTTTTATTTTAGTGGTTTCTTTTGGAAGAGCAAGATTCAAGCTTGATATTCATACTGTTGCAATTGCTCTCCAAGCTTGCTTTGGTGGTCATGCTGCTCTCTTTGATGTCAAATTTTTAAGGGATAGATCTTTCAGGTTCTCAGTAACTTCAAGTGCAATTGGGTTTGAAATTTATAATATGAGCAAATTCTCCAACACGGACTTTGAATTCTTTGTCAGCCTCTGGGGTAATGGAGGACCTAATTGGATATCTGAAGAAAAGAAATATTATAGAGAGCAAGATCAAGAATGGAATTTGGTTCAAAATAAAAAGGTGGCACGTGCATCTGTTTTCCAAAGGCTTGAATTTTCCTCCGCAACTCCTCCTAGCCGACCTGCTTCTACAGTTTCTCGAGGTAATGTCATAGTTAATGGCCTTGCTTCAAATGGTTTTATTGAGCATAATTCTAGGGAATTTATTACACGTTTGGACAATTTGAATGGTACCGTTGATTGGCACGTTGATAGCTCCTCTCTGGTCGAAAAAAAGGCGTCGTTGCCGGGCCTCCTTCCTTTCTTTCCGTTCCCGACATTCCCTCAAATTTGATGGCCCGATGATTCTTTCCTTATTTGGTTCAAAGCCCATGGGCCTGCCACGCAATTAGAGGAAGTTTCCTCTTTTAGGGAATTTTCTTTTTTCCCTGCCCCGACAGTGCACACTGTTGCTGCCTTCTCGTCTTCTTCGCCTCTGTCTCTCTCCTCAGAAAACCCTGGTCTGGCGGAGGAAGCATTGCCACCACCGCACCTCCCGCCACCTTTGCTACCCATGGCAAATATTCCAATAGATCCCCGACAGTTCGTACCTCCGGGGTTCCAGATTATTCACATTCCTGGCCGTGTTGGAGTGAAAAGGGTGGTGGTCCCGAGAAGACCAAGGAACCATGAACACTATGCGATTGCTACTATTGAGCCAGTTCCTCCAGGTCAGATTCCTTTCGAAAACATCAGTGAAGTGCTAGCTGAGTTCCTCACAGAGCAAGAACAGGTTGGGTTTGGTAGTCTGCAACCATGTCCTTTTGGGTCTGCGTATGTTCAGTTTAACAATGTCAGTGATAGGGATAGGCTCATTAGCTCTGGTCCTATTGGTTTTGGAAATGTCACTGTTTCTTTTGTCAAACATAATGAGGGGCCAAACTGGAGAAGGTTCAATTTCAACAGAGATGCTTGGGTTCTGATGGTGGGCCCCCCTATAGATCATATACATACTGAAGATATCAATGCATGCTTTGCTGATGTTGGCTCTGTGTTGCTTTGGGAAAGGGACCCCAATAACAAAGGGAGACTTTTGGCCAAAGTTAGAGTGTCAGATTTGGAGGACATTCCAAGGAGTGTCGAGTTAATCGAAGGAAATAGAGCTCGAAGCCGAATCTTGGACCTTTCTGGTGGAAGTTCTGCAGCAGACTTTGCTTGGAGGGGGCCCACAAGATGAAGACCCACTTCCTGGAGATGGAGTGGACCCACATCCTCTTCCTGACTTGGGTGGTGGAATTCCTCCTCAGCCACCAATTCCTCCTCATAATGTTAATGACAATGTTGATCCATAGCAACCTGAAGCAGAGCAAGATCCTGATGCAGCAGAAGTGGGTTGGGGACATTGGGCAATGGGACCTATCAATATTCAACCTGAACAGAATTTGGAAGAAGAGATTGTACCAAATCCAGCTTTTCAGGAGCTGCTAGATGCTATCCAGGCTGAAGAAATGGATGTGCTTCCTGGTCTAGCCCCAAATAACAGTATCAGCAACATTACTTTCTCTGTGAACAGCCCTGAAGGAGCTTTCTCCAATGATTCTGTTAATAATATGCAGTTGGCTGTGTTTGATTTGCCTCTGGAGGAAGAAGTTAATCAGCTGCCTGTTCCCTTGGGTGAAGGCTTAAACAATATCATTAATGCATACCAAGAGGATGAGGCAATAGAAGAAGAGGAAGTGAATGGTATGGTTCATGATCTGGGAGAGGATATGATAGTGCCCAACAATTATAACATTCAGCCTCCTGAAGAAGCTCACATCATCCTTGGCAGAGTAGAAACTTTTTTCTTCTCTGTCCCTGAAGAACACAACCTGCAAGCAAGGTTTTCTAAGCAGGGCATGGACTTATGGGAGAAATTCTTTGCTCCAAACATTCTTTCAAATCATTCCAAAGAAAATTCCAAGGTGCTGCAGATTCCTGTAAGTTGGTTCAATTTTGTCACTCTCATGCTAATGACCCCTGAGAAATTTGATTGGACAAAAGATTTCCTTTATTCTCAGCTTTGGGAAATTATTCAAGAACCAATTTCTTCAGAACCTACTGTTTCTTTCTGCATACCTGATAAATGTGCTGTGTCCCAGGCTCCTGCTTGTTTTTTGCTTGATCACTCTGCTCAAATTTCTTCTCCTGTGGATACTGGTTTGGGACTGAAGGTTTCACCCAAAAGGAAAAGAAGAGAAAGTAAGATCCCTCTGGTTGAGTCTGAGGTAAGAAGAAGTCCCAGACTAGTTTTATTAAATGATGGTTTTAAAAATCATTCCACTTGCAATAGCAGAAATTGCTTTACATGCAATGCTTCACCTCCTTTGATTAATTCCAAAGTGGTTAAAAACCTGGCTTCATCTTTCTGTAAGGTTGATGAGAAGGAAGTAGAAAAGAAGCTGCTAAAGAGAAGCAAGGTAGCAGCTGGAGAAAACAAAGCTCCAGGACCATCTGCTCCAACTCAAGGAGGGAATACTACAAAAGCCATCCTGAAGAAAGGAAAAGAAATTGCTAGAAATGCAGAAGTTGCTGATAAGGAGAAAAAATTTGGAGCTGCTGGTGGGGCTGCTCATGGGGCCAAAAAAAGGCCTAGCAAATAATAGTTTCTTATGTATTGCAAAACAAGAGCTTTTGGTGCGTGGAGTGTTGGATTTTGTTACATGAAGGATTGTAGCAGGCATGTGTCTTGTAATATGACTATGAATCTGTACCTGATATGCTCCTCAGTTGTTTTTCTTGTGTGGGACATAAGGAAGCATTTATCACCTTTATCTCCTGGTCTTGTGTTTAATTCCATGTGCTTTGGATTGTGTTGTGTGCTAGAACATTGGTTGTTTCTAGCAATAATTCACTCTTACAGCTTGTTTCCCAATGAATAGACAAAGAAAATGGAAAATTATGAACTGGAATTTGAGGGGTATCAATTCAGACAAAAAGTGGTTAGCCCTTTACAACAAGATTGAAGAATCTGGGTGTGACATCATTTGCCTGCAAGAAACAAAGAGAGATAGCTTTGACCTGGAATATTTGAGAAAATTTTGTCACAAGAAATTTGATAAATTTGAATTTGTGCCTTCAATAGGAGCTTCAGGTGGCATTATTACAATATGGAATGGAACAATCTTTACTGGAGAACTTGCTTTCTCAAATGAATTCTCTTTATCTGTTAAGTTCACTTGCAATCTATCGGATGATACATGGATACTAACAAATATTTATGGACCATGCCAACATGATAGAAGAGCAGGATTTATTGATTGGTTTGCAAACATAGATATGCCAGATGAATCTGATTGGATCATTATGGGAGACTTTAACTTCATCAGAAAACCTTCTGATAGGAACAAGCCAGGTGGTGATGTCAATGATATGTTGATTTTCAATGAAGCAATTAGCAATTTGGGTCTTATTGAGCTGCCTTTGAAGGGGAAAAAATTCACTTGGAGCAACATGCAGCAAGATCCTCTTCTGGAGAGATTGGATTGGTTCTTTACTTCAGCTTCTTGGACCAGTTCCTACCCTTCAACCTTTGTTCACACTCTCACAAAACCAACCTCAGACCATGTTCCTTGTGTAGTCACAATTGGTTCTAATATTCCCAGATCAAACATTTTCAGATTTGAAAATCACTGGCTAGAACACAGTCAATTCAAGGAAATAGTGTAGAATGCTTGGAATATCCCTGTTGGATTTAGTGACAGTGCCAAAATGATTAATGCTAAATTCAAAATTTTGAGAAGAGCATTGAAGTTATGGGCAAAAAATCTCCCTTGCTTGAAGAATCTTATTGCCAAAGTTAACTCAGTTATTGGCCTCCTTGATACAATGGAGGAGTTCAGGACTTTATCTTTAGAGGAATGGAATCTCAGAGATATTCTAAAAGCTCATGTGATTACTTTACTTCAAAATGAAAAATCTTATTGGAATCAAAGAGGCAAGATAAAATGGGTGAAGCTAGGGGATGCTAATACTAAATTTTTTCATACAAAAGCTACCATTAGTTATAGGAAGAATTACATTGCTTCCTTGAGAAATGAGCAAAATATTGAGGTGCATGATCATGAGAGTAAAGCAGAAGTTTTATGGAATGCTTTCAAAGATAGAATGGGTAAATCTGATAATCCAGAAATGCATTTCAATCTGCATGACATGTATGATAATCCCATGAGCAGAGAGATGAAAGAACAATTGGAAATTCCTTTTTCTGATGAGGAGATTGAAGGAGTAATCAAAAGCTTGCCAAATGATAAATCTCCAGGACCTGATGGGTTTAATAATGACTTTATCAAAAATTGTTGGGGGATTATTGGGGCAGATATTAAAAAAGTGATCAAGGATTTCTATGAAGGGAACATCTCTTTGGAAAGCATTAATTCTTCTTTTATCACATTGATCCCAAAAATAGATACCCCTCTTTTACCTGGAGATTTCAGGCCAATTTCTCTGCTCAACAGTGTGCTCAAGATTGTGACTAAATTGTTGGCCAACAGATTACAGAAGATTATTCTAAAGCTGATACACAGAAATCAGTATGGTTTTCTCAAAAAAAGGTCCATCCAAGACTGCTTAGGTTGGGCTTTTGAGTATTTGTTCCAATGTCATAAATCACAGGAAGAAATTATACTACTGAAATTGGACTTTGAAAAGGCCTTTGATAGGATTGAGCACAAATCCATATTGAGAATTTTAAAAGCTAAAGGTTTTGGTGAAAGATGGATAAAATGGATTGGAATCATTCTTTCCTTTGGAACTTCTTCCGTCTTGCTGAATGGTATTCCTGGGAAAAAATTCTACTGTAAAAGAGGGGTTAGGCAGGGAGACCCTTTATCTCCACTTCTTTTTGTCTTGGCCGCAGATCTATTACAATCAGTTCTTAACAAGGCAATGGATCAAAACTTAATTGTAAAACCAATTCCATGTGCATGTGAGGATTTTCCTGTGATTCAACATGCAGATGATACCCTGATTATACTAAAAGCTGATGCAAATCAAATGGTGTGTCTCAAAGCTCTTCTCCATACCTTGGCAGAATCCACTGGTTTAAAGGTGAACTATCATAAATCTAACATGATTCCAATCAATATGGATAGTGAGAGATTGAATCATTTTGCTGCCACAATAAACTGTAGGACGGGAACGTTTCCCTTTACTTATCTTGGATTACCCTTGAGCATTACCAAGCCTGCCATGGAACATTTCATACCAATGATACAAAGAGTTCAACAAAGATTGGGTGGCATTGCTGATTTTCTAAATTATGGTGGCAAGTTACAGTTAGTCAAATCAGTGCTTTCATCTCTGCCAATTTATTTATGTGCTGCTTTGATGTGCCAATTACTGTAAAGGAACAAGTGATCAAATACATGAGACATTGTCTCTGGAGAAAGAAAAATGGTGATGTTCAAGCTAAGGGTTCAGCTCTTATCTCATGGAAAAAAGTTACAAGACCCAAGAACCAAGGTGGCTTAGGAGTGTTAGATCTACACACTCAAAACAGAGCACTCTTATTGAAAAATTTGGACAAATTCTTTAATAATCAAGATATTCCTTGGGTCAAGCTTGTGAAAGGAGCCTATTATAATAATGGAAACCTTCCAGGTGCAGTAGTGGAGGGATCCTTTTGGTGGAAAACTCATCTGAAACTTGTTGATACTTATAAGGGTTTGGCCAAATGCAACTTAGGAAATGGGAAATCAAGCTTATTTTGGCAGGATAATTGGGAAGACAACTGTTTGCAACACAATTTGCCTCATTTGGTCACTTATGCAAGGAATCATTTATTGACTGTCAGAGAAGTACTGGATACTGACTTCTTAGAGGATCTTTTTCACTTACCACTATCACAGCAGGCATACTCAGAATTTCTTCAAATGGAATCTATTTGTCAAAATGCAAGAGAAAAAATAAATGATGATGATTCAGATAAATGGAGCTATATTTGGGGAAGCAATTTCTCTGTAAAAAAAACCCTATAATTCATTGATTGGATATCAAGAGGTGCAACCACACTTTGGGTAGATATGGAATTCTTCATGTCAATCAAAGCACAAGTTCTTTTTCTGGCTCCTGTTACATGATAGACTCAATACCAGGAATTTGCTAAAGAGGAAAAAAATAATCTTGCCTTCTTATGATTGTGTCCAAATCAATTGCCATCAACAAGAAGAAGACATTACACATTTGTTTTGGAATTGTGATTTTGCTCAAAACTGCTGGAACTATATCTGCCCGCAAAGAAGAAGGGATGGGAACATTTTTCAGGCTTTTTCAGACATAAAAATGAAACTGAAGTATCCTTTTGCAATGGAAATAATCATTCTGACAGCTTGGAGTATTTAGATTTCAAGGAATAATAAAATCTTTAACAATCAGACGCCAAGTCTTGAAAATTGGAAAATTATCTTCCTCCAAGAAGCAAAGTTACTCACTTATAGAATGAAGAAGAAGCATGCAGATACTTTTAAAGAATGGCTACAATCTCAGATTTAGGATAGTTTGTCTTTTTGTTTTCTTTCTTTCTTTCTTTCTTCAAAAAGAGGAACTCCCTCTTTTCTGTACTGATACAACTTTGATTAATATATAAAAATTGCAGTGGGTTCTCCCACTGTTTCACCTTCAAAAAAAAAATATTAGGCTTTGCGGAATATAAAGGTGAGCCTAATGCAAACTAGGTGAAGCAACCTATATGAGGATACAACTAACTCGAGCACGAAGGCTCTCACAGGCAGTTAAATCACAAGTAAGGAGTTCGGTTAGAGATAACCGATAGCACGCGGAGACGAGGATGTATTCCCGTGTTCCCTTGCTTTGCAACAAGGTACGTCACGTTTGGAGGGGTGGAGGTCCCACGAAGGATTCCCCACGCCACGAAGGCTCACCCTATTCTCCGGAGCCTATCCCACGAAGGAATAGCTCACTCACTTGTGGTAGACTTTGAGGTAGCCTCCAAACCTTCACAATCTTGCCCGGGGCAAATCCACAGCCCGGATGCTTCCGGACTCCTCTTGCCCACCTAGGGTTTCCAAGGAACCCTAGGTAGCAAGCTTCTCGATGAATACAAGGGGGAATGAGATTTGGCTTGGTAGAACAGTAGATCGGGTCCTCCTCTAATGATTCCCCGGAGGGATTTGAGTTTGGGTGGAGGAGGAGGTAGATCTGAGGCTTTTGGTGTTTCTAGCAATGGAGTAAGAGAGAGAGAGAGCTCAAGAACAGCTTGTAGTGTAGTGCCTAACTGTTCAGAGGTAGGAGGAGGCCTATTTATAGTGTTCTTCGAAATATGGCCGTTGGTCACTTGCCACCTCAGCTTTTCCCTCGACAAACCCGGTTGACCGGGCCACAGACCGGACAACCCGGTGGTGAGGCCGGTCGGACCGGACCAGCGACCGGACACCCTTTGCATCGTCCTGGAGCTCCTCCGGTTGGCGGCCGGTTGGCGACCGGTCGACCGGGCCGTGCGCTGGACTCGCCGGTCTGTAGGCCGGCTGACCGGTCGGCAACCGGATTTTCTATGTTCTCGTGTGGAGCCCGGTTGGCGGCCGGTCGACCGGGTCGTGCGCCGGACTTGCCCCGGTTGGCGACCGGTGGACCGAGCAGCGCGCCGGACTGGCCGGTTGCTGGCCCGGTTGGACCGGGCTCCAGACCGGATTTCTGTCGTAGACCCCTTTTCGATTGTTGTTGAAGTGGGGGTCTCCTTTAGCCTTCTTGTTCCTTTGATACACCATTTATGCCTCATTGTCTAATACCTGAGATTATCCTTATAAACATATTAGGCCAAATACTCTAGCACGGTGTCATTGTTACCAAAATAATGGATAAGGGTAAAATACCCTTACAAAAAGAAAGAACAGAAGCGTTGGATAAATTTAAAATATTCAAAGCTGAAGTTGAAAATCAGCATGATAAAAGAATAAAGATAGTCAGGTCTGATCGTGGAGGGGAGTACTACGGTCGACATACTCCATATGGCCAAGTCCCTGGACCTTTTCCAAGGTTCCTACAGGAGACTGGAATAGTCGCCCAATACTCGATGCCGGGCGAACCTCAGCAGAATGGGGTAGCTTAAAGGCGCAACCGTACCCTTATGGATATGGTGCGCAGTATGATTAGCTATTCCACCCTACCATTGGGATTGTGGATTGAGGCGCTAAAAACCGCTATTCACATTCTAAACAGAGTACCAAGCAAATCGGTGCCCAAAACGCCGTATGAGCTATGGACAGGGAGAGTGCCTTCTCTAAACCACCTGAAAGTGTGGGGGAGTCCCGCCGAGGCCAAAGTATTCAATCCAAATATCGCAAAGTTAGATACCAAAATAGTCAGCTGCCATTTTATTGGCTATCCCGAAAAGTCAAAAGGTTATCGTTTCTACCTGTCCGCAGAAATACACAAAGTTTCGGAACGAGACATGCTGTCTTCTTAGAAGACGAAATGATGAGGGGGAGCATGGTAGCTCGGAAAATTGATCTTGAGGAGAAGAGGGTGCATGCACCTAATCCGATGACTCAGGAGCCGTTTTTTGCGCTACCATGTCCACCTGTACCGACGATCCCTACGATTGTGGTGCAAGCGCCTGTTGTGACTCCACCCATGACAACGATGAGTGAAAATTCGGAACCTGTCCGTCAGGAGCCGAATGAACCATTTGTTGAGCATGAAAGGGAGCAACAACAGCCACCTCTAGAAGCTGAGCCACAAGTTGAGGAACAGAATGCTCAAGAGAATGTGGCCACTAGAAGGTCTACAAGAGCTAGAAAATGAGCCATTTCGACTGATTACAAAGTTTACAACACAGAAACAGTTCATATGGAAGGTGATGCCACTTCATATGAAGAAGCCATGAGAAGCCCAGATTCATCAAAGTGGATGGAGGCCATGGAAGACGAAATGAGATCGATGAGTGCCAACCATGTTTGGGACTTAGAGAATATTCCTAAAGGAGCCAAAACTGTGGGCTGCAAATGGGTCTACAAAATCAAATATGACTCCAATGGGAATGTTGAAAAGTATAAAGCACGACTTGTGGCAAAAGGATTTACACAAAGAGAAGGGATAGATTACAATGAGACATTTTCTCCGGTCTCATGTAAGGATTCCTTCAGTAATCATCATGGCACTAGTTGCACATTTTGATTTAGAGTTGCATCAAATGGATGTAAAGACGGCATTTCTAAACGGGGATTTAGAAGAAAATGTCTACATGAAACAACCCAAGGGTTTTATCATGGAAGGCAAGGAAGAAATGGGATGCCGCCTGATACGTCTCAAACGTATCTATAATTTCTTATGTTCCATGCTACTTTTATGATGATACTCACATGTTTTATACACATTATATGTCATTATTATGCATTTTCCGGAACTAACCTATTGACGAGATGCCGAAGTGCCAGTTCCTGTTTTCTGCTGCTTTTGGTTCCAGAAATCCTAGTAAGGAAATATTCTCGGAATTGGACGAAATCAAGGGCCATGATCTTATAATTCCACGAAGCTTCCAGAACACCGGAGAGGGACCAGAGGGGAGGCCCAGGGTCCCCACACGCCATGGCGGCGCGGCCACAGGGGGGCGCCCCCCTACTGTGTGGGTCCCCTGTAGCCCTTCCGACTCCGCCTCTTCGCCTATTTAATGCTCCCTGACCTAAATCTTCGATACGGAAAATCCACGGTACGAGAAACCTTCCAGAGCCGCCGCCATCGCGAAGCCAAGATCTGGGGGACAGGAGTCTCTGTTCCGGCACGCCGCCGGGACGGGGAAGTGCCCCCGGAAGGCTTCTCCATCGACACCACCGCCATCTTCATCACCGCTGCTGTCTCCCATGAGGAGGGAGTAGTTCTTCCCCGAGGCTAAGGGCTGTACCGGTAGCTATGTGGTTAATCTCTCTCCCATGTACTTCAATACAATGATCTCATGAGCTGCTTTACATGATTGAGATCCATATGATGAGCTTGTAATCTAGATGTCGTTATGCTATTCAAGTGGATTTTACTTGTGTGATCTCCGGAGACTCCTTGTCCCATGTGTGTAAAGGTGACAGTGTGTGCACCGTGTGGGTCTCTTAGGCTATATTTCACAGAATACTTATTCACTGAGATATGATTTGAGTTGGATGTCTCTATGAAATTGTGGTGTGTTAGTACCTCCTATGAATGCTCACAGTGACAGCGTGGGGTGTTTATTAGTACTTGGGGATGCATCTTTAAGGTTTACCTACATGATGAATTAGTGTTCGTTATCTTGCCAGAGAGTAATTCAGAATAGCATAGTGAAGTGCTTATATTTATATTCAATTATGATTGCAATGTTGAGAGTGTCCACTAGTGAAAGTATGATCCCTAGGCCTTGTTTCTAAGCATCGAAACTCCGTTTATTTATCGTTCTGTTGCATGTTTACTCGCTGCCATATTTTATTCAGATTGCTATTACCACTCATATACATCCATACTACTTGTATTTCACTATCTCTTCGCCGAACTAGTGCACCTATACATCTAACAAGTGTATTAGGTGTGTTGGGGACACAAGAGACTTCTTGTATCGTGATTGCAGGGTTGCTTGAGAGGGATATCTTTGACCTCTTCCTCCCTGAGTTCGATAAACCTTGGGTGATCCACTTAAGGGAAACTTGCTGCTGTTCTACAAACCTCTGCTCTTGGAGGCCCAACACTGTCTACAAGAATAGAAGCACCCGTAGACATCACCGCCTAAAGAAATCCATTTATGGATTAAAGCAAGCCTCCAGACAGTGGTATCTAAAGTTTAATGAAACAATCAAGAGATTTTGCTTTAAACAAAATATTGAGGACAATTGTGTTTATGCAAAGTTTAAAAGTGGGAGATATATTTTCCTAATCTTGTATGTGGATGATATTCTTCTTGCCAGCAGTGATGTTAGTCTACTGCAAGAGAAAAAGAAGTTATTGTCCTCAAATTTTGATATGAAATATCTTGGTGAAGCGCCATATGTTTTGGGCATAGAAATTCACCGAGATAGGAACAATGGAGTATTAGGACTATCGCAAAAGGCTTATTTAGAAAAGATTCTAAGTAAGTATAATATGCATAAGTGCAGTGCCACACCTGCCCCTATAGTCAAGGGCTAGTCAAGGGCGACAGTTTTGGGAAACATCAAATTTCCCAAAATCAATACGAGCTCGATCAAATGAAAGCGGTTCCATATGCTTCGGCTATTGGAAGCCTACAGTATGCACAAGTGTGCACTCGCCCTGACTTAGCATTTATCACCGGAGTACTCGGTAGATATCAAGAAAATCCAGGTTTTGAACACTCGGAAAATGGTAAAGAAGGCATTGCGTTATGTGAAAGGCACAAAGAACTACATGCTAACATACGTAAGATCCGATACCTAGAAATAAGAGGGTATCCGGATGCGTATTTTGCGGGGATAAAGATGATAGAAAATCCACATCTGGATATGTATTCACCCTCGCAGGGGGAGCTATTTCGTGGAGAAGCTCCAAACATATGATGGTTGCATCATCCACGAGGTATGCAGAATTTATAGGCATTATGGTTAAACAAATTTATACCCGACTTGAAAGTGGTAGATTGTATTGACAAACCACTAAAGATGTCCTGCGACAATGAGCCTGCAGTATTTTATGCTCACAACAACAAGTCGACTAATGCTACGAAACTGATTGAGGTTAAGTATTATGTTGTGAAACACAAGGTCCAGGATCAAACAATAAGTCTCGAGCATATAAGGACAAAAGATATGCTTGCGGATCCGCTAACGAAAGGCTTACCACCCAGCGTGTTCAAGGAGCACGTAGCCGGCATGGGTTTAAGGGAAAGTCTTACCTATCCTGGATCATAAGAGGCCCAAAAGTAAAAGAATTTGTTTCAAAACAGAGAAGTGTATTGTGGTTGTCTGATTCTATCGGTAATAGAGCTGTGACGATGAAATATGCCCTATGGACTGATCCAAAATGAAACGAATAAAGTGAAAGTATAAAGTTAAAAGAAAAGTTGAGATCAAGGGGGAGAATGTTAGGATGATCTCCACGGGATCGATCCCAATGGATCGATAATGACCCTTGACCTCGTCCGCGCCCTGATCGGGGGCGCCCAACCCTATCTCTGGTTGGTGGGCCCCTATGACTTGCGCTATATAAAGAGGTGGGGCTCGGGGCTCGCAGTACGAAGTTCACCGCGCCGCCAGTCACCCCACCGACATTCCCTACCGATCTAGGGTTAGCGCAGTGCTCACGGGAAGCTCTGCCACCGCCGCCACCGCACGCTCACGCCAATCGCCCCGTCGCCATGGACAACGGCTCGAGCTCCTCCTCGAAGGGAGAAGGTACACCGTCTCTCTCTCGATCTCTCTCTCTCTCTCGAATCTCGCAGCATACATACAGTCATAGTTTTCTACCGTTAGCATCTAGCCTAGAAGATCCAAGGGATTTAACAATAGCGTCATTTTATGGCTTTGTGCTTGTGTTGAATCGTTGTCATGTGCTTTTGATTAGTTTGTTCTATGATGTGGTTCTGTGTGGAGTGATGAAGCGCTAGATAACCTCGTCACTCTAACAGTAGGACACATAAGCAGTAAGGGCATCTCCAACGGGGCGACCCAAACCGCGCCCGCGCGTCCGTTTGGGTCCAACCGGACAAAAACGCGGCCCAGCGCGCGGACCCATCCCTAAAACGGATGGTCGCGGCGTCCGGGACGACCCAAACCCAGCCCAAATCTGGGACGAGTTTGCGTGGCCGCGGACGCCGGATGTTGGTCGCTCGCGTCCTCCCCTTGTCCGCCCCTGGCCCGCCTGTCTGTCTCACAAAACACAAACCCCTCGCACACATCTCCCGCCGCTCCGCCGCCAGCCAAGGACCGGCGATTTGGGAGAGGCGTCAACGCCGGCCATCGTCGTCGAGACGCCGGCAAGCGGGGCGGAAGCATAGGTCGCGGCCCCGCGCTGCTTTCGCCGCGTCGTAGCAGAGTCGGAGGACGCCGTCGCCGCTGTCCTCCCACCGCCGCCAGACCTCCCGCCGTTCGCAGCTGCGCCGTTGTCGCCGGAGGTGAGCTCTCGTGCACCGTGTTTGCAGACCGCAAGTCGGCCGAGACGGCCATGACTCGCGGTGTCCCTACGGACGCATTGGATGGCCTCCGCGTGCGAGGTGTTCGATGAAATGGGCATACTAAAATTTGTCCCTTTTCATCTGTAGATCATGGTGGACAGCGACGATGACTACTTCTTCAAGAACTTCATCGACACGTCGTCAGACGAGGACTCGGACGACGAGTTTTTCACGGATCGCTGATCATCCATGATCACATTGTCTCGCAGATCCCCGTGCACCGGGGGTCCTTGCCGGGGCGCGCCGCCGCCTTGGACCGCAAAAGAGAACGCGGCCACGACCAGCTCTTCACCGATTACTTCCAACCCAAGGCATTGTACACGCCGGCCTTGTTTCGCCGTCGTTTTCGGATGTCCAGACCGTTGTTCCGCCGAATAATGGATGGCGTCAAGCTCTACGACAACTACTTCCACGCGAAAGTGGATGCAATTGGCAAGGTAGGCCTCTCTTCGTACTCGAAATGCACGGCAGCCGATTAGGATGCTTGCATATGGCGTTGCCGGTGATTTCCTAGATGAGTACACGCGCATGAGTGAGTCTCACCGGCTTGGAAGCGATGTACAGTGTTCTGCGTAGCCGTGATCGGTTCGTTCGGAGAACAAGTACCTCCGGCAACCTAATGCAGAGGACACAGCTCGTCTGTTGTCAATCAACGCTTCCAGGGGGTTTCCTGGGATGCTTGGCAGCATAGACTGCATGCACTGGGAGTAGAAGAACTGCCCCTTTGGTTGGCAGGGGGCATACAGTGGTCATTATGAGGGGTGCACAGTCATTCTTGAAGCTGTTGCTTCGCAGGATACATGGATTTGGCACTCATTCTTCGGAATGGCTGGCTCGCACAATGACATCAACATCGCCGCAGCGCTCTCCGGTGTTTGATAGGCTTGCGTACGGCCAGTCCCCCGATGTGGATTTTGAGATCAATGGCCACCACTACACCAAGGGGTACTACCTTGCTGATGGTATCTATCCACCTTGGGCTACACTCGTGAAGACAATCCGAAAACCCAACTCAGAGCAGGAGGCAAGGTTTGCCAAAGAGCAGGAGGCAGCCCGGAAAGATATCGAGCGGGCGTTTGGCATCCTCCAAGCTCGTTGGGCTATCGTCACACCCTGCCAGAGCCTGGGATGTGCAAACTCTATGGGAGGTGATGACCGCATGTGTAATCATGCATAACATGATTGTTGAGGTAGAGCGGGATGATTCACTGTATGATAATGACCGGGAGGGCCGTGGAGAGTTGGTTACTCCTCAAGGTGGCCCGGTATCATTCCAGGAAATTCTTCATGCACACCATGAAATTCGAGATTTAGTCGTACACAACCAAGCACGCAGGCGATTTGATCGAGCACGTCTGGCAGCATGTAGGCAACAATGCTGCAAACAACAATGATGAAGGAAATTTGGAAGCCTAGATCATTTGTATCGTTTTTTAATTTTTTTTAAATAATACTTTATCCTTGATTACATGAACAATGTAATGTGTAATAAATTTTGAGCATTTGAACTATTTTATATATTTTCTACAATTTATTTTGTGTTTTTATAGTGAATTCACAAGAAAAAGTACTGTACGGGGGCGCGATCCAAACCTGCCGCGTTGGGCGCAGGGCGCGACCCAAACGGACGCGCGGACGCGAGGCTCCGTCCGCGCAGCCACCCAAACGGCCCAAAACGGATGGCCCAGCGCGTCCGTTTAGGTCTGTTTAGGTCAGCCGGTTGGAGATGCCCTAACCTGCTCACGTAGTCGACAACCCAGCGCATTGGTCCTCCAGTCGTGCAATATAGACAAACCAAGCATCAAACCGAAATTGTGAGGTCTGATTGATCATTGGCTAGCTAGCCAACCCTAGGAGGCAACTACACATGTTTTCCTTTGTGCTCATGACCAAGACTCATTCTGAACAACAACAGACCTCTGAACAACAACAGACCGATCAAAGGCAGTTTCTTCCGAATGGAGAACTTTATACAAGATAGACGGATCAACTGCCAGTGAACCCAGTGCAGCTAAAAAGTTTCATGCAGATCGCCCAAAAAAGTGAGGCATTGTCAACATAGGAGTATATGATTCAACCGAGTATCAACCATCGTTCTTGAAAACATGAACGATGAGGCATTATACACGTTAATAATGGATTATCTGCAGATTCTTATACCCGCCCACGTGAGTTGCTAATCTTTCAAGCCATTAGTCATTTGTGCTTATACCACATCCTCTGAAAGCACTCATTACGATTTACGGGATGCCATCTCTGTGGTTCAACAGAAGAGGCCTGGAATTGATATATTACCACAATTGTGTTTTTAATTCTCTCATGCAAACAGCTAAACACTCCAAAACCTTCCTAACAAAAACTCTTTCGAGTAGGCTGGTCAGTTGATTGCCTCGTACAGATCAGTTCTAGCTTCAACAGACTAACTGTAAGGTTGCTTAACCATGAAGTCTCTTTCCCACTGGAACAGGCCAGACTTCTCGACGTCACCAAGTGACAGAACTGGAACACCTGGCGGCAACCCTGCGCTGAAGGTATTAGAAAATATAATCAACAGGCTTCGGCAGGCCTGCTCTACTTCCATGCGCTCTATTGCAGTGTGCTGCAAAGCAGGATCCCTCCAAGGTTGATAATAGTGCCTGAGATAGGAAAAACACTATTAGAGTATGCACACCGAGCAAATGCGGTCATAGCAATAGCATACACTAATAAGAATTGTTCACACACCATCTCCATGCAGGATTAGATTCAGCAGGACAATGTATCTTCGAGCAAAGCCTTTCAATTTGTCCACGACTATCAACCAAATCTGCATCAAAAATGCTCATGATAGTAAATAAGTGGAGGTGTCACTGTTCCAGCAATAACATGACAAGAGAATACAGGCACTCTGTATCACAATGATATATCCTAACCAACCTAGAGTCAGCGAATAATTTAGAGATATATAGATATTATTGTAACAGAATGCAATAATTCAAAGTTTACCTTGTTTACTGCATCTGTCAAGGAGCAACAAGCAAAGAGCCGTCACAACCGATGGCAAAGTGTCACTGTTTCTTTTGACACGGTCTTGAAGGTAAAGTATAATGACAGCTAGTCTCTCATTTGCAACGTGACTGTCCACCATTTCAACCCTTTCATATGTGCGGTTCAAGAAAGTCTGAAGAGTTCCAGGACAATTGCTCTTTTCAGGAGAGATACGGGAGATTCTACCAAGTATTACGGAAGCTACTAACCAACGCAATATCTTTGAAAGTAGACACTCGTTTTTTATCGGCTCTTCCCATGGCATTTCCAATACAGATTTCTTGTTACGGAACCAGAAGATGTTAGAAGTTACCCATGAAACAACCATCACGGTTCTTGACTTATCCTGTCATTGCCAGACAAATGCAGAATTAAGAAATATCCCATTGCATACGATACTTGAGAAGAAAAATATGATGTCCTTTGTAGGCATAAGTAGGAGGTTAACCTCATTTTATGGTGCTACATATGACTACTTGGCAGTAAACTTTAACATAGTATGAACATAAAATATTACAACAAAATCAATTCAAGTCCTAATGGATCAACAAAAAGAAGGTGATCATGAAGAATTAGATACTGATCATATACCCAAACAACAACTTTAGTCACTGAGATTTAGATTCCTATCACGATACTAAAGCAATAATGTTAAAGGTTCATTGGATGAAGGCAGAGAACAAATAAGTACCTTCTCAGACAAAATTGGGAGAGGACCATTCATAAGAACGACATCAGTACCAAGTTCCATCGTAAGCTTAAGTTCGGTGCTTCTTGAATGGCCATCAATAGCTTCGCACAACTTAAATATGCCGTGGAGGGACAGGGTAAAATGTGGTTGGTATATCTTCCTTTTCATAGACAACCTCATTGTTGATGCAATCACATTTAGCATTGAAGTTAAAATAGGAATATTCCCTTTAAAAGTTTGCCCTCTTCAACTAGCAGATACAGGTATTTAGATATTTCCGAGAGTTGCTCAAGTGCTGTTTCTTGAAGCCATTCTGTAACGAATCTTGATAATATCAAAGTATTGAGTACCTGAACAAAGCACACAAAAGGACAATTAGAGCATAGCTTTCACAATACTATAATCAAACCATATCAAGAAAAACTCATGAACAGAATGTCAGTTGTTTAGGTCTCCAAGCCAATAAACCATAAACAACAAAACCTCGTGCCAAAGCTGGCCATTCATGTATGAATGTATTTTGAGCAAATTAAGCCCATGTAAAAAATAGTACTACCTCCGTTTCAAGGAATAAGGCGCACACGTATTCCAAGACGAACTCTGACCATAAAAATTGAGCAACAAAATCTTGATTATATTATACGTAATTAGTATCGTTAGATTCGTATTGAAAAGAAATTTTCAATGATACTAATTTCATACAAACAATGTTTATCTATTTGAAGTAATTCTTGGTCAAACAAAAAACACGTAAAACGAGGATGTCTTATTCCTTGAAACGGAGGTCGTATACAGGAAGTGTCATACCTAACAAAGTAATTCTTAGTAGTTCAAGCGTGTTGGTGAACATCTGGCTATCATCATATATTTGTACCAATACTATGTGAGCAGTTTGAGAGTCAGTGTCTTCTAAGTTCTGACCGGTTTTGGAGTTTAGGGTTGAACATCAAACTCAGCCATTTGTTCCACCTCTTATACCATGATGTCCTAGCAGGGTATTAAGATTAATTTGAAAATATTTGATCTAAGGAAACATCATATGCCCAGTACCATTATAAATCTGAGATCATTTGCTGGAACACATTGCAGCCACTAAAATAGAACTATTTCAAGAGGTGGATGAAATGTCAGTCCCTCTGCATTCTCACACTACAATGTGGGACCATACGTAAGATTTATTTGACCTTATACTTCTACTCAACTGTTTCTCCCCAAGCCTCAGCCCTAACAATTTGCCCTAATCCATCCACAGCCATCCTTGCAGCCCTCTGCGCACAACAAGGAAAGATCGTCATCCCCAGACACCCTCACATAGCCGTCAAATCCCACGTATTAGATTGCAGGACGACAGGTGTGCGCTGGCCGGCTGGTGGCACCATTGCACCACACGATTAAGCAGAGGGTTCTGGGGGTTAGGGATTAGGAATCTAAACGTATTGATTGCTTGATCTCCTAGGAAATCTATTCAACTAACGGACTCGACAAATTAGGCACCACCCTAGTTTGTTTGGCCTCTAGGGCTCCCGCAGCCAACCTTAGCAGAGGACCTTGAGCATCAATTGCCTCACCTCCTATTTCGCCCATGCAGTTCAAGGCTGCTTCCTACAAATCTTCATCTGGTTCCCAGCCACCAACTCAGGATGGGGGGAGGGAGGGCGCAGATGTCGGGGCCCATGTTGGTGGGGATGAGAATGAGACGCACGCATATCAGTTTGGGGGTTGTCAGGCCTTTATCTTCCTCATACTCTGAGAAATACTATTGCATTCACTGACCTGTTCCAGAATATAGCACTGGAATCATAACTGTACTGGGCATTATTAAGTTCTTTTGATGGAGCTAAAGGTAACAAATAACAGTGTCTGGTAACAGATCTATGAGTCATATTTAATTATAAAGTAGCATCAAACAATGGGTGCAAGAAAAGATATACTCCCTCCTGATCCATAACAAGTGCCGTGGTTTTAGTTCAAATTTGAACTAAAACCACAACACTTTTATGGATCGGAGGGAGTAGTTAATTAACATGAACCGCATGTTCACCAACATATCTCTCCTGATATACTTGTACAATCAAGAATTCAAGATTAGAAGTCCATTGTTGCTTCTAAGAAAGGTATATGCACCATAGTTGAGATAGTTTTAAATAGTGACTTACCTCCAATGCTAACCCAAATATTCTGGAACTGGACTTGCTAACACTGCCCAGTGTTTCGTCATGAGATGAAATCACAGAGGATATCCACGAAAGAAGGCCACAATCTTTTACTAAATGCTGAGCTAGAACAGGCAGCTTCACACACTTCGTTAGCACCTACAATGCAAAGGGAGCGTTTAAACAAGATAATATTTGAATGATTCGGATTTATCAGATTCATACATGCCAAAATGGGTAGGATCGAATGAAATAGGAGTACAGAATATGCATGAAATGTTGCTTAATGTTAAGTGTGGTAAAGAATTGTGAATCGAGATTCAGATTCATTAGATTCATACATGCCACAATGGGTAGGATAGAATCAAATTGCAGTACAGAATATGCATGAAATGTTGCTTAACGTTAAGTGTGGTAAAGAATGGTGAATCAAAGCTTAAGTTGTGTACATCGACTATCCTTCAACTCTACTTATTAATTATCATACATCTCTACACGCTTAAGTTTTGTATTTCGGACTATGCTTCAGCTATTGGCATCTTTATCTATGAACACTGGAGTTGCTGATGGCAACTTTCAAACACTGAAGCCAAATCATCATGATTTTTCACCATTCTGTTTTGAAGTTCACAAAATTTGTCGTATCTCCTCACTGGATTATATAAGATGTTCAAATAATCATGCTATCCACGTAGCCGCGAAAACCCCCCGCCGTCTGCTGCCAACCGCGAGAGGACAGGCCTTGTGATCAGAGCCACCCAACGGCTGGGAGTTGCACGCCTGACGCGCCTGGGCACCTCCTCCCCACTCCACGTGTGGTCGCATTGTGGGGCCTAGCCCCCACGCAAGGTCGGCTCTCCCTGCCACCGACGTATCCCCATCCTCCGGTCACATCGTGGGGGCCCAGGACAGCGCGAAACCGGCTCTCCGCCATCCTGCCATACGGACATGGGCATTGTTTACCACGGTTGCGCGGCGTTCTGCCAACTGCTTCGTCCCTCCTAGCATCACTTCCACAGAAGCCTCGCAGCGCTGAGACGCTCCCTCTCCACGCACCACCCCCTACCATCGCCTCCTCACAAGCCTCGCAGCACTCAGAGCCTTCCCCAGCACAAGCTTGCTCTGTGTTCGCTTCATTTTCCTCCTATGTGCTCCCCTTTCTTTCTTAGTTTTACCGGCCTCCTCAGGGTTTCTGTGGTTCAATTCTGCTCTGCCTTTTGTTTGGTATCCTTTGTTCTTGCATCCGTTTCTTTGGCCTGATAGGTGTTTCGCTCCCTTGTGTTTGGTGCCCTCTGTTTTTTCATCCTCTGCCATGAAGGTTTGCCTACGACGCCGCTCTTGCCAGCTGCATCCATTGCACGGCTTCGTGGTCAATGTAAGTATTCGCTGCTCCGCACGTGTTAATTCCATAAGCACCTTTGAGTGCGCCTCCATCTTTGTGTCTAATTTTCTTGGATCTATACTAATAAGTGTTTTTGGGTGCTTGGGGGTCTAGAAATCACGTTACGAATCTACTAGCGCCTTTTTAGTGGAAAGAACATTCTCATATTCGTTACTGAGGCTTCATTTGTAGCTTTTACCGGAAGTTGTCGCTTACCCAGTGCAGCTTACCGCACAGAGGTTGGGAGTTGGGACACGTTTAGTCAGGGTTGAGCTAGATCTTCCTCCTAGGGATTTAATGGTCACACATCAGATGCACTTCTTTTGGTCCGCAGTAAGCGAGGACGCTTATGCACGTGAGCAAGCCGCCTTCCATGTTGTCCTCTACCTTTTCGGGGTCGTGGTCTCTGATTATAGTCGCGGGTCCATGTTTTTCCTCATAGGTTTGAACTGCTTATTTTCGCAATGTGTATAGCGATGCAGGTGGATGGTCCAGCGGACCTGACGGACAGTCCGCCTGGTTAGGTGCAAGGAACAAATTGGTTAATTATGTGAGAGGTGATAACTAACGAACTGACAAGGCGGACAGATTTTTGATGTTGCCGGGCGTCCGCCTGCATCCCTAAATGTGCATGATATGAAGCGTCATGTGGTCCTCCCCAGAGCGGCAGAGAACTTCCGGTGCAAGAGCCTGGTGAGAACGAATCTATATGGATAGACATGCCCCCGTAGTTCCTCCTACATGGCAATGGTGGCCAGATTGGATGCTATTCAAGTATTCGACTATTTATAGGTTGCTTTTTTCCTACTAACTCCATGTCATTTTTGTGGATATATATTAGTATGGAGACTGATATGCAACATGATAAAATTTATATTTATTATTTCTGTAGCAACACGTTGACATTCAGCTATTATACAAAAACAAATGTAACCAAGATTGTAATTAGTAAGCATATTAAAGGGTTCTTGTACTGCTGACAGAACGCTGCACAGTGCACTATTCCTTTAATGCATCATCATGCACATCCTACATTCAAATACATATACTAATGAGAAATTTAGTCTTACCTGAAGGATTAAACGCTTTGATTCAGAATCTGAAACAGCCGAAGAACAAAAGGCAAGAAAAAGCTCCAAGACACTTCCTCTCTTGCATATCGTAGCATCATCAGCTAGATTTGACCCGGCATATAATAACTGAAGTATCCACAACCGATCAGCTTTGAAATTCACAGAGCTACTCTTCAATAATGTTGGGAATAATGGAATGCTCTGCAACAAAAAAGGTTATATAGATAAACACAATACCACCAAATTCATAGTGCAGGATAGTTTACATGGTAATAAAAACAACCCACCTGCAAATTGACAGAGGCTGAATTCATCAAAAATTTGCTTATGGTATTGAATTGAGTATGTGAGCTATCCAGCAGTGTCAAAGACGCTTCTGCAGCGAAAATAGCAATGATGGAAGGTATTCTCTGCCATGGTTCAAATATCCCATTCTGTAGATATGTCAAAAGAAGCTGGAGGTGCCACTTTTCCTTGCTTTTCTGAGAAGCCTGCACATATATCACAAGTGTACAACATAATATCAAATGTACTTCTCAAAAAAGAAATACTGACACAAGATGTATTCCGTACTCAGATGTACTGGGCATCAAACTGCTCCAGGAATGTTGATAAGAATGTTCTTTTCAGAGCAGTTCGAGTTAAATAAAAAAAGTCATGCCATGAGCATAACATCATTACCAAACACCAAGAAAATGTAAAAATAAGCTGGAACATGGATAGACTGATGCAAGAACATATTGTGCTTACAGAAGAAACAGCATAACAATGTTAATTTATGTTGTGCATGTTCTAGAACACTAACCCAAAACTGTATTGATGTTAAGGTTAGCTGATACAGACGCAAACTAAACATAAGAGCAGAAAATTGTTGGGAGAGCAAGGTAATAACTGACGAGATGATTACAATCAATAAACAAGTCAACTGACAGAATATCATATTTAGAAACTAGTAGAGCATTACCTCAAGTGATTTTTTGAATATTCCTAGGGATTCATAACCCAGCTTCCTCAATTCTTCATCAGGAGATGATATGCTAACAAACGTAATAGCAAGCAGCCCAACTCGGGAAAATTCAGCAGGCTCGATGTAACCCATGAAAAGAGCATGAATTGAGAAGCGCAAGATGAACATGGGATCATAAATCTGAACCATGTCCACACTCAGAGGTGTTGTCTGTCAATCAATATCAGAGCGGTTTAGGAACATGAGGTAACATGTGAGTCGGTAGACAAAACGAGTGCAACTGCGAAAAGAACGATAATTAAGCCAAAACTCTAATTGACAGATTACCTTCAAAATATCACAAAAGTTGTCCTGGCGAAGCTGTTCCAGTGAGAAGACAGAAGTCCTTGAAGATCTTTTGTAGCAAAATTGTAAGACTGTCGTGACACAGAGCTTAGAATCAATGGGCATGTTCTCCCGAAATAGCGCTCTTCGCCTACCATTACTTTCTGTGTTCTCTGTTTTATGGATTTCTGATGTTGAATAATCTAGTTTCAATTCTTCTCTATATTTAACAGCTGCAGTCCCCCATAGATGATCCACTTCAGCAATGGTTTTGCACTCATATGACTCTATCTCATTCATAAGATGAAGTATCTCCAAATCTGTTTCACTAAGAGTTGCACCATAAATAGATAAAAGCAAGAAACACAGCTCTCTTGATTCGTTCAATAGGCTATTATTCTGCTGCCTGGTCTTAATATCATACAGTACCCTGAGTAATCTGATGATTTCAATTTTTCTCTTTTCTGCAACGCAAATTTGGAACTTGTTTTCTTGAGTGGGAGGAGAATCGACTGATCTTAAAATGCTTGGTGCTGGCTGTAGAAGGCTCCCTGTAGCACTAAATGCAGATTGATATTCAGAAACTACACTGTAGGTTATTGATGACAGAAAATGGGAGTGGCCCAGTATGAGCTCAAGAATTTCATCAGCAGCAAACTTCCCTTCTGATAATATAATAAGAACACATCGAATTGCTTTTAGTGTGATATGATCATTGAATCTATGCAAGAGAGATGATTTGATGAATTGGTTAAGGAAAGGTATTGAGTTCAATTGGTTCAGATGAGTTTGAATCTCTGAAGACAGTTCGACAATATGCTTGAGAATTGTATATTCCAAACAACAGATGACCCTTGGTTGCTTATCAGAGTGGGATAAGCCATCACACCGGGGAAATTTCCTGAGTATTTTATCCAAAGTTCTGACCAACATGCTTATGAAATTCAGCTTAGCATTGTTCACTCTCTTTGACTCTCTGTCTGAGTCTGTCTCATTGGCCAACAATCTTCTGGGAGGAGATAGCAACAACCTAACAAATGATATCTTTGCAAGCAATTCATTAGTAAGCTTCAGCATACCATTGTGCGAGTCATGACTAGTATCATTGACATCAGAATCTAATAGGTCAGAAGATTGTGGGCAAACTGAAGCAACTATTTCCAACCGTTGCTTCCGGGATATTTCTTTTGAAGACAAGTAGTAGTGCAACATGGTAACTGACTTCCCCAAAAGAGTGTCACTGAAATAATCCAGCATACCTTGAACTGATTCGTGTCTAAAGTCGCTAAAATTTTCCTCAAAAATGCTTGTAGTAATAAAACTTTTCCAACGTGGAAAACCACCATCACCCAATAACAGTTCGCAGTAAAAGTTCGCTACTGGCTCAAGGAATTCAACACACTGCATATGACCATCACTGTGATGCTTCATGTATGACAGAGCAGCAGGTAACAGAAGTATATGCTCATGTGCTCGTGAAGAACTAGAGTCATAATCCCTGTCTTGCAAAGAAGCTTCTTTTTCTAGAACTTTCATTAACATCTGGCCAAAAAAGTTCATGTGCATAGGACTTGCTTCCAAAAGCAACCATACAGCTTTTGCTTTAACCTTAGATGTGGGAAACATACAGTGATGAAGAATGCTAAGGGGAGTGTTGATGGCTATGGTAGATAACATCATATGGAATGCAGTATACTCAGTGTTCTGCCCTGCAGATCTTTCTGCATTATGAATACGTATCAGCATCTTGAGCAAGCAAACATCAGCAAATTCAAAATTCAGTTTAGTACAATGAAGAATGCCATGATATACTCGCTGAATGGTGGCAATATCAGAATTTTGAATCTCCAAGCCCCATGAGCGAAAGGATTCTGAACTGTGGTCAGCTTGTTGAAGAAAATCGTACAGAAATTCCATGGCAATGTCGGCAATATATAAAGATACAAAAGCAGCAGGAGAAAATGCAACTGAACTGTTCAAACCACAACTTTCTAACTCTGAGAACATCCAATTTGCAAGTTCCAGAAGTCCGACAGGGGACATGAATTTTGTTAACGCTCGAACCATGTAGAAATTTGGCAAAAGCAGGCCAAAGTTCCCTTTGTTCATGGAGAGTTGAAATTTCTCCTTGAACAACAGTAATATTCTTTCAAGCATGACCTTTGGGGAAGCAAACAGTAACTCTAGGGATCGACCATCATTATCAGCCAATAGTAAAAGGTCATAAAGTTTACTAAGAAGATTCAAAACAAAACCATCCACAAGGTGCAGATTTTTCTTTGAATAACTAGTAAAAGCTTCTTCCACATGTTCCACACTCATATCTGTTAAGTCCGGGCAATTGGATAAGGAACATGGCAAAGACAGGGCAGTTACTCCTTTTTTGCAGGGAAATGACAGGAAAATAACAGGATGCTGGAGAACAGATTCAACAATTTCTTGGAAACATTCTGCCGAAGCGTTTAAGTCAGCAGTATCAGCAGCCAAAACTCGAATCCCCTCAAATATGCTATCAACAAGAGTGAAGCATACATGGCAAAGTTGTTCAAGAACATTTGAATACTTCACAGTGTATGACGTCAACAAGCGATGGCTCCAGAATAAGATGACTCTCAGATTGAATGTCAACTCACTGATTTTACTTTCAGAAAGCTTAGCTCGAAGAAGTCGTACAGGTGCATCAAGTAGCAGTGCACGTGCCTCCGCAGTTTCAGCTGGTGCAGAGAACGCAAGGCTTAATACTGAAGGTAAGAGCGCACAGAATGGTGTCACATTCAGAAATGTACTCATTGCAGATGATTCTGTAGAAATTGTGTGGTTTTGACATTTTCCCTCAATAGTGCTGGCACGATCAACATCAAGATTACCCTCGATCTGTCTGAGACTACAGAAGAACATATCTGGACAACAACTAGCAACTTTAGCAAGATAATCATGTTGCAGATAAAGAACCGATGACAAGAATTGCAGATGAGAAGGAAAGTGTGCTTTCACAACATCAAGAAGCTCTGGAAAGCTACGGATAATATCTTCTGGAGGTGCACACAGGATTGAAAATAAGAATGCTGTAGCTACATCATCTGGCAAATTGGTGTGGTGCTGACTTAACATTTCTTCAACTTTTCTAGATACAGAGGACAAAGAGCTTGAATGGTGTTCAGAAGAATGTTCCACGGTCATGAACAAACTAGTACTTTGTTGGTCCGAGATACCCCTCAAAATATGCAACAAATTTATCAATGGCCTCCATTCAGCAAAATAAGTCCTAGACTGTATTTCTTCTGAAGAAAATTTATCAAATCTCTCATTTAGAATGGCCCCAATAAGGTCAAGCAATAACTGAGCATCTACCTGTTTGATCATCATTGGATGAATTAGCTGACTGTGCAATTAGTGGAAGTAGGCAATAGAGTATTAGGCAACATAAATGTAATAACTTATACCTGGGATTGCAGAATAAGGTAAATTGTGTTGCACACATATACTGAAATTGTGGACTTCTCATGTAATTTCATACCTCCAGACTCCAAGTCGAGTAGCCTAAGGCATTTCTGAAGAACACAAACAATCAGAGGACTGAAAGCTGGAGAATACCCTACAAACCACAAACAAAGGTGAGAATATGGATGAATGAATGAACAAGATCTCATTAGGGAATAATTTAATACTCCCTCCGATACAAAATATAAGGCATATAGATTTAGTCAAAAGTCTAAGCTTACTAAGTTTCACCAAATATATAGAGACAAATATCATCTACAATACTGAATGAATACACCATGAAAATATATTTTATAGTGGATCTATTGATATTGATCTGGTATTGTAGATGTTCATATTTTTGTCCATAAACTTGATCAAACTGAGAAAAAGTTAACTTTTGACTAAATTTATATGGCTTATATTTTGGAACAAAGAAAGTAGCAGAGAAGACATGAATACATGATAGGCATCAGAAGAAGACTAGGCAGCTTAAAAGTCAAAGGACCATGTGCAACAAAGCAACACATTTATAATCGGGAAACAAATTCAGAATGAAGTAAAGAAGTCCGAGCAAAGAAAATATCTGACTGCAGCATAGTAAATGAAGTAAAGAAGTCCAAGCAAAGAAAATATCTGACTGCAGCATAGTATAATATAAGCAAATAACTGTAAGACAAGCAGCCAAAGATTTCAGTAAATCTGATGACTAACATGATCAGATGATAAAAATGTGCTTGGTACAACATAGCTACATGACAAGCACCAAACATTTACATCTCGCACTCTTATCAGATCATAAAACCTAGCAACCAAGCAAACCAGCTAGTGGTAGATAATACAAGTTAATAAGCATGAAGCCAATTTTATAAAAAGGGGGGAATTCACTCCATGCTCTCAAAAAAATATAGTACCTTCAAACTGGCCTGATTTAGAGATAAACTTCCGCATGTGCTCTTGGTATTTGTACAAATTGTTCCCGACGACTGAAATAGCATCGCAAAGGAAAGGGACCACAAGGTGAGACAGTTTATTAGATAATCCGACTCCTAGGCTCTCTCCTACAGACCATTTGGCTTCATAACCCGGCAAGAAAAGCAGCCATGCATCAATCTCCGCAAAGTTCTGATCAAATGCACCAGAACTTGCGAAAGCAGCTTTAACTAAAATATATGCTTCATCACGGATGCTCTTAACTTGTGAATGCAACATGATGTCAATCAGTGGTGGCAAATGCTTGTACATTGATTCTGGAACTCTCTCTGGGTCCCAACGTCCCTCGCATTGTCCTGAATACTCAATTAATAGAGATAGTAAGCAGTGTTGCTCATCCTTGGACAATTTCAATGGGTTAGGTGGTATAACCCTAAAGAAGTCAAATGATCCATCAAAAGAGCTGGGCATTACCCTCTGAAAGACAAATTGACGATAATCAGTGCACAGAATTAGATCAGAATCTTAAGGCTATAAGTTGCAAAGAAACTCCATCCCTTAAATGCAGTAGATGCAGACAACAAAAACAGAGGCCATGGATAAGATATTTATACAAACATTTTAAAAGGTATAGATGAAATGTAATAAAATATAGTATGCGCATACCAAATAGAGCCGGAGAACATCAAGCAACTTCGAGTGAAAAACACTGTCTACCACTTCTGCATCTTTCAACTCCAGATCTTCCTTATGTAAGCCCCATATCTCACACAGAGTGGTAGCATGGTCATTTGCCAAGTCCTGATCTTGCTCTTCAGATTCATCCTTAGCCTGCTCAACATCAATTCCGCCTATAATAATATCATCATCATTATCGATAGCATCACATTTCTGTTTCTTTTGAGGAGGCTGGCAAAGCTGGGCGTGTCTCTTTAGTCTACTCTGAGGACAATTTTGACGTTTCTGACTAGCAGAAGAGAGTAACTTGAGAAGAACCTGTGGATCAGGCATAGCTCCACGCACTTCATCTTGAATGTATTCTCTCAGAGATATCCACCTCTTGACACGTGTTTCGTCTGCCTGGTGAACCTGACCTGCCACGGATGCATCTGTTGGAGTGGAACAGCTTAATCCTGGGAAACCATTCATTCTGACTTTTCCTTTTGTTGAGCCAGTGAATTCTGATGTCAATCTCACGCTTGATACCATACCACTGATTGCTTCAGTAACATGCCACAATAGGTTCAGTGACTCGGAAACAAGCCTGAGAGAACCATGCTTTACAAGATCATCCGAATGCAGCAATCCCCTGTTTATCACTGACCGAGAGCACACATGGGGCACGATGCACTTCAAAAGTACTTGCACTTGTTCATCGTCGACAGATACCAGATCATGTGACAGGAGACTATGAAATATGCTATCAGATTTTGCTGAAGATATCACATCCGCTGCTAGGGAGATGGCAGCAAACCTGCAAAATAACAATTAGACAGGCAAAAGTGCAGCGCAGTCCAAAGAATAATTATATGAGGATGCTGAAATAACTAACCATGAGGGGGATGACCGTGGTTCAATATTGTAGGGGAACTCATTCATGTATGCTGAACAAAGAGAAAGCCTCTTACTCACAATAGCCAGCAACAAATTCTTGTGGTGAATCACCTCAGTGGCTTTCAACTTCTTCATGAGATCCAGCAAACGTTTCTCGTTACCTCTCAGGTGTGAGGATGGCATCAATCCATTTTTTGGATCAGTGCAGACCATGACCAACACATGATGGGCAAGTTCAGCTGCCTCCCCTGCATCCGAATTCCCCGATATCAGGCTCAGCTGCTCCAGTGTGGCACTCCCAAAAAGGACACTCCGGAGCCCTGGTGGGAGAAGTGACTCCTCTACCAGAACATTATCCCGCAATGTTGAGAGGACATACACGACAGTCTCGGCATCATCTTCTCCAATCCCGCGCAGCACCCCTGAGTAAAGCTCCCTCTGTTGAAGGACCCATCTTAGTAGCCTTGGGCTCCCAACCTCCAGGAAGGACATGGCAAACCCAACAAGTGATCGCCTTGTCGACCCGAAATTAGCGCCTTTTTTCTGATTCCTCCCATCTCTGCCCCCTCTCTTCTTCTGTATCCCTGCTAGCTGCGTCAGAATAGGCATCTTAAAATCAAAGCTCTCGGCAACCTCAGAGGCCAACCCGCCACCACGCCTGACAATAGCAGCAAGCAAATCCAATGCAGCATTCTGCCGCCGGAACTCGCCGCTCTTGAGCTCCAGGTACACATCCCCCGTCTTCTCCTTATCCTCCAGTATCGTCCTCGCAACTCCGTCCAAGCACTTCTTGCATACAGCATGCTGCCGCGACTTACCACCAGGGTGGCCCAGGACAGTGGCGAAGAGCGAGAGTATGTACGCCATCCCCGGCTTCTCCCGGTGCAGCCGCCATGCCTCCACAAGCTCGACGAGCTGCGGCGACTGCTGCACATACTCCCGCAGCACCTCGCCGCCAGACTCGCCGTCCAGTAGCTCGATAAACTCCCTGGAGGCGTCTGAGTAGATTTTGACCTCCGCGGTGTGGAGATTCTTCAGGATATGGACTAACCTGATCTTGTGGGATGCACCGAACGACTGGGTCCAGGCCTCCATCCCCACCCTCACCAAATTTTGCTCTCGTTTCGGCTCCACCACCTCCTCCATCGCGAACGGGGTGGGAACCGCGGGGACGCGATAGAGGGAGGATGCGACGGCGACGGCGACGGCGGCGCGCGCGTGTGAGGGGGGCTATGGCACGGCGGCGGCTCTAGGGCACCGCGGGCTTAAGAGAGATTTTAGAGCCGCTTTTGGTCGGCCGGGCACGGTGGAGGACTGGAGGGGGAAAACTCTGGCGGCTGCGCGGAGCTGATCGATTTTGACGGTTCAGATCGTTTGTTGGGTAAACGGACAGCGGAGATTCGATGAGTTTATATGGTATCATAAGGAACAGCATATCCGTTAAGAGCATCTCTAGCGGATTCCGCAAATTCGGCACAGCAAAAGTTCTTTGCGAACCGTTTGTGGATTTCACCGAAATAAATCTCCTAAATTCATACGTTGAAAAGTTTAGGTACGAATGTAAGGGATCTGCTCCGACAAAACCCGCGTGGTCATGCCACAGTATGTATGCATTTGCAAATAGGTTTCAACATCAATAGTTTCTAGTACTCCTCTTCCAACGAATGGGACACATATTTTTTCTGAAAAATCAAGCTATGTAACTATGACCAAACATTTATGAAAAAACTATTAATAACTAGTATTACATTATGTATCATATGAAGATATATTCATGACATATCTAAGGATATTAATTTTATATTGTACACCTTAATAAAAAAATTAAAGCAACTTGATCAAACTTTATATAGTTTGACTTTTCGAAAATATATGCCTTATTCATAGTAGTACTTAACTTGAGAATAGTTTTACCTAAAAGCATGTTCAATCATAGAACAATTAGCAATCTAACATGGACCAGAAATATGCACAATCAAATCACCCATGATAAAATCAAGCAACATTATCGTTGCCATTGTTGTTGGTCTCAGCACCACCGCTAGGCGAAGCATCATCGCTTTTTGCTAGAACTCCACCGTACATGACCCAAAGATAAGTGGTTCTTGATCACAAGATCTCTCTCCTTCTAATATCCTATCACTCTCTTGCCTTTGTGTTATTCCACTTAGATCCAACATCATGAGTCGGTTCTATTCGCCAATGATGCCCACCCTGACCTTGTTCTTCTCGAGAAGGATTATTTGCTCCTCAAAGTCGGCCCCGTGTTTCCCTTTTTCCTGATTTATTGCCACCTTACCACCTTATCTTGTTGTTTCCTCTCGGCTATCTCCAAATTTTCTTTCATTTGTTGAGCCACCAATGCTTGCTTTTAATTCATCAGCTCATTGATTTGCTCACTCAAACTTGCGGCCTTGGCCTTCTTCCTCAATTGTCCTTCTCCTTCTTCCTTACATATGGTTTGCCCCTTGTTTCTTTCATTTTGCATTCAATTCATCTAAATCATTGTCTTCATCGTCATCCAAGATAATTAGGGCTCCTTTCTTTGGTGGCGTAGCTTCTTGGTCTTTCATACTCAACTTCTTGTTATGTTCAAGAAGTTTCCAACAACGTTGGAGCAAAAGTGTTTTGTCTTTGGATTCAGGCATTTGCTTGTACCTTTAGTGTGCAATGTGATCCTACATTCAAAAAATTGCAAGAAGACAAGTGTGAGAACATTCATAGTAAACAACATCACAATTTTTGGGACAAATTGGCGTAGACAACAAACTCACACATTCATCAATAGTGCAACCACTTGATGAGCGCAGATTGCACACCGTTGGGGAACCCCAAGAGGAAGGTATGATGAGCACAGCAGCAAGTTTTCCCTCAGTAAGAAACCAAGGTTTAATCGAGCAGTAGGAGAAAGGCTTGACTTCTGAATGTGTTGCTAGCTGACTATTGGCAGGGCACACTACCAGCGTCAGCAACAACGTGGAACCTGCACACAACACAACCAAAATACTTTGCCCCAACTAACAGTGAGGTTGTCAATCTCAGCGGTTTTGCTGAACACAAAGGATTAAATGTATAGTGTGGAAAGAGATGTTTGTTTGCAGTGAAATGAAAGAGAACAGTGCTTCTAGTAAGTAAATAGAACATGATGATTTTTTCAGTGTAAAAGAAAGGACGGGATCCACAGTTCACTAGAGGTGTCTCTCCATAAAGATAAATAACATGCTGGGTGAACAAAATACAGTTGGGCAATTGACAGAATAAAGACCATACATGACAAGATGATTCTATGAGATTCGTTTGAGCATTACAACATAATACATAGATCGTAATCCAACTGCGTATATGACTAATAATCCACCTTCCGGTTATCGTCCGAACCCCTTCCAGTATTAAGTTGCAAGCAACAGATTATCGCACTAAGCAATGTGTGTAAAGTAAACAATAGAATTACCCTTGGATAAAACATTGTTGTTTTCTCCCTAGTAGTAACAACACATCTACAATCTTAGAAGTTATTGTCACTCTTCCAGGAAACTAGAGGCATGAAACTACTATCGAGCATAAATACTCCCTCTTGGAGACACAAGCATTTACTTGGCCAGAGCAACTAGTAGTAACGGAGAGCATGCAAGATCACAAATAACATATGACAAGTATATAATCGATCTCAACATAGTATTCAATATTCATCGGATCCCAGCAAACACAACATGTAGCATTACATAAAGATGATCTTGATCATGATAGGCAACTCACAAGATCTAAACATTAGGCACAAATTGGAGAAGACGACCATCTAGCTACTACTATGGATCCATAGTCCAGGGATGAACTACTCACGCATCACTTCTGAGGCGGGCATGGCGATGTAGAGGCATCCGGTGATGATCTCCACCTCCGGCAGGGTGCCGGGAAGAGCTTCAGAACCCTCCCCGAGCTAGGGTCTGCGATTGTCGTTGCCTATTCGACGGTGCCTCGGAGGAGGGATCCTCACGAGGGGGAGAAGAAGTAGGGGCCATAGGACGGAGAGTCCTCGGGACGGTGGTACGCGATTTACCCAGCTTCGGAACACCTGCTCGATGACAGGGCCTACCGCTGCTTGTCTGGAATTATCTGGGCGCTTTCACGTTGTTCAATGAGTTGTGGGGTTGCCTCTAGGGCTCCCAGGATCCGGCTAATAAAGGCGCTCGGATCTAGGGTTTACAAGGAGAGTCCTAGCCGGAATACAAGTTGCCTAATTACGGAATATTACATTGCCGTGCACGTCAAGGATCCGCCTCCTATCAATCTCGTACTGCATCCGGATACTTCATGGGCCTTCACGGATCAGGCTTCCGTCGTAGGTCGGTTAGGATCCAGCTCCTTGCTCCTGGGCTGGACTTCATCCATCATGATCTACAGCAACTGGGCCGCCCGATGGGCCACATGCCACATCACCACCTGTGGGCCACCCGGGCTTGCCGGATCTAGGTCATGTCGTTGATATACCCATAAAGTATACCCACAACAGTAGCCCCCGAGTTCTCCGAGATTCATCATTCCTCCAACTTTATTCAGCTCGGATATGAAGAGAATCTTGAAGAGCTTCCAAAACTTTCTTGTTTCCGACTTCATTCAACCGGAATTCATTTGCGTTTATATAACGGTATCTTAGCAGATTTTTCTCTTTCGCCGCGCCGAACTTCCTTTTTTCCCGCGCTAAGTTTTCGGAGATGCGAATCTTAAGCCGAAATTTCGGAGTTGCTCAGTTCAAGTTACTGCGCTAAAGTTGGGGAAAAAGTACTTGGGTATTTGTGTGCAGGTCTCCACGTTGCTGCTGATGCCGGTAGTGCGCCCTGCCACGAGTTGATTCGCAACACCTCGGGAGAGAATGTTTTTCTCCTACTGGTCGATAAACCTTGGTTTCTTACTGAGGGAAAACTTCCTGTTGTGCTCATCATACCTTCCTCTTGGGGTTCCACTCAACGTTGTGCATAAATTCTCCTTCATCAACTCCGCGCTCAGCAAAGACTTTTTTTAGCGTCGTTGCCGGGGAGAAAAGCATCTCTTCTGCGAGGGGAGTCTCTCACTCTCAACTCTTTTACTTTGTTATTGTTTTGCTTGCATATTTTATTTTTATCTTGTTTGCATTTTATATAAAAAATCCCAAAAAAAATTAGTATAGTTTTTATTTGTGTTTTTTACTTTACTTTGCAAAATGAATGTCCCTGAAGTTGAGGTTCGTACTTTTAAGCAACAAGGGGGTGAAAGTTTGAAAGATGCTTGGTATAGAATATGTGATGCTCATCATAGATGTACTAAGAAATATTCTACTATGATTCTTCTTAGGAATTTCTATGTTGGCATTTCTACTTGCAATAGATATGTTCTATATACTCTTATTGGTGGTAATTTCCTAGGTGCTCCCGCTTCAGAAGCCTATGTTTTAATTGAAAGTTTAGTAGGAAGTCCTCCCATTAGTGTTGCGAAAATGGAGATCACTTTAGAAGAGGTGGTAAAAAGACTAGATTCTTTAGAGAAAAGTTTGCCCAGTTGTTATCACCAGAATTTGACCGAGTCAGAGGTGGGCCGCGATCAAGATGGACTTGAAGATATATGTATAGAAGAAATACGTGAATCGGCCTTACATGCAAAGTTTGGGCTAGTTGGCCCTTGTATCTGTAACATATTAGATTGCGTGCCGGTTAGTTAGAGTTTTACCCGTGCACGGTTAGGTGCACGCCTGAATTAGAAAGTCCGGTGGACTATAAATATGTATCTAGGGTTTATGGAATAAACAACAACCAACGTTCAACACAAACAAATCTCGGCGCATCGCCAACTCCTTCGTCTCGAGGGTTTCTCCGGTAAGCACCATGCTGCCTAGATCGCATCTTGCGATCTAGGCGAAGACTAAGCTCGCCCACGTTGTTCATGCGTTGCTCGTATCGAAGCCTTTTTGATGGCGAGTAACGTAGTTATCTTAGATGTGTTAGGGTTAGCATTGTTCTTCGAATTACATGCTTTCGTTATGCAACCCTTGCACATCTAGCCGCCCTTACACCTATCTTAGGTGTAGGGGCGGCACCCCGCTTGATCATAGTTTAGTAGATCTGATCCGTTACGGTTGCTCCTTGTTCATCAAGGATTAGTTTAACATCCGCAATAGTTAGGCCTTGCAAAGGGTTGGAGGATCCAGCGGCGTGTAGGGTGGCGTTTGCTAGCCCTAGAAAGGATGTTCCGGGATCAACCTCGTGTTGGTTTTTAGGCCCCGTCTAGGATCGGCTTACGGTCACCGTGCGCGAGCGCGAGGCCCAATCGTGAGTAGGATGATCCGATTATGCGGTGAAAACCCTAAATCGTCGTAGATCTCATTAGCTTTATCTTGATCAAGCAGGACCACCATATATTCGGACACCTCGTTCGAATCATGGGTGTATCGGCTCTTTGAGCCGATTCACGAGATAACCCGAGAGCCGATCGAGGCTCGTATTTAATGTTTACGTGTATGCCATGCGAGGAAACTAAGCGAGGCATCATCCACACCTTCCCGACCGGTATAGGTCAGGTGGCACGCCCTTGCGATTGCATCGGACGTGCGACCGGGGAGGCTTTGCGGGCCGTCGCTCCGAGGGACCGGGGCCGGCCGCAGCCCTAGTTGTTCCCGGCTCTACCGTGTTGCCCGTCTCTGCGCCGCCGGGGGTTTCGACGTCAACACATTCGCGGCACACCGGTGGGACAACCTTCGACATCCACCACATCGCCATCTATATCCGAGATGGCGGAAGACACTCCGGTCAAGTACGAGGATCTGCCTGATGAGCTCAAGAAGAAACATGACGAGATCAAGGCAACCCTCGAGGCCGAACTCATCGGCTCTTTTCACGGAACCCGCTCCCACGACATCAGCATCAACATGGTAGAAATTGGGTACCGCCCTGGTAAGGGTATCGATGAGGGCAGCTGCTCTCATAGCAAGGATGAAGAGGGAGCCGATCCACGCGACCGGCCCCGACACTGCCACAAGATCCTGGTGATGATCAAGATGGAGGCCGATTCTAGCGATCGGACCGTATTATCCGCGCCACCGGCTCTCCCGGTATTTGGCGTCGACCTCACAGGTGACGGAAAGCTGGGGTATGGGTTCACCTCGGCTGACGAGCTAGAGGAAGTCGACATCGGCCCTGGGGATAAGCCTCGGCCAACTTTTATCAGCAGGAAGTTAGATCCATAGCTCAGGAGTCAGATGATTGCTCTATTGAAGGAATACCCGGATCGCTTCGCATGGGACTACACGGAGATGCCTGGGTTGGACAGGAGCATCATTGAACATCGGCTCCCCTTAAGAAAGGATTTCGGCCGTTCCAACAACGAGCACGTCGGATGAAGGCCGAAATCCTGGAGGAGGTCAAGAAAGAGATCGAAAAGATGTTGGCCGCCGGGTTCATCGAGCCATGCGGGTATGCGGAATGGATCTCCAGTATCGTTCCCGTAGAAAAGAAGGACGGCCGGTGGCGTGTGGCTATCGATTTCCGAGATCTTAACAGGGCCACTCCAAAAGATGAGTATCCAATGCATGTGGCGGAAACATTGATCAATGCAGCTGCTGGCCACAAGGTTTTAAGCTTCATGGATGGCAACGCCGGCTATAACCAGATCTTCATGGCTCCAGAAGATATACACAAGACCGCATTCAGAGTACCGGGGGCAGTAGGCTTGTTTGAATATGTGGTCATGACCTTCGGGTTGAAGAACGCTGGTGCAACATATCAAAGAGCCATGAATTATATATTTCACGATCTGATCGGCAAGTTGGTGGAAATCTACATCGATGATGTGGTAGTCAAGTCTGTCTCCATGGAGGGACACTTGGGAGATCTGCGACGCGTCCTAGACCGAACTCGGAAGTTCGGGCTGAGAATGAACCCAAAGAAGTGTGCCTTTGGTGTGACGGCCGGTCAGTTCCTAGCATTTTTGGTTCATGAACGAGGAGTTGAGATCGGCCTGAAAAGTCAGGAGGCAGTGCGTACCATGCAGCCGCCCACCACGAAGAAGGAACTCCAACGTCTTATCGGCAAGATCAACTTCGTCCGCCGATTCATCTCTAACCCGTCGGGACGGATCGAGCCGTTCATGGCGTTGGTGAAGACTAAATCCGATGACGAGTTTCACCGGGGGCGGAACAGCGACGGGCGTTTGATGAAATTAAACGGTATCCGACGACGCCGCCGTGCTAGTTCCGCCCCGACAAGACAGGTCGTTCTACATCTACTTGTCGGTAGCCGATACGTCCATCGCCTCGGTGGTAGTACAACTCTATGAGGGCGTTGAAAAGGTCGTTTTTACCTCGGCGAGAAGGATGTTGGACGCGGAAACAAGGTATCCTGAGGTCGAGAAACCGTGCCTCTGTCTGTTCTTTACCTGCACCAAGCTGCATCACATCCTTTTGACGGCAGAGATCTTCGTCATATGCAAGTCGGACGTTGTCAAGCACATGCTGTCGGCCCCGTGTTGAAGGGCCGGCCGGGAAAGTGGATGTTTGCGTTGTCGGAGTTCGACCTCCGGTACCAGCCTGCGAAAGCGATCAAAGGGCAAGCGTTGGCCGATCTCATAGCGGAGCGAATCGGTACCAATATAGCGGCACTATCCATACGTGCATGGGCTATGTTCTTCGATGGATCGGCTTGCGACGATGGTTGTGGCATCGGCATTCCGCTCGTGTCGCCTCGGGGGCGAGTACTCTTTCTCCATCAGATTATCTACCCCTTGCACCAACAACGTGGCAGAATATGAGGCAGTACGTAAGGGGATGGAGTTGCTATTGGAAGCCGGAGCAGAGGCAGTGGAGCTTTTTGGAGACTCCAAGTTGGTGATTAACCAGCTCACGGATGAGTACAAGTGCGAGAGTGAATCGCTCTTCCCATATTGGATGGAATGCCGTGAGTTGATGACACAGTTTCGGTACATCAACTTTAATTGGGTCCCAAGAGCCCAAAACACCGAGGCCAACAATCTCGCACAAATGGCGTCGGGCTACATAGATATACACGAAGGGTCGGAAGTCCAGGTGCAATTCCTGGAACAGGATGATTGGAGAGCCGAAATCTTCAATTACTTAAAAGATTCGGCTCGGGGGGCACCTAAACGGATAAGATACAAAGCCATGAAGTATGTCCTCATAGGAGACGATATGTTCTACAGGACGTTGGAAGGGTTACTACTCAAGTGCCTGGGACCAACTGAGTCTAATCGGCTCTTACACGAGGTGCACGAAGGCGCCTGTGGAACTCATCAGTCGGTTCACAAGATGAAGTGGTTAGTCAGGCGCTCAGGGTTTTATTGGCCCACCATGCTTGGAAGAGCTGCTTCAATTACTATAAGGGGTGCCAAGCATGCCAGATGTTTGGGAAGATTCAGATGGTACCAGCATCAGCAATGAACCCTATCATCAAGCCTTGGCCGTTCCGAGGGTGGGGCATGGATATGATCGGCAAAATCCATCCGGCGTCGAGTAAAAAACATGAATGGATTTTGGCCATCACAGACTATTTCACCAAGTGGGTGGAAGCCGTCCCTATGAAGAAGTTGAAATCAGAAGATGTGATCCAGTTTGTGAAAGAACACGTGATTCATAGGTTCGGGATTCCCCAAACTATCACGACCGATGGAGGTTCGGTCTTTGTTTCTAAAGAATTCAGGAAATTCTGCGATGACATGGGGATTAAACTGATCCGATCATCTCCGTACTATGCTCGGGCTAATGGGCAAGCTGAAGCATCCAATCGAGCTTAATCAAGCCGATCAAGAGAAAGATTGACGAGAACCCTAGGGATTGGCATGAGAAGTTATCGAAGCATTATGGGCCTACCGCATGTCGTGCCATGGAGCTATAAAAACTTCGCCGTACCGGCTTGTCTATGGACGGAAGCCGTATTACCTTGGGAAATTACGGCTGGATCAAGACGTGTCACGTTTCGAGAATGATCCGACAGCGGAAGAATATGCAGCTTTGATGAGTGACACTATTGAGGACGCAACGGAACTTAGGCTTTGGTCATTGGAGAAGATTAAGGAGAACAAAGCCGGGGTAGCTCGTGCCTACAATAAGAAGGTTAGACCAAAGGAGTTTCAAGTTGGTGATCTGGTATGGGAAGCTGTGTTGCCGTTAGGAACCAGAGACAAGGCATATGGCAAGTGGTCTCCTAATTGGCACGGTCCGTACAAAGTCGTCCAGGCCTTGAAGGGTAATGCATACATGTTGGAAGAATTGGACGGGCAGAAGTTCCCAGTAGCCGTCAATGGTCAACACCTCAAGAAGTATTTCCCAAGCATGTGGGAAAATGGGCAGTAAGGTATGGAGGCCGATTTTAAATCGGCCGGTAAAAAAAAAAAAAAAAAATCGCAGCCTATGCGCAGACATTGACTTGAGAAAACACACAGAGATAACAGTATGAAAATACAGCCGATGTATAGGCATCGACTTCAGAATAACAAAGCCGATACGCTGATATCGACTCTAGAGGAATGAGCTCAAATTAACAAGTTAATGGAATCGGTTCAGACCAGAGGTCATAATGTGAGATTGATGAAGAGTTCAAGCTGGTGGTTTGGACGAGGCTTAGGCCTGGTGAGACCTGTTGGACCGTGTGGGTAAGCAACGGCTTGACCCCAGATCGCGATGCGAACCGATGTCTTGCTATCGGCTCTTCGTACGGCGACTCCATTCGACGATCGGCAAAGTCAACAAAGAGGCGAAATTAATTGAGGAATATTTTCTTCATTAATAGAGGGATTTCTTACAAGCAAAGAGCCGATTGCTCGGGGGAGAAGAGGGCAAAAGCCAACTACTACTACTGATCCCTGATCTAGAGGCCATTGCTGCTCTCATCGTCGCTGCCTCCGGCGCAACTGCTGATAGGCTCTTCATCGGAGCTTCCGTAGCCTTCTACGGGAGCCTCATCTTCCTCATCATCGTCATCGCTATCGTCGTCCCACCAGATGCGGAGGCGCTTTGCTGGTGGGTAACATTCAAGGGAATCATCATCGTCCTCCTCCGCTTCTTCCTCGGAAGAGGTGAAATCGTCCCAGGAAAAGCAGTCGTCCTCGCTCTCTGCCTCCTCTTCCCCCTCGGCGAGGAATTGAAGGTCGCCCTCTCCATCGGTCAGGGATTTGTCATCCTCCGACCAGATGGAGGAATCATGTTCCTCCTTGTCCCACGTCGTCGGGGCAAGGATGTCGTGCGCCGCCAACGAGCCCCACTCCGGCGTCGGCTCGCGAGAGGAGGAAGAGTCAGAGAAGACCGATGAGGTGGAGGAGGAAGAAGAGGGAGACATGGCTACAGGAGATTGGGGGTTTTTGGGGTGCCGATGGCCAGAACAGGGCAAAGTGATGGAGTGGCAAACTGCTCAGGGCGTTTAAATAAAAGGGCTATAGTAGGAATTCAATGCCACAGCAGTTTCCGAGAAGGTGGTGCCCAAAGACAGCGGTCAAATCACGCGGGATAGTTGAGGAGACAGGGCATCATGATGAGAAGTGCTGCAACGGTTCTGCTCTGCCACGACATGACCCGACGAAAGGAAAGCGTAATGATTTTGGAAATGTCATTTCCAAAACCAGGGGGGCATGTGTTATCACCAGAATTTGACCGAGTCAGAGGTGGGCCGCGATCAAGATGGACTTGAAGATATATGTATAGAAGAAATACGTGAATCGGCCTTACATGCAAAGTTTGGGCTAGTTGGCCCTTGTATCTGTAACATATTAGATTGCGTGTCGGTTAGTTAGAGTTTTACCCGTGCACGGTTAGGTGCACACCTGAATTAGAAAGTCCGCTGGACTATAAATATGTATCTAGGGTTTATGGAATAAACAACAACCAACGTTCAACACAAACAAATCTCGGCGCATCGCCAACTCCTTCGTCTCGAGGGTTTCTCCGGTAAGCACCATGCTGCCTAGATCGCATCTTGCGATCTAGGCAGCACAAGCCTGCCCACGTTGTTCATGCGTTGCTCGTACTCGAAGCCTTTTTGATGGCGAGTAACGTAGTTATCTTAGATGTGTTAGGGTTAGCATTGTTCTTCGAATTACATGCTTTCGTTATGCAACCCTTGCACATCTAGCCGCCCTACACCTATCTTAGGTGTAGGGGCGGCACCCGCTTGATCATAGTTTAGTAGATCTGATCCGTTACGGTTGCTCCTTGTTCATCAAGGATTAGTTTAACATCCGCAATAGTTAGGCCTTGCAAAGGGTTGGAGGATCCAGCGGCGTGTAGGGTGGTGTTTGCTAGCCCTAGAAAGGATGTTCCGGGGATCAACCTCGTGTTGGTTTTTAGGCCCTGTCTAGGATCGGCTTACGGTCACCGTGCGCGAGCGCGAGGCCCAATTGTGAGTAGGATGATCCGATTATGCGGTGAAAACCCTAAATCGTCGTAGATCTCATTAGCTTTATCTTGATCAAGCAGGACCACCATATATTCGGACACCTCGTTCGAATCATGGGTGTATCGGCTCTTTGAGCCGATTCACGAGATAACCCGAGAGCCGATCGAGGCTCGTATTTAATGTTTACGTGTATGCCATGCGAGGAAACTAAGCGAGGCATCATCCACACCTTCACGACCGGGTATAGGTCGGGTGGCACGCCCTTGCGATTGCATCGGACGTGCGACCAGGAGGCTTTGCGGGCCGTCGCTCTGAGGGACTGGGGCCAGCCGCAGCCCTAGTTGTTCCCGGCTCTACTGTGTTGCCCGTCTCTGCCCGCCAGGGGGTTTCTGACGTCAACACCAGTTTACTTTTTGATGTTATCCATACTAATGAGTTGATAGGAGGAATCAATAAAAAAATTGATGTTTTGGAGGGTAGCATTACAAATGATGATAGAACTATTAGAATTCGTAAACTTGAAGAAGCTATGGAAACTTTGAGTTCAATTTTTTCCTCTCTTGGTTTCAAAAAGAAGAGAGCTTTTGTTGGGAAAGAATAAAAATGTATGTATGTCCCTAAGGCACCCAAATCAAAAACCCGTGATATGTTTAAATTTGATAAAAGTTTTAGTGCAACTAAGAGTAAATTGCATGTTGAATCTTCAGAGGTGTCTAAGGTACTTTATGATACAAATGGTGTTTTGGAATAAGTAAATGATCTTAATGATTTCTCTCTTGACAATACTTGATTTGCACCCTTTCTGCGCCTAGCTCAAAGGCGTTAAAAAAAAGCGCTTATGGGAGACAACCCATGTTTTATTTCTGTTATTTTTGCTTTGTTGAGTCTTGGAAGTTATTACTATTGTAATAACCTCTCCTTATCATTTTTATTTCGTTTTTGTGCCAAGGGTAGCCTCTAATAGAAAGAAAGCAGTGTTTGGGGTATTTGCAATTCTGAAACAGATTCTGTGCTGGTCACGAAAAAATCTTAAAAATCTCCAGAACGTTATTTTGAGCTGAAATTTTTTGTGCTTATGCCCCAGTATGTTAGCTAACTTTCGTTAGTTTAGAATTTTTCGATTTGAGCAACAGAACTATTTATTTAATTTCGATATCTGCCTGCTGGTCTGTTTTAACAGATTTCTGCCATGTTTTGCATTTGCGCTTATGCTTCGTCTTTTTGAGTCTTTTGTGAAAAATAGCTTTGGGAAGAAGTAGCTACAGTAGCATATGTTAATGAGTGTTTGATATGTTCCGTTACTGAATCCTTGCTGGTTTGATATATTTTTATTTGCACTAATGTTGCTAATCAATTGTGCTCAGTTTTGTGTGAAGGAAGTTTTTCAAGAGTAGGGAGAGAAGAATGATGCAATAAGATGAAGCATGGATAAGAGCTCAAGCTTGGGGATGTCCCCTATACCCCCCAAGAAATATCCAAGAAGTACAAGCGTCAAAGCTTGGGGATGCCTTCAACAACAAAAAGCACCAGGTCATTTTTCAACACGCTATATTTTTATTTCTTCATGTGTTATGTGTTATCCTTGGAGCGTCTTTACTTTTTGTTGTGTGTTTACTTTCAATAAATTTGTATCCCATCATTCATGTTTACTTTGGAGTGAAATACGCTCCACCGCTTTGCATATTTACTTTGGAGTGAGACACGGTCCCTTGTTTTGCATGTTTATTTTGGAGTGAGACACGCTCCACTGTTATGCATTTTGCGTTGGAGAGAGACACGCCCCACTTTTACATTTATTTGAGTTTCAATAGCTCTCTGGACATTTACTTGTTTTCATATATGAGAGTTGTTTGGTTTCATTTGGTTGGCATTGGAAGCATGAAAAAAGTTTTATGTGTATGTGATGCAAATGGAAGCATTTTTAGACTGTGGCATAGTTATTTTTCATATCTTGCTAGATGTTATTCTCATGATGAGCTTGTTAATTATGTTTTCATTATGATTAGTCTCAAATACTGTGAGTGTTTAGTGTGCCATTAAAGATTTCATGCATTGTTTTTAGCATACAATAGAAAAGCATAATATTGTGGTATATATTCACCTACGAATGTTTTTATTTGGGTCGACTTGGCACACGTTTTGCAACATGTTATGACTACATTCCAGACAATTATTGCCTCTATGATCATTAAGTTTGCAACTTGTGTATCACTTTATGCTTTGATTAATATATTTTGTCGTTGTGCATGATTATGGCCATTATGCTCTTTTAGTTGGTCGCACCCGGTCTTTTTCTAGCCTCCATTTGTGTGAGTATTTTATTCATGCATCCAACCACCAAAAACCAAATATGCCAAAGTGTCCACCATATCTACCTATATGTGGTATTTCATTGCCATTCCATAGTAGTTTGCTCGTGTGCTACCTTTAAAACATTCAAACAGTTCCTCATTTTGCACATTGTTTTTAGCTCATGAGGAAGTAAATTAAAATTGTGATTGTCGTCTTCCATACTAGTTAAGTAACTTAAATACTCGCGAGCTTCATCTTGCTTGTCACATAAAAAAGTATATAAAAAAAGCTGGTTTGACCACAACTTCCAATAGGAGAATAAAATAGGAAAATTATAAGAAAATGGCACTCCTCCATGGTTTGTGATTGCTAGGTCGGCACCCGAGGATTCGGTTAGCCATTAATCGCTAGGCCGATTAATCGCTACTAGGGGTCTGACCGTGTCGATTATCATTAATCGCTTGTGTTAATCCTTTAGCCCGATTAATCATATTGAAAGTCCGATTACTAGGTATGTTCCCGATTAACTACTACACTTGGTCAAAAAAGTTACAAAAATTTCAATGCATATTGCTAGTACAGGCGCTACCCCTCCCCAATAAAGTAGGTTTTGCGAAGCTCCCGCTTGATTGCAGCCTCCAGCAGCTCGATTTCCACTATCGCCAATAGTTACTTGCCCTCCTAGACCAGTTGCTCATAGTTGCCCAGACCTTAGATACAGGAGCTCGTGCAGGAGCTCGAGGATGCGTTCAATATGTTAGGTGGTTGAGGTGTAAGAGGGGTCGTACCCTAGGTAGGTGGTGGGAGAAGATAAACTTCAGAGGTGAGAGGAGAAGAAGTGGAAGGATGGAACGCGACTTCGGCTAGTGGATCCTGATGCGCTCGTGACCTTGAAGATTAGGTCACAGAGGAGAAGAGTACATGTTTTCTGAGATTTAAGGCTCTAGACAAGTAGGGCCAGGCATATAGAGACTCATATACTATTATTTTTCTTATATAAACTATTTTTAAGTGCTAATTTGTGTATGTTTCACCGATTAATAGCCGACCGATTAAATCAGTTAATCGTCCGAATTCTAATTAATCACTGCTCCCAAGCCGGCCGAGCAGTTAACGATTACCGATTTCCTTAACATTGGGTATGTGTAAGCAAAGGTTGGGAGGAGTGTCACAATTTTATAAGTAGTATAAATGAAAAGAGGCTTCGTCCAAATATTTAGGAACCGCTCTCAAACTTGCTTAGTATGGAAGATGAAAATAGCTCTTTTCTTCGCTCGTTGACATAAACAACCACCTCTCAAAAGTGCATTTTATACTCTTGTTGTTTCAATAAAAGCCTCTAGCACATGAGTGATCTTACTTGCCTCTCAAAGAGAGACCTTCTTTTACTTTTATGTTGAGTCTCCACCTTCTAGTTTATGCACCACTTATGAGAGCATAGTTGTCATTCTTAGTTTTATGTGCATGGTCCCAAGATTTTATTGATTGATTCATAATTATGGTATTTATTGTTCAAACTTTTTGTTTCTACTCATCCTTATAATATTTTAAAGGTGTCCAAGCATTTATGTTTTGCTTCCACTTATGGGACAAGCTGAGTACCACTTTATTATGTATCTATGCTATGCTCTCGACAATCACTTTGCTTTCCATGCATGTTATACATTTTATTTTGTTTGAATACTATTCATGTTTTAGCATGGTTATTAAGTTTCATTGTTTGATTATATCTATCATGCTTATGTTAGGATTCTATGATTCCAGCTATGTTTGCTTTTACACTTAGATTGATCAAAGTAGTGTGACAACATGTCACCTCAAAAATTATTTGTTTGTTATCACTTACCTACTCGAGGATGAGCAGGAGTTAAGCTTGGGGATGTTGATACGTCCCAAACGTATCTTTGATGCTCCATGCTTGTTTTGTTACAATTCTTATATGTTCTATGTGCACTTTTCCACACTTTTTAGCATTTTCTGGGATTAACCTATTAACGCAGTGCCGCAGTGTCAGTTCCTGTTTTCTGCTATTTTTGTGTTTTAAAAAAGTTGTACATGAAAGTTTCTCATAATTGGACGAAAAAACCCAGAGTCTTATTTTTCCGGTACGAAGAAGGAGCCAGAAGGACACGCGCAGGAGAGCTGCCACGTGGCAGTACATAGGGCAGGCGCGGCCCCACCCTTGGCTGCGCCTGGCCCGTGTACTGGCGCCTCGTCGCCTCGTTTGCTCCGCCCTTCCGCTTGTTTATTCCTCGTATCGGGAAAACCCCAGGGACCCGAGCGTCCATCCACGAAAAGTTCTGACGCCGCCGTCAACCGAAACCCTAGTTCGGGAGGGTTACGTAGTCCATCCCGGCACCACCGCGAGAGGGAAATCACCGCCGGAGGCCTCTACATCGCCATGTCTTCATCCGAGGTGATGTGTGACTATTTCTCCACGGGACCATGGGTCCATAGTGATACGTCTCAAACGTATCTATAATTTCTTATGTTCCATGCTAGTTTTATGACAATACTCACATGTTTTATATACACTTTATATCATTTTTATGCATTTTCCGGTACTAACCTATTAACAAGATGCCAAAGCGCCGGTTCTCGTTTTACTGCTGTTTTTGGTTTCGAAATCCTACACGGGAAATATTCTCGGAATTGGACGAAACAAAAGCCAAACCTCCTATTTTTCCGAGGGACACACGGAGCCGGAAGGGCAAGCCGGGGGAGGCCCACGGCCTCCACACCATAGGCCGGCGCGGCCAAGAGGGGGCGCGCTGCCATATGGGGTGGGCCCCTCGGGCATCCCCTCGCGCCACCCTTTCGCCTATATATTCCTTCCGTCGCGAAAACCCTATCACCGAAAGTCATATTCCACGAAGAGTTCCGTAGCCGCCACCATCGCGAAGACAAGTTTCGGGGGACAGAAGTCTCTGTTCCGGCACGCCGCCGGGACGGGGAATTGCCCCCGGAGTCATCTCCATCGACACCACCGCCATCTTCATCGCCGTTGTTGTCTCCCATGATGAGGAGGGAGTAGTTCTCCCACGAGGCTGAGGGCTCTACCGGTAGCTATGTGGTTCATCTCTCTCTCCCATGGTGTGATCTTTATGTGATCATGAGCTTTGTAATCTAGATTGAATATGTAGATGTTACTCTTGTCTATTATGCACTCTAGAGGTTACTTTAATATGAACTCCAGAGTTACTCTCCACGGTGTGATGGTGACAGTGTGTGCATCGTGTGTGATTCCTTTATGAAGTTGTGGAGCTTGTTTACTCCGGCTTGAGGTGTGCTTTTGCAGCCCTACACAATGAATGGTGTTTGTTATCCAACAAGAGAGTGTTTGAGAGTAGCATTTATTTATTCAATTATGTGATCATTGTTGAGAGTGTCCACTAGTGAAAGTATGATCCCTAGGCCTTGTTTCTAAGCATTGAAACACCGTTTCCAACAAGTTCTCGCTACATGTTTGCTTGCTGCCATTTTTATTTCAGATTGAAATTACTACTTATAATCATCCATATTACTTGTATCTCGCTATCTCTTCGCCGAACTAGTGCACCTATACATCTGACAAGTGTATTAGGTGTGTTGGGGACACAAGAGACTTCTTGTATCTTAATTGCAGGGTTGCTTGAGAGGAATATCTTTGACCTCTACCTCTCTGAGTTCGATAAACCTTGGGTGATTCACTTAAGGGAAACTTGCTGCTCGTTCCGAAACCTCTCGCTCTTGGAGGCCCAACACCGTCTACGGGAATAGAAGCGTGCGTAGACATCAAGCTATTTTCACGGCGCCGTTGCCGGGGAGATAAGGTAAAAGGTATTCACATCCTCCAACTACTAAGCTATTTCCTAGCACCATTGTTGGTGTGTGAGTACTCGAAGCTATTTCCTTTAGATTCCGCAATTATATCTTTTTGTTTCTTGTTTTTATTTTCACTAGTTAGGCCTAATGGAAAACAACAAAAATATTAGAGATCTTTATAGTATCTATCTTGAGTTAGGACATGCGGTGTTTGAAGAGAAAATTAAAAAACCTATGGAACTTTATATGCATGCTAATGGCAATGTTATGAAGGAGATATGCCCTAGAGGCAATAATAAAAGTGGTTATTATTTATATCTTTATGTTTATGATAAATGTTTATATATCATGCTAGAATTGTATTAACCGAAACATTAGTACATGTGTGATATGTAGACAACAAGAAGTCCCTAGTATGCCTCTTAAACTAGCTTGTTGATTAATGGATGATTAGTTTCATAATCATGAACATTGGATGTTATTAATAACAAGGTTATATCATTATATGAATGATGTAATGGACACACCCATTTAAGCGTAGCATAAGATCTCGTCATTAAGTTATTTGCTATAAGCTTTCGATACATAGTTACCTAGTCCTTATGACCATGAGATCATATAAATCACTTATACCGGAAAGGTACTTTGATTACACCAAACACCACTTCGCGTAAATGGGTGGCTATAAAGGTGGGATTAAGTATCCGGAAAGTATGAGTTGAGGCATATGGATCAACGAGTGGGATTTGTCCATCCCAATGACGGATAGATATACTCCGGGCCCTCTCGGTGGAATGTCGTCTAATGTCTTGCAAGCATATGAATGAGTTCATAAGAGACCACATACCACGGTACGAGTAAAGAGTACTTGTCAGGAAACGAGGTTGAACAAGGTATGGAGTGATACCGAAGATCAAACCTCGGACAAGTAAAATATCGCGTGACAAAAGGAATTGGTATCGTATGTGTATGGTTCATTCGATCACTAAAGTCATCGTTGAATATGTGGGAGCCATTATGGATCTCCAGATCCCGCTATTGGTTATTGGTCGGAGTGAGTACTCAACCATGTCCGCATAGTTCACGAACCGTAGGGTGACACACTTAAAGTTGGATGTTGAAATGGTAGTTCTTGAATATGGAATGAAGTTGGTATATTTTGTTCAAAGTCCCGGATGTGATCCCGGACATCACGAGGAGTTCCGGAATGGTCCGGAGAATAAGATTCATATATAGGATGTCATTTTATGTGAATAAAATGTCGCGGAAGGTTCTATGGAAGGTTCTAGAAGGTTCTAGAAAGGTCCGGAAGAAACCACCAAGGAAGGTGGAGTCCACAAGGGACTCCACCTCCATGGCCGGCCAACCCTAGTGGGGGAGGAGTCCCAAGTGGACTCCCCCTTAGGGGGCCGGCCACCCCCCACATGGGAGGTGGGAATCCCACCTTTGGGTGGAAGTCCTAGTTGGGCTAGGTTTGCCCCCTCCTATGGAAGGTTTTGGTTTCGGGTCTTATTCGAAGACTTGGACACCAACACTTGGGATCCACCTATATAATGAGGGGCCAAGGGAGGGGGCCGGCCACCCCAAGACCATAAGCTGGCCGCCCCCTTGAGTGGCCGGCCACCCCCTCCCAAACCCTAGCTTTGCTCCTCCACTCCATATTGCCCGCATAGCTTAGCGAAGCTCCGCCGGACTTCTACACCGCCACCGACACCACGCTGTCGTGCTTGTCGGATTCAAGAGGAGCTACTACTTCCGCTGCCCGCTGGAACGGGGAGGTGGACGTCGTCTTCATCAACAACCGAACGTGTGACCGAGTACGGAGGTGCTCGCCCGTTCGTGGCGCCGGAACCGATCGTGATCAAGATCTTCTACGCGCTTTTGCAAGCGGCAAGTGAACGTCTACCGCAGCAACAAGAGCCTCATCTTGTAGGCTTTGGAATCTCTTCAAGGGTGAGACTCGATACCCCCTCGTTGCTACCGTCTTCTAGATTGCATCTTGGCTTGGATTGCGTGTTCGCGGTAGGAAAATTTTTGTTTTCTATGCAATGTTATCCTACAGTGGTATCAGAACCGTGTCTATGCATAGATGGTTGCACGAGTAGAACACAATGGTTTGTGGGCGTTGATGCTCTTGTTATCTTTAGTTGAGTACTTTGCATCTTTATGGCATAGTGGGATGAAGCGGCTCGGACTAACTTTACATGACCGCGTTCATGAGACTTGTTCCTCGTTCGACATGCAACTTGTATTGCATAAGAGGCTTTGCGGGTGTCTGTCTCTCCTACTATAGTAAAGATTCAATTTACTCTTCTATTGACAACATTAGTATCAACGTTGTGGTTAATGTTCGTAGGTAGATTAGATCTATATCGAAAACCCTAAACCACGTAAAATATGCAAACCAAATTAGAGAGCGTCTAACTTGTTTTTGCGGGGTTTGGTGGTGTGATATGGCCATAATGTGATGATGAATATGTATGAGATGATCATTATTGTATTGTGGCAACCGGCGAGGAGCCTTATGGTTGTCTTTAAATTTCATGTTGAGTAGTATTTCAAAGTAGTTGTAATAGTTGCTACATGGAGGACAATCATGAAGACGGCGCCATTGACCTTGGTGCTTCGCCGACGATGATGGAGATCATGCCCGAAGATGATGGAGATCATGTCCGTGCTTTGGAGATGAAGATCAAAGGCGCAAAGACAAAAGGGCCATATCATATCACATATGAACTGCATGTGATGTTAATCCTTTTATGCATCTTATTTTGCTTAGATCGCGACGGTAGCATTATAAGATGATCCCTCACTAAAATCTCAAGATAATAAAGTGTTCATCCTTAGTAGCACCGTTATCAAGTCTTATCGTTTCGAAGCATCTCGTGATGATCGGGTGTGATAGATTCGATAAGTACTTACAACGGGTGCAAGACAGCTTTTGCACATGCGGATACTAAGGTGGCCTTGACGAGCCTAGCATGTACGGACATGGTCTCGGAACACGTGATACCGAAAGGTAGAGCATGAATCATATGATTGATATGATGAACACTTTGAGTGTTCGCCATTGAAATTACACCTTTTCTCGTGATGATCGATTTGAGGTGCGATGGATTTGGTTCGTGTGATCACTAAGACAATGCGAGGGATATTGTTTTGAGTGGGAGTTCACCTAGATTTTTAATTATGTTGAATTAAAATTTGAACTCAATTTGTCATAAACTTAGTCTAAACTATTGCAAATATATGTTGTAGAGATGGCGTCCTCAATCAATTTTAACCAGCTTCCTAGAGAAAGAAAAGCTTAAGAGCAACGGTAGCAACTTCACCGATCGGTTCCGGTCATGTGAGGATCTTCCTCTCTCGGCGGAAATCTGCAATATGTGCTTGATGCACCGCTAGGTGACCCTCCTGCGAAACCGAAACCGATGAAGTAAAAGCTGTTTACGAGACTCGGAAAACTCGGTACTCTCAAGTTCGGTGTGCCATCCTGTGCGATCTGGAATCCGATCTTCAAAAACGTTTTGAGCACCACGATCCTCATGAGTTGATGAATGAGCTGAAAGCTATTTTTGAGACTCATGCGGCCGTGGAATGCTATGAAGCATCGAAACATTTCTTCAGCTGTATGATGGAAGAAGGCAGCTCCATTAGTGAGCACATGCTCGCCATGACCGGGCATGCGAAGAAACTCGGTGACTTGGGAATAGTGATTCCTAACAAGCTCGGGGATTAATCGTGTCCTTCAATCACTGCCACCAAGTTATAAGAACTTTGTGATGAACTACAATATGCGAGAACATGAACAAGGAGTTACACGAACTCTTTGGCATGCTAAAAGCTGCTGAGATTGAGATCAAGAAAGAGCACCAAGTGTTGATGGTCAACAAGACCACCGGTTTCAAGAAACAGGGGCAAGTCTAAGGGAAAATTCAAGAAGGGTGGCAAGAAAGCTGCCACGCCTCCTATGAAACCTAAGAACGGCCCTAAGCCCGATGCTTGAGTGCTATTACTCGCAAGGAGAAGGGACACTGGATGCGTAATTGCTCCAAGTATTTGGCGGATCCGAAGAGCGGCCTTGTCAAGAAGAAGAAAGAAGGTATATCCGATATACATGTTATAGATGTTTATCTCACTAGTTCTCGTTCTAGTACCTGGGTATTTGATACTTGGTTCGGTTGCTCATATTTGTAACTCGAAACAGGAACTAAAGAATAAACGACAAGCTGTCGAAAGATGAAGTGACGATGCGCGTTGGAAACGGATCCAAGGTCAATGTGATCGCAGTCGGCACACTTCCTCTACATCTACCTTCGGGATTAGTTTTAAGCCTAAATAATTGTTATTATGTACCTGCGTTGAGCATGAACATTATATCTTGATCTTGTTTAATGCAAGACGGTTATTCATTCAAGTCTGAGAATAATGGTTGTTCTATTTTTATGAATAATATCTTTTATGGTCGAGCACCACAAAAGAATGGCTTATTTCTTTTAGATCTCGATAGTAGTGATACGCATATACATAACATTGATGCTAAGCGAATTAAATTGAATGATAATTCTACTTATATGTGGCACCGTCGTCTTGGTCATATTGGAGTGAAACGCATGAAGAAACTCCATACTGATGGATTACTTGAATCACTTGACTTTGAGTCACTTGATAGATGCGAAGCATGTCTAATGGGAAAAATGACTAAGACTCCATTTTCCGGTATGATGGAGCGAGCTACCGACTTATTGGAAATCATACATACCGATGTGTGCGGACCAATGAGTGTAGCATCGCGCGGTGGTTATCGTTATGTTCTAACCTTCACGGATGATCCGAGTAGATATGGGTATATCTATTTCATGAAACATAAATCCGAAACTTTTGAGAAGTTTAAGGAATTCCAAAGTGAAGTAGAAAATCAACGTAACAAGAAGATTAAATTTCTACGATCCGATCGCGGAGGTGAATATCTAAGTTATGAGTTTGGCATGCATTTAAAGAAATGCGGAATACTTTCACAATTGACACCGCGGGAACACCACAACGAAACGGTGTGTCCGAACGTCGTAATCGAACTCTCTTAGATATGGTTCGTTCTATGATGTCTCTTACTGATTTGCCGTTATCATTTTGGAGTTATGCATTAGAGACAGCCGCATTCACTTTAAATAGAGCACCATCAAAATCCGTAGAAACGACACCGTATGAATTATGGTTTAATAAGAAACCTAAGCTGTCGTTCCTTAAAGTTTGGGGTTGCGAAGCCTATGTAAAAAAGTTACAACCGGACAAGCTAGAACCCAAAGCGGAGAAATGCGTCTTCATAGGATACCCTAAGGAAACTATAGGGTACACTTTCTATCACCAATCCGAAGGCAAAATCTTTGTTGCTAAGAACGGAACCTTTCTTGAGAAAGAATTTCTCACTAAAGAAGTGACTGGAAGAAAAGTAGAACTCGATGAGATTAATGAATCTATACTCGTTGATCGAGTAGCGCGATGCCGGAAGATGTACCTGTACCGCCTACACCGGCAACGAGAGGAAGCTAATGATAATGATCATGAAACTTCGAACGAGGAAACTATCGAACCTCGCGGATCGACAAGGGAACGTGCCACTCCTGATTGGTATGATCCTTGTCTAAATGTCATGATTGTGGATAACAATGATGAGGACCCTGCGACGTATGAAGAAGCGATGATGAGCCCGGATTCCAACAAATGGCAAGAGGCCATGAAATCCGAAATGGGATCCATGTATGATAACAAAGTATGGACTTTGGTAGACTTACCGATAGCCGAAAGGTCATCGAGAATAAATGGATCTTCAAGAGAAAAACAGATGCTTGATGGTAATATTACTCGTCTATAAAGCTCGACTTGTCGCAAAGGGTTTCAGACAAATTCAAGGAATTGACTACGATGAGACTTTCTCACCCGTAGCGAAGCTAAAATCTGTGAGGATTTTGTTAGCAATAGCTGCATTTTTCGATTATGAGATTTGGCGGATGGATGTCAAAACGGCGTTCCTTAATGGAGACATTGAGGAAGAGTTGTATATGGTACAACCCAAAGGTTTTGTTGATCCTAAAAATGCTGACAAAGTATGCAAACTTCAGCGTTCAATCTATGGATCGAAGCAAGCATCGAGAAGTTGGAACCGACGCTTTGATAAGGTGATCAAAGACTTCGGGTTTATACGGTGTCATGGAGAGGCCTGTATTTACAAGAAAGTGAGTGGGAGCTCCGTAGCATTCCCGATATTATATGTAGATGACATATTATTGATCGGGAATGATATAGAACTATTAAGCAGATGTAAAAGGTTATTTGAATAACAGTTTTTCAATGAAATACCTTGGTGAAGCATCATATATATTAGGCATCAAGATTTATAGAGATAGATCAAGACGCCTAATAGGGCTATCACGAGTACATACACGGAAAAGATTCTAAAGAAGTTTAGAATGGACGAAAGTAAGAAAGGGTTTTTACCTATGTTACCGGGCAAGGTCTTGAGTAAGACTCAAGGACCGGCTACGGCGGAAGAAAGAGAAAGGATGAATCAAATCCCCTATGCTTCGGCGATAGGCTCTATTATGTATGCCATGCTATGTACAAGACCGGATATAGCGCATGCTCGTTAGTTTGACTATGCAGATATCAAAGTGATCCGGGAATGGAACACCTGGACGACGGTCAAGAATATCTCGAAGTACTTGAAAAGAACTAAGGATATGTTTCTTTGTTATGGAGGTGACCAAGAGCTCGTTGTAACAAGTTACACCGATGCAAGTTGGAACACCGATCCCGATGACTCTAAGTCACAATGCGGGTACGTGTTTATATTGAATGGTGCTTTGCGGTAAGGCTGGGCAAGCTCGAAGCGAGTGCACGGTGGCGAAGTCTTCAACGGAATCGGAGTACATAGCGGCTTCAGAGGCTTCATCAGAAGCGGTATGGATGAAGAGGTTCATTGTAGAGCTCGGTGTGGTTCCTAGTGCATTGGACCCATTAATCATTTACTGTGATAACATGGGTGCCATCGCCAATGCACAAGAGCCAAGGTCACACAAGAGGTTGAAGCATATCAAGCTGCGTTACCACTCGATTCGCGAGTACATCGAAGATGGAGAAGTAAAGATTTGCAAAGTACACACCGATCCGAATGTAGCAGATCCGTTGACTAAAGCTCTCCCTAGGGCAAAGCATGACCAACACCGAGAATGCCATGGGTGTTAGGTATATTACAATGTAATCTAGATTATTGACTCTAGTGCAAGTGGGAGAGCGAAGGAGATATGCCCTAGAGGCAATAATAAAAGTGGTTATTATTTATATCTTTATGTTTATGATAAATGTTTATATATCATGCTAGAATTGTATTAACCGAAACATTAGTACATGTGTGATATGTAGACAACAAGAAGTCCCTAGTATGCCTCTTAAACTAGCTAGTTGATTAATGGATGATTAGTTTCATAATCATGAACATTGGATGTTATTAATAACAAGGTTATATCATTATATGAATGATGTAATGGACACACCCATTTAAGCGTAGCATAAGATCTCGTCATTAAGTTATTTGCTATAAGCTTTCGATACATAGTTACCTAGTCCTTATGACCATGAGATCATATAAATCACTTATACTCGGAAAGGTACTTTGATTACACCAAACACCATCTGCGTAAATGGGTGGCTATAAAGGTGGGATTAAGTATCCGGAAAGTATGAGTTGAGGCATATGGATCAACGAGTGGGATTTGTCCATCCCAATGACGGATAGATATACTCTCGGGCCCTCTCGGTGGAATGTCGTCTAATGTCTTGCAAGCATATGAATGAGTTCATAAGAGACCACATACCACGGTACGAGTAAAGAGTACTTGTCGAGAAACGAGGTTGAACAAGGTATGGAGTGATACCGAAGATCAAACCTCGGACAAGTAAAATATCGCGTGACAAAAGGAATTGGTATCGTATGTGTATGGTTCATTCGATCACTAAAGTCATCGTTGAATATGTGGGAGCCATTATGGATCTCCAGATCCCGCTATTGGTTATTGGTCGGAGTGAGTACTCAACCATGTCCGCATAGTTCACGAACCGTAGGGTGACACACTTAAAGTTGGATGTTGAAATGGTAGTTCTTGAATATGGAATGAAGTTGGTATATTTTGTTCAAAGTCCCGGATGTGATCCCGGACATCACGAGGAGTTCCGGAATGGTCCGGAGAATAAGATTCATATATAGGATGTCATTTTATGTGAATAAAATGTCGCGGAAGGTTCTATGGAAGGTTCTAGAAGGTTCTAGAAAGGTCCGGAAGAAACCACCAAGGAAGGTGGAGTCCACAAGGGACTCCACCTCCATGGCCGGCCAACCCTAGTGGGGGAGGAGTCCCAAGTGGACTCCCCCTTAGGGGCCGGCCACCCCCCACATGGGAGGTGGGAATCCCACCTTTGGGTGGAAGTCCTAGTTGGGCTAGGTTTGCCCCCTCCTATGGAAGGTTTTGGTTTCGGGTCTTATTCGAAGACTTGGACACCAACACTTGGGATCCACCTATATAATGAGGGGCCAAGGGAGGGGGCCGGCCACCCCAAGACCATAAGCTGGCCGCCCCCTTGAGTGGCCGGCCACCCCCTCCCAAACCCTAGCTTTGCTCCTCCTCTCCATATTGCCCGCATAGCTTAGCGAAGCTCCGCCGGACTTCTACACCGCCACCGACACCACGCCGTCTTGCTGTCGGATTCAAGAGGAGCTACTACTTCCGCTGCCCGCTGGAACGGGGAGGTGGACGTCGTCTTCATCAACAACCGAACGTGTGACCGAGTACGGAGGTGCTGCCCGTTCGTGGCGCCGGAACCGATCGTGAGCAAGATCTTCTACGCGCTTTTGCAAGCGGCAAGTGAACGTCTACCGCAGCAACAAGAGCCTCATCTTGTAGGCTTTGGAATCTCTTCAAGGGTGAGACTCGATACCCCCTCGTTGCTACCGTCTTCTAGATTGCATCTTGGCTTGGATTGCGTGTTCGCGGTAGGAAATTTTTTGTTTTCTATGCAACGTTATCCTACATGTTATTAGTATGAATGCTTTGAACACCATTGTTGCTAATGCTATGGAAAATTCTAAGCTTGGGGAAGCTGGTTTTGATGAGCATGATATTTTTAGTTCCCCAAGCATGGAGGAGAAAATTTACTTTGATGATACTTTACCTCCTATATATGATGATTACAATGATGACTATCATATTTTCAGTCCACCTACTATTGATGAGAATAATAATGATAGCTATTTTATTGAATTTGGCTCCCACTACAATTAATAGTAATGACTATGCTTATGTGGAGAGTAATAATTTTATGCATGTAGCTCGTGATAAGAATGTTTCATGTGATAGTTATATTGTTGAGTTTGTTCATGATGCTACTGAAAATCTTTATGAGAGAGGACAATATGGTTGTAGGAATTTTCATGTTACTAAAACACCTCTCTTTTTGCTGAAAATCTTGAAGTTGCGCTTGTCTTGTTTTCCTATGCTTATTGCATTATGCTTACATGACTTGTTTATTTACAAGATTACTTTTCATAGGAAGTGGGTTAGACTTAAAAGTGTTTCTTATTTGCTTTTGATGCTCTCTTGTGCTTCAACTCTTATTTCTTGCGAGAGCATCATTAAAATTACTGAGCCCATCAAGAAAGCACTTATTGGGAGATAACCCATGTTTTTATTTTGCTACTGTTTTGTTGTGTCTTGGAAGTTGTTACTACTGTAGCAACCTCTCCTTATCATGTTTATTTCATTTTTGTGCCAAGTAAAGTCTTTGATAGAAAGTTGATACTAGATTTGGATTTCACGCAGAAACAAATTTTTAGCTCGTCACGAATTTGAGCTGTTTTCTCTGTAGAAGAATCTAAAAATTCTGCAAAAATTTATGAGTAATCCTCAGATATGTACGCAACTTTCATTCAATTTGATCTTTTCCATCTGAGCATGTTAAGTGCCTCGAAAAAATTCGTCTTTACGGACTGTTCGTTTTGACAGATTCTGCCTTTTATTTCGCATTGCCTCTTTTTCTCGTGTTTGAGTGGGTTTCTTTGCTCCATTAAATTTCAATAACCTTGGGTAATGTCCGAAGTGTTGGGAATGATTGTGTCCTTGCTGAACATGTGAATTTTTGATTATGCACTAACCCTCTAATGAGATTGCTTTGAGTTTGGTGTGAAGGAAGTTTTCAAGGATCAAGAGAGGAGGATGATATAATATGATCAAGAAGAGTGAAAAGTCTAAGCTTGGGGATGCCCCCGTGGTTCATCCCTGCATATTTCAAGAAGACTCAAGCATCTAAGCTTGGGGATGCCCAAGGCATCCCCTTCTTCATCAACAACTTATCAGGTCACCTCTAGTGAAACTATATTTTAATTCCGTCACATCTTATGTGCTTTACTTGGAGCGTTTGTGTGCTTTTATTTTTGTTTTGTTATTTTCATTCTATGAATAAAATCGGATCCTAACATTCTTGTGTGGGAGAGAGACACGCTCCGCTTTTTCATATTTAACACTGGTGTTCTTAGTTTTACTTTTAATGTTCATGGCGAAAGCTGAAAGCCGCTTCATTGCTATTTGGTTGGAAACAGAAAATGCTTCATGTGGTAATTGGTATATTGTCTTGAATAATTTGATACTTGGCAATTGTTTTGAGCTCTCAAGTAGATCATGTTTAAGCTCTTTCATCATGTAGTTTAAACCTATTAGTGGAGAACTACCGTAGAGCTTGTTGAAATTTGGTTTGCATGATTGGTCTCTCTAAGTCTAGATATTTTCTGGTAAAAGTGTTTGAACAACAAGGAAGACAGTGTAGAGTCTTATAATGCTTGCAATATGTTCTTATGTAAGTTTTGCTGTACCGGTTCATACTTGTGTTTGCTTCAAACAACCTTGCTAGCCAAACCCTTGTACTGAGAGGGAATGCTTCTCGTGCATCCAAAACCTTGAGCCAAAACTTATGCCATTTGTGTCCACCATAACTGCCTACTATGTGGTATTTTTCTTCCATTCCAAAGTAAATTGCTTGCGTGCTACCTTTAAAAATTTCATTCCTTGTCTTTGCAATACATAGATCATGGGAAAGTAGCCTAAAAAACTATTGTGGTAATGAATATGTCTCTTATGTATCTTATTTCTTATAAGTTGCTTGTTGATCGGTAACCATGTTATCCGGGGACGCTATCAACCTCGTCACACCTTTGTTGAATATCATGTGAGTTGATATGCATGTTCGTCTTGTCCGAAGTAAGGGAGATTTGCCATGAGTTAAATGGTTTGAGTATGCATATTGTTAGAGAAGAACATTGGGCCGCCAACCAAAGCCATGTATCATGGTGGAAGTTTCAGCTTGGACATTAATCCTCAAATCTCTTATGAGAATATTATCTCGTTGTTGAATGCTTAAAGCATAAAAGAGGAGTCCATTATCTCGTTTTCTATGTTGTCCCGTATGGATGTCCTCAAGTTGAGATCTATCAAAATCGAGAAATCAAATGCGATCTATCTCCTTGGACCTTTGTACAGGTGGCATAGAGGTACCCCTTTGTGACACTTGGTTGAAACATATGTAATGCAATGATAATCCATGGAAATCCGAGCTAATTAGGACAAGGAGCGGGCACTATTAGTATTCGATGCATGAGGCTTGCAACTTATAGGAGGTTTTATGCATAACACATATGAATTATTACTACCGTTGACAAAATTGTTTCCATGTTTTCAAAATGAAAAGCTCTAGCACATGAGTAATCCCTCGCTTCCTCTCTGCGAAGGGCCTTTCTTTTACTTTATGTTGAGTCGGCTTACCTACTTCTTTCTATCTTACAAGCAAACACTTGTGTCAACCGTGTGCATTGATTCTTACATGCTTACTTATTGCACTTATTATATTACTTTGTGTTGACAATTATCTATGAGATATACATGTTGAAAGTTGAAAGCAACTGCTGAAACTTAAATCTTCCTTTGTGTTGCTTCAAAACCTCTTATTAAGAATCTATTGCTTTATGAGTTAACTCTTATGCAAGACTTGTTGATGCTTGTCTTGAAAGTACTATTCATGAAAAGTCTTTGCTATATGATTCAGTTGTTTAGTCATTATCTTTACCATTGCTTTGAATCGCTTCATTCATATCATATGCTTTACAATAGTATTGATCAAGATTATGATAGTAGCATGTCACCTCAGAAATTATCCTTGTTATCGTTTACCTACTCGAGGGCGAGTAGGAATTAAGCTTGGGGATGCTTGATACGTCTCAAACGTATCTATAATTTCTTATGTTCCATGCTAGTTTTATGACAATACTCACATGTTTTATATACACTTTATATCATTTTTATGCATTTTCCGGTACTAACCTATTAACAAGATGCTGAAGCGCCAGTTCCTGTTTTCTGCTGTTTTTGGTTTCAGAAATCGTACACAGGAAATATTCTCGGAATTGGACGAAACAAAATCCAAACCTCCTATTTTTCCGAGGGACACACAGAGCCAGAAGGGCAAGCCAGGGGGAGGCCCACGGCCTCCACACCATAGGTCGGCGCGGCCAAGAGGGGGGCGCGCCGCCATATGGGGTGGGCCCCTCGGGCATCCCCTCGCGCCGCCCTTTCGCCTATATATTCCTTCCGTCACGAAAACCCTATCACCGAAAGTCATATTCCGGGAAGAGTTCCGTAGCCACCGCCATCGCGAAGACAAGTTTCGGGGGACGAAGTCTCGGTTCCGGCACGCCGCCGGGACGGGGAATTGCCCCGGAGTCATCTCCATCGACACCACCGCCATCTTCATCGCCGTTGTTGTCTCCCATGATGAGGAGGGAGTAGTTCTCCCCGAGGCCGAGGGCTCTACCGGTAGCTATGTAGTTCATCTCTCTCTCCCATGGTGTGATCTTTATGTGATCATGAGCTTTGTAATCTAGATTGAATATGTAGATGTTACTCTTGTCTATTATGCACTCTAGAGGTTACTTTAATATGAACTCCGGAGTTACTCTCCACGGTTGTCGAGGGTACTCCTCGCCAATGCCCTTCGATAGGGGCTTAGGGTTGATGGAATCCTGCAAGCTGACACGAGACATCGGTTCACAGACAAGCGGGGAGAGCAATTTACCCAGGTTCGGGGCCCTCGGTGAGGTAAAACCCTTACGTCCTGCCTGTCTGTTCTTGATTATGATGATAATGGGTTACAATGGGGTGCCGAATAGTTCGGCTGAGATCTCGTCGAGATGGCTATTGCTAAGGTGACCTAGCTCTAAGCTTTTTCTGGCTAAGATTGCTAAGATTGATTGTGTCCTTCGGCAGCCCCTCTCCCGGCCATTATATAGGAGGCCAAGTCTCAAGAGGTCTCACCGAGCACGACTAGGTTTACAATAGTTTTAGATCCGATCTTTCCTTGTTCGATCGCTTCCTTGTCTTGCCCATCAAGAAACCTTCTGGTGCGTCGTCCTAGTGGCCCATCTCGTCTTCAGGTATCTTCATGGGCCTCCAGTTAGTCAATACAGGATAGGGTAATGTGGGTTACCCGAAGGGTAGTGCCCACGTCAGTAGCCCCGAGTGTCTAGCCGAAGATAGTTCGGGTAGAGACTAAAGCATGTCTTCTCCTGATGTTCTTCTCCTTCATTGTCCTTGTTCATCTTGAATCTGCTTTGTCTTCATTTTATCGGGTGCGCGTCAGTGCTCCCGATGGGAGTAGCCCCCGAGTCTAGGTACGGATGCTTGCAATCCGTGCGTAGACTCAAGTTGTACCACTCGAAAATTCTCCTATGCCGAAGTTTTCCGTAGGTCTTCATAGGTCATCCGATATACTTTCTTTATGCAAAGGATAATGAGTAACATTGGGTATGTGTAAGCAAAGGTTGGGAGGAGTGTCACAATTTTATAAGTAGTATAAATGAAAAGAGGCTTCGTCCAAATATTTAGGAACCGCTCTCAAACTTGCTTAGTATGGAAGATGAAAATAGCTCTTTTTACTGCTCGTTGACATAAACAACCACCTCTCAAAAGTGCATTTTATACTCTTGTTGTTTCAATAAAAGCCTCTAGCACATGAGTGATCTTACTTGCCTCTCAAAGAGAGACCTTCTTTTACTTTTATGTTGAGTCTCCACCTTCTAGTTTATGCACCACTTATGAGAGCATAGTTGTCATTCTTAGTTTTATGTGCATGGTCCCAAGATTTTATTGATTGATTCATAATTATGGTATTTATTGTTCAAACTTTTTGTTTCTACTCATCCTTATAATATTTTAAAGGTGTCCAAGCATTTATGTTTTGCTTCCACTTATGGGACAAGCTGAGTACCACTTTATTATGTATCTATGCTATGCTCTCGACAATCACTTTGCTTTCCATGCATGTTATACATTTTATTTTGTTTGAATACTATTCATGTTTTAGCATGGTTATTAAGTTTCATTGTTTGATTATATCTATCATGCTTATGTTAGGATTCTATGATTCCAGCTATGTTTGCTTTTACACTTAGATTGATCAAAGTAGTGTGACAACATGTCACCTCAAAAATCATTTGTTTGTTATCACTTACCTACTCGAGGATGAGCAGGAGTTAAGCTTGGGGATGTTGATACGTCCCAAACGTATCTTTGATGCTCCATGCTTGTTTTGTTACAATTCTTATATGTTCTATGTGCACTTTTCCACACTTTTTAGCATTTTCCGGGATTAACCTATTAACGCGAGTGCCGCAGTGTCGGTTCTGTTTTCTCGCTATTTTTGTGTTTTAAAAAAGTTGTACATGAAAGTTTCTCATAATTGGACGAAAAAACCCGAGTCTTATTTTTCCGGTACGAAGAAGGAGCCGAAGGACACGCGCGGGAGAGCTGCCACGTGGCGGTACATAGGGCGAGCGCGGCCCCACCCTTGGCGCGCGCCTGGCCCGTGTACTGGCGCCTCGTCGCCTCGTTTGCTCCGCCCTTCCGCTTGTTTATTCCTCGTATCGGGAAAACCCCAGGGACCCGAGCGTCCATCCACGAAAAGTTCTGACGCCGCCGTCAACCGAAACCCTAGTTCGGGAGGGTTCTGTAGTCCATCCCCGAGCACCCTGCCAGAGAGGGAAATCACCGCCGGAGGCCTCTACATCGCCATGTCTTCATCCGAGGTGATGTGTGACTATTTCTCCACGGGACCATGGGTCCATAGTGATACGTCTCAAACGTATCTATAATTTCTTATGTTCCATGCTAGTTTTATGACAATACTCACATGTTTTATATACACTTTATATCATTTTTATGCATTTTCCGGTACTAACCTATTAACAAGATGCCAAAGCGCCGGTTCTCGTTTTCTGCTGTTTTTGGTTTCGTAAATCCTACACAGGAAATATTCTCGGAATTGGACGAAACAAAAGCCAAACCTCCTATTTTTCCGAGGGACACACGGAGCCAGAAGGGCAAGCCAGGGGGAGGCCCACGGCCTCCACACCATAGGCCGGCGCGGCCAAGAGGGGGGGCGCGCTGCCATATGGGGTGGGCCCCTCGGGCATCCCCTCGCGCCACCCTTTCGCCTATATATTCCTTCCGTCGCGAAAACCCTATCACCGAAAGTCATATTCCACGAAGAGTTCCGTAGCCGCCACCATCGCGAAGACAAGTTTCGGGGGACAGAAGTCTCTGTTCCGGCACGCCGCCGGGACGGGGAATTGCCCCCGGAGTCATCTCCATCGACACCACCGCCATCTTCATCGCCGTTGTTGTCTCCCATGATGAGGAGGGAGTAGTTCTCCCACGAGGCTGAGGGCTCTACCGGTAGCTATGTGGTTCATCTCTCTCTCCCATGGTGTGATCTTTATGTGATCATGAGCTTTGTAATCTAGATTGAATATGTAGATGTTACTCTTGTCTATTATGCACTCTAGAGGTTACTTTAATATGAACTCCAGAGTTACTCTCCACGGTGTGATGGTGACAGTGTGTGCATCGTGTGTGATTCCTTTATGAAGTTGTGGAGCTTGTTTACTCCGGCTTGAGGTGTGCTTTTGCAGCCCTACACAATGAATGGTGTTTGTTATCCAACAAGAGAGTGTTTGAGAGTAGCATTTATTTATTCAATTATGTGATCATTGTTGAGAGTGTCCACTAGTGAAAGTATGATCCCTAGGCCTTGTTTCTAAGCATTGAAACGCCGTTTCCAACAAGTTCTGCTACATGTTTGCTTGCTGCCATTTTTATTTCAGATTGAAATTACTACTTATAATCATCCATATTACTTGTATCTCGCTATCTCTTCGCCGAACTAGTGCACCTATACATCTGACAAGTGTATTAGGTGTGTTGGGGACACAAGAGACTTCTTGTATCTTAATTGCAGGGTTGCTTGAGAGGAATATCTTTGACCTCTACCTCCCTGAGTTCGATAAACCTTGGGTGATTCACTTAAGGGAAACTTGCTGCTGTTCCAGAAACCTCCGCTCTTGGAGGCCCAACACTTGTCTACGGGAATAGAAGCGTGCGTAGACATCAAGCTATTTTCCGGCGCCGTTGCCGGGGAGATAAGGTAAAAGGTATTCACATCCTCCAACTACTAAGCTATTTCCTAGCACCGTTGCTTGCGTGTGTGAGTACTCGAAGCTATTTCCTTTAGATTCTGCAATTATATCTTTTTGTTTCTTGTTTTTATTTTCACTAGTTAGGCCTAATGGAAAACAACAAAAATATTAGAGATCTTTATAGTATCTATCTTGAGTTAGGACATGCGGTGTTTGAAGAGAAAATTAAAAAACCTATGGAACTTTATATGCATGCTAATGGCAATGTTATTAGTATGAATGCTTTGAACACCATTGTTGCTAATGCTATGGAAAATTCTAAGCTTGGGGAAGCTGGTTTTGATGAGCATGATATTTTTAGTTCCCCAAGCATGGAGGAGAAAATTTACTTTGATGATACTTTACCTCCTATATATGATGATTACAATGATGACTATCATATTTTCAGTCCACCTACTATTGATGAGAATAATAATGATAGCTATTTTATTGAATTTGGCTCCCACTACAATTAATAGTAATGACTATGCTTATGTGGAGAGTAATAATTTTATGCATGTAGCTCGTGATAAGAATGTTTCATGTGATAGTTATATTGTTGAGTTTGTTCATGATGCTACTGAAAATCTTTATGAGAGAGGACAATATGGTTGTAGGAATTTTCATGTTACTAAAACACCTCTCTTTTGCTGAAAATCTTGAAGTTGCGCTTGTCTTGTTTTCCTATGCTTATTGCATTATGCTTACATGACTTGTTTATTTACAAGATTACTTTTCATAGGAAGTGGGTTAGACTTAAAAGTGTTTCTTATTTGCTTTTGATGCTCTCTTGTGCTTCAACTCTTATTTCTTGCGAGAGCATCATTAAAATTACCGAGCCCATCAAGAAAGCACTTATTGGGAGATAACCCATGTTTTTATTTTGCTACTGTTTTGTTGTGTCTTGGAAGTTGTTACTACTGTAGCAACCTCTCCTTATCATGTTTATTTCATTTTTGTGCCAAGTAAAGTCTTTGATAGAAAGTTGATACTAGATTTGGATTTCTGCGCAGAAACAAATTTTTAGCTGTCACGAATTTGAGCTGTTTTCTCTGTAGAAGAATCTAAAAATTCTGCAAAAATTTACGAGTAATCCTCAGATATGTACGCAACTTTCATTCAATTTGATCTTTTCCATCTGAGCATGTTAAGTGCCTCGAAAAAATTCGTCTTTACGGACTGTTCTGTTTTGACAGATTCTGCCTTTTATTTCGCATTGCCTCTTTTACTGTGTTTGAGTGGGTTTCTTTGCTCCATTAAATTTCAATAACCTTGGGTAATGTCCAGAAGTGTTGGGAATGATTGTGTCCTTGCTGAACATGTGAATTTTTGATTATGCACTAACCCTCTAATGAGATTGCTTTGAGTTTGGTGTGAAGGAAGTTTTCAAGGATCAAGAGAGGAGGATGATATAATATGATCAAGAAGAGTGAAAAGTCTAAGCTTGGGGATGCCCCCGTGGTTCATCCCTGCATATTTCAAGAAGACTCAAGCATCTAAGCTTGGGGATGCCCAAGGCATCCCCTTCTTCATCAACAACTTATCGAGTCACCTCTAGTGAAACTATATTTTAATTCCGTCACATCTTATGTGCTTTACTTGGAGCGTTTGTGTGCTTTTATTTTTGTTTTGTTATTTTCATTCTATGAATAAAATCGGATCCTAACATTCTTGTGTGGGAGAGAGACACGCTCCGCTTTTTCATATTTAACACTCGGTGTTCTTAGTTTTACTTTTAATGTTCATGGCGAAAGCTGAAAGCCGCTTCATTGCTATTTGGTTGGAAACGAGAAAATGCTTCATGTGGTAATTGGTATATTGTCTTGAATAATTTGATACTTGGCAATTGTTTTGAGCTCTCAAGTAGATCATGTTTAAGCTCTTTCATCATGTAGTTTAAACCTATTAGTGGAGAACTACCGTAGAGCTTGTTGAAATTTGGTTTGCATGATTGGTCTCTCTAAGTCTAGATATTTTCTGGTAAAAGTGTTTGAACAACAAGGAAGACAAGTGTAGAGTCTTATAATGCTTGCAATATGTTCTTATGTAAGTTTTGTTGTACCAGGTTCATACTTGTGTTTGCTTCAAACAACCTTGCTAGCCAAACCCTTGTACCGAGAGGGAATGCTTCTCGTGCATCCAAAACCTTGAGCCAAAACTTATGCCATTTGTGTCCACCATAACTCGCCTACTATGTGGTATTTTTCTTCCATTCCAAAGTAAATTGCTTGCGTGCTACCTTTAAAAATTTCATTCCTTGTCTTTGCAATACATAGATCATGGGAAAGTAGCCTAAAAAACTATTGTGGTAATGAATATGTCTCTTATGTATCTTATTTCTTATAAGTTGCTTGTTGATCGGTAACCATGTTATCTGGGGACGCCATCAACCTGTCACACCTTTGTTGAATATCATGTGAGTTGATATGCATGTTCGTCTTGTCTGAAGTAAGGGAGATTTGCCATGAGTTAAATGGTTTGAGTATGCATATTGTTAGAGAAGAACATTGGGCCGCCAACCAAAGCCATGTATCATGGTGGAAGTTTCAGCTTGGACATTAATCCTCAAATCTCTTATGAGAATATTATCTGTTGTTGAATGCTTAAAGCATAAAAGAGGAGTCCATTATCTGTTTTCTATGTTGTCCCGGTATGGATGTCCTCAAGTTGAGATCTATCAAAATCGAGAAATCAAATGCGATCTATCTCCTTGGACCTTTGTACAGGTGGCATAGAGGTACCCCTTTGTGACACTTGGTTGAAACATATGTAATGCAATGATAATCCATGGAAATCCGAGCTAATTAGGACAAGGAGCGGGCACTATTAGTATTCGATGCATGAGGCTTGCAACTTATAGGAGGTTTTATGCATAACACATATGAATTATTACTACCGTTGACAAAATTGTTTCCATGTTTTCAAAATAAAAAGCTCTAGCACATGAGTAATCCTCGCTTCCTCTCGCGAAGGGCCTTTCTTTTACTTTATGTTGAGTCAGTTTACCTACTTCTTTCTATCTTACAAGCAAACACTTGTGTCAACTGTGTGCATTGATTCTTACATGCTTACTTATTGCACTTATTATATTACTTTGTGTTGACAATTATCTATGAGATATACATGTTGAAAGTTGAAAGCAACTGCTGAAACTTAAATCTTCCTTTGTGTTGCTTCAAAACCTCTTATTAAGAATCTATTGCTTTATGAGTTAACTCTTATGCAAGACTTGTTGATGCTTGTCTTGAAAGTACTATTCATGAAAAGTCTTTGCTATATGATTCAGTTGTTTAGTCATTATCTTTACCATTGCTTTGGATCGCTTCATTCATATCATATGCTTTACAATAGTATTGATCAAGATTATGATAGTAGCATGTCACTTCAGAAATTATCCTTGTTATCGTTTACCTACTCGAGGGCGAGTAGGAATTAAGCTTGGGGATGCTTGATACGTCTCAAACGTATCTATAATTTCTTATGTTCCATGCTAGTTTTATGACAATACTCACATGTTTTATATACACTTTATATCATTTTTATGCATTTTCCGGTACTAACCTATTAACAAGATGCTGAAGCGCCAGTTCCTGTTTTCTGCTGTTTTTGGTTTCAGAAATCGTACACAGGAAATATTCTCGGAATTGGACGAAACAAAATCCAAACCTCCTATTTTTCCGAGGGACACACGAGCCGAGAAGGGCAAGCCAGGGGGAGGCCCACGGCCTCCACACCATAGGTCGGCGCGGCCAAGAGGGGGGCGCGCCGCCATATGGGGTGGGCCCCTCGGGCATCCCCTCGCGCCGCCCTTTCGCCTATATATTCCTTCCGTCACGAAAACCCTATCACCGAAAGTCATATTCCAGGAAGAGTTCCGTAGCCACCGCCATCGCGAAGACAAGTTTCAGGGGACAGAAGTCTCGGTTCCGGCACGCCGCCGGGACGGGGAATTGCCCCCGGAGTCATCTCCATCGACACCACCGCCATCTTCATCGCCGTTGTTGTCTCCCATGATGAGGAGGGAGTAGTTCTCCCCCGAGGCTGAGGGCTCTACCGGTAGCTATGTAGTTCATCTCTCTCTCCCATGGTGTGATCTTTATGTGATCATGAGCTTTGTAATCTAGATTGAATATGTAGATGTTACTCTTGTCTATTATGCACTCTAGAGGTTACTTTAATATGAACTCCGGAGTTACTCTCCACGGTTGTCGAGGGTACTCCTCGCCAATGCCCTCCGATAGGGGCTTAGGGTTGATGGAATCCTGCAAGCTGACACGAGACATCGGTTCACAGACAAGCGGGGAGAGCAATTTACCCAGGTTCGGGACCCTCGGTGAGGTAAAACCCTTACGTCCTGCCTGTCTGTTCTTGATTATGATGATAATGGGTTACAATGGGGTGCCGAATAGTTCGGCTGAGATCTCGTCGAGATGGCTATTGCTAAGGTGACCTAGCTCTAAGCTTTTTCTGGCTAAGATTGCTAAGATTGATTGTGTCCTTCGGCAGCCCCTCTCCTGGCCATTATATAGGAGGCCAAGTCTCAAGAGGTCTCACCGAGCACGACTAGGTTTACAATAGTTTTAGATCCGATCTTTCCTTGTTCGATCGCTTCCTTGTCTTGCCCATCAAGAAACCTTCTGGTGCGTCGTCCTAGTGGCCCATCTCGTCTTCAGGTATCTTCATGGGCCTCCAGTTAGTCAATACAGGATAGGGTAATGTGGGTTACCCGAAGGGTAGTGCCCACGTCAGTAGCCCCCGAGTGTCTAGCCGAAGATAGTTCGGGTAGAGACTAAAGCATGTCTTCTCCTGATGTTCTTCTCCTTCATTGTCCTTGTTCATCTTGAATCTGCTTTGTCTTCATTTTATCGGGTGCGCGTCAGTGCTCCCGATGGGAGTAGCCCCCGAGTCTAGGTACGGATGCTTGCAATCCGTGCGTAGACTCAAGTTGTACCACTCGAAAATTCTCCTATGCCGAAGTTTTCCGTAGGTCTTCATAGGTCATCCGATATACTTTCTTTATGCAAAGGATAATGAGTAACATTGGGTATGTGTAAGCAAAGGTTGGGAGGAGTGTCACAATTTTATAAGTAGTATAAATGAAAAGAGGCTTCGTCCAAATATTTAGGAACCGCTCTCAAACTTGCTTAGTATGGAAGATGAAAATAGCTCTTTTTACTGCTCGTTGACATAAACAACCACCTCTCAAAAGTGCATTTTATACTCTTGTTGTTTCAATAAAAGCCTCTAGCACATGAGTGATCTTACTTGCCTCTCAAAGAGAGACCTTCTTTTACTTTTATGTTGAGTCTCCACCTTCTAGTTTATGCACCACTTATGAGAGCATAGTTGTCATTCTTAGTTTTATGTGCATGGTCCCAAGATTTTATTGATTGATTCATAATTATGGTATTTATTGTTCAAACTTTTTGTTTCTACTCATCCTTATAATATTTTAAAGGTGTCCAAGCATTTATGTTTTGCTTCCACTTATGGGACAAGCTGAGTACCACTTTATTATGTATCTATGCTATGCTCTCGACAATCACTTTGCTTTCCATGCATGTTATACATTTTATTTTGTTTGAATACTATTCATGTTTTAGCATGGTTATTAAGTTTCATTGTTTGATTATATCTATCATGCTTATGTTAGGATTCTATGATTCCAGCTATGTTTGCTTTTACACTTAGATTGATCAAAGTAGTGTGACAACATGTCACCTCAAAAATTATTTGTTGTTATCACTTACCTACTCGAGGATGAGCAGGAGTTAAGCTTGGGGATGTTGATACGTCCCAAACGTATCTTTGATGCTCCATGCTTGTTTTGTTACAATTCTTATATGTTCTATGTGCACTTTTCCACACTTTTTAGCATTTTCTGGGATTAACCTATTAACGCAAGGTGCCGCAGTTGTCGGTTCCTCGTTTTCTCGCTATTTTTGTGTTTTAAAAAAGTTGTACATGAAAGTTTCTCATAATTGGACGAAAAAACCCAGAGTCTTATTTTTCCGGTACGAAGAAGGAGCCAGAAGGACACGCGCAGGAGAGCTGCCACGTGGCAGTACATAGGGCAGGCGCGGCCCCACCCTTGGCTGCGCCTGGCCCGTGTATCGGCGCCTCGTCGCCTCGTTTGCTCCGCCCTTCCGCTTGTTTATTCCTCGTATCGGGAAAACCCCAGGGACCCGAGCGTCCATCCACGAAAAGTTCTGACGCCGCCGTCAACCGAAACCCTAGTTCGGGAGGGTTCTGTAGTCCATCCCAGCACCCTGCCAGAGAGGGAAATCACCGCCGGAGGCCTCTACATCGCCATGTCTTCATCCGAGGTGATGTGTGACTATTTCTCCACGGGACCATGGGTCCATAGTGATACGTCTCAAACGTATCTATAATTTCTTATGTTCCATGCTAGTTTTATGACAATACTCACATGTTTTATATACACTTTATATCATTTTTATGCATTTTCCGGTACTAACCTATTAACAAGATGCCAAAGCGCCAGCTTCTCGTTTTCTCGCTGTTTTTGGTTTCAGTAAATCCTACACAGGAAATATTCTCGGAATTGGACGAAACAAAAGCCAAACCTCCTATTTTTCCGAGGGACACACGGAGCCAGAAGGGCAAGCCAGGGGGAGGCCCACGGCCTCCACACCATAGGCCGGCGCGGCCAAGAGGGGGGCGCGCTGCCATATGGGGTGGGCCCCTCGGGCATCCCCTCGCGCCACCCTTTCGCCTATATATTCCTTCCGTCGCGAAAACCCTATCACCGAAAGTCATATTCCACGAAGAGTTCCGTAGCCGCCACCATCGCGAAGACAAGTTTCGGGGGACAGAAGTCTCTGTTCCGGCACGCCGCCGGGACGGGGAATTGCCCCCGGAGTCATCTCCATCGACACCACCGCCATCTTCATCGCCGTTGTTGTCTCCCATGATGAGGAGGGAGTAGTTCTCCCACGAGGCTGAGGGCTCTACCGGTAGCTATGTGGTTCATCTCTCTCTCCCATGGTGTGATCTTTATGTGATCATGAGCTTTGTAATCTAGATTGAATATGTAGATGTTACTCTTGTCTATTATGCACTCTAGAGGTTACTTTAATATGAACTCCAGAGTTACTCTCCACGGTGTGATGGTGACGAGTGTGTGCATCGTGTGTGATTCCTTTATGAAGTTGTGGAGCTTGTTTACTCTCGGCTTGAGGTGTGCTTTTGCAGCCCTACACAATGAATGGTGTTTGTTATCCAACAAGAGAGTGTTTGAGAGTAGCATTTATTTATTCAATTATGTGATCATTGTTGAGAGTGTCCACTAGTGAAAGTATGATCCCTAGGCCTTGTTTCTAAGCATTGAAACGCCGTTTCCAACAAGTTCTGCTACATGTTTGCTTGCTGCCATTTTTATTTCAGATTGAAATTACTACTTATAATCATCCATATTACTTGTATCTCGCTATCTCTTCGCCGAACTAGTGCACCTATACATCTGACAAGTGTATTAGGTGTGTTGGGGACACAAGAGACTTCTTGTATCTTAATTGCAGGGTTGCTTGAGAGGAATATCTTTGACCTCTACCTCCCTGAGTTCGATAAACCTTGGGTGATTCACTTAAGGGAAACTTGCTGCTGTTCCAGAAACCTCTGCTCTTGGAGGCCCAACACTGTCTACAGGAATAGAAGCGTGCGTAGACATCAAGCTATTTTCTGGCGCCGTTGCCGGGGAGATAAGGTAAAAGGTATTCACATCCTCCAACTACTAAGCTATTTCCTAGCACTGTTGCCGGTGTGTGAGTACTCGAAGCTATTTCCTTTAGATTCTGCAATTATATCTTTTTGTTTCTTGTTTTTATTTTCACTAGTTAGGCCTAATGGAAAACAACAAAAATATTAGAGATCTTTATAGTATCTATCTTGAGTTAGGACATGCGGTGTTTGAAGAGAAAATTAAAAAACCTATGGAACTTTATATGCATGCTAATGGCAATGTTATTAGTATGAATGCTTTGAACACCATTGTTGCTAATGCTATGGAACATTCTAAGCTTGGGGAAGCTGGTTTTGATGAGCATGATATTTTTAGTTCCCCAAGCATGGAGGAGAAAATTTACTTTGATGATACTTTACCTCCTATATATGATGATTACAATGATGACTATCATATTTTCAGTCCACCTACTATTGATGAGAATAATAATGATAGCTATTTTATTGAATTTGGCTCCCACTACAATTAATAATAATGACTATGCTTATGTGGAGAGTAATAATTTTATGCATGTAGCTCGTGATAAGAATGTTTCATGTGATAGTTATATTGTTGAGTTTGTTCATGATGCTACTGAAAATCTTTATGAGAGAGGACAATATGGTTGTAGGAATTTTCATGTTACTAAAACACCTCTCTTTTTGCTGAAAATCTTGAAGTTGCGCTTGTCTTGTTTTCCTATGCTTATTGCATTATGCTTACATGACTTGTTTATTTACAAGATTACTTTTCATAGGAAGTGGGTTAGACTTAAAAGTGTTTCTTATTTGCTTTTGATGCTCTCTTGTGCTTCAACTCTTATTTCTTGCGAGAGCATCATTAAAATTATCGAGCCCATCAAGAAAGCACTTATTGGGAGATAACCCATGTTTTTATTTTGCTACTGTTTTGTTGTGTCTTGGAAGTTGTTACTACTGTAGCAACCTCTCCTTATCATGTTTATTTCATTTTTGTGCCAAGTAAAGTCTTTGATAGAAAGTTGATACTAGATTTGGATTTCTGCGCAGAAACAAATTTTTAGCTGTCACGAATTTGAGCTGTTTTCTCTGTAGAAGAATCTAAAAATTCTGCAAAAATTTATGAGTAATCCTCAGATATGTACGCAACTTTCATTCAATTTGATCTTTTCCATCTGAGCATGTTAAGTGCCTCGAAAAAATTCGTCTTTACGGATCGTTCCGTTTTGACAGATTCTGCCTTTTATTTCGCATTGCCTCTTTTATCTGTGTTTGAGTGGGTTTCTTTGCTCCATTAAATTTCAATAACCTTGGGTAATGTCCAGAAGTGTTGGGAATGATTGTGTCCTTGCTGAACATGTGAATTTTTGATTATGCACTAACCCTCTAATGAGATTGCTTTGAGTTTGGTGTGAAGGAAGTTTTCAAGGATCAAGAGAGGAGGATGATATAATATGATCAAGAAGAGTGAAAAGTCTAAGCTTGGGGATGTGTAGTGACCTCACTTTAAATAAAGTGCAAGTCCCTGTGCATTAGTGCTAGTCCCTGGATCGAACTGCTAGCACACACAGTTTAAGATGAAATACCAAGTAGCAAAGGTCTTCATTACAACCTAAGATCCAGCGAAATTAAAATAGTTCGATACAACTTGCATAGCTCAAGGGCTAGCATAAACATAAATCAGAGTTCAACATCAAGCGGAAAGCAAATAGCATGGAGTCCTCTTCCTTCACGGATGCCACGAGCGGACATGTTGGGCAAAGACTCGTGATCCTAACATCTTCTTCAGCAACTAGGGATACCTGCAACATCAAACGTTGCAGCCCGAAGGAATCAATACATTTGGAATTGTATTGGCAAGGACACTATTTTGTGGACTCAAAAGGCATCCTACACCTACGTGCACATCTGGCAGGTAGAGCTCAGGTTCATTTTGCATAAAGCCAATTTTTCCTATCATTTATCAAAACATTTTCTTTCAATCTAATTAATAGTAACATTGGTAAATCCCCAATGTACCAATTAACGATAACATTGGTAAAGCCCCAATGTACCTTCCTACCCTTGTTCACCCATCAAATTTTATTTAAGAAATTGGGATGAGGAGATCTTCGAACAAGGACTTGTCGGTTCGCTCAAGTTGTCCATAACCGGGGACACGGCTAAGTACTTAGATTTTACACTCGGAGAGGTTGTACACCTTTACCCACATGGCCAGGTCAATCCTTCTACCTCGATGCACATTTTGCTCAAAGGACAGGTGCAGACCGTGGCCGAGACCTTCCGTGTGTAATCACCCGAACCATTCCCTAAGGGCCCCGTTCCACCTACGGTATCCCTCTACCACCACCTGGCCCCTAGGATCCGGGTTCATACAACATACTTTGTCAAGCCGAGCCATAGTAGCATGTGGTTGTACGGAAAGCTAATGAGCAAGATTTGTCTACAATCTCTTTAAGCCTGGGTGACTTTCCGCAAGTGTGCACTAGCACCGGGGTCTCGCCCTCGATACAGCCACCCTCTCCATAACTCCACCATTCACCCAGGTAATTCATTAAACTTAGTTGTTTTTCCTTAACCTCTAGCAAAACCTTTTCCATGGCATAGCAGGTAACAACTAAATTTAATGGTGGCTAAGGGAGTCTAGAAGTGGTGTAGCTAAACTACTAGGATTTAATAGCAGGCAAAAGCATAAACCCTAGACATGTCTACTATAAAAACACTACGGTGCAAGAATTAAAACTGGGACTTTTGGTGTGTGTCACTTGCCTTTTTCAGAGTGAAGAGTTGCAATCTTCGCAGTCACAACGGCAGCTGTCACAGTCGCAATCTACAAGCATCCATACATAGCACGATAAACACAATGCACAACACAAATGCACAAGCATAGACATGAGATGCATATGAGACTTACACAATTGCACTCCATTTATTGTTCTATGGTTGTCACTACATGCATGATGCCATGATCAAGTTTTATGGTTGGTTGAATTATTGCGAACTATCTATGTCGCACTAGCGAAGGCAACTACCATTAATTGTAAAAGGTGTTTTAGTACAGTAGACAAATGATGGTTTTGGTACTACTGGACAGAGGCTAACATTTGCAATCATATGCAAAAGGAATCACCCGAAAAGGGTATGTAGATCTCATTTTATGGGTGAAGTACTCCGATTAGAATATGGATGAAACTGAAACTTCTGTAAGTCCACATTTTATTGTTCCAAAATGTTCCTCATGTTTTTAGGATTCCAGAGGTATAAAGTTTGTAATTTTTGGACAAGCGGAGCTCTGGTTATGAATTTTGCAAAGCGCGGACTATCGAAATGCTGTTAAAACGAAATCTAGGGAGTGTCCCTGACACATGGCGCAATCCTACTGGTGCGTACCCCTTCACACAGATCATGCTCTATGATCCATTGGATCAACATAACGTCTACGGCTCAGATCTAAAGGCAGAATAGGGAAAGAAATAAAAAGAAAAAGGGAGGGTGCTCACGTGGCGGCTACGTGGCGCACGCGTGACAGCGACGTGGCGGCTGATGTGGCGGCGCTGATGGTGGAGTTCGCCGGCGGCGATGGCCGGCGGCGCTGCGGTGGTCTCCGGAGGCAGCGAGGTTGCGAACGAGGGGCGGCGCAGCGAGGCGCGTCGGATGGTGTCGGCGGCGTGGCCTGGCCCGGCCCGTGGCGGCGGCGGCCGGCGGCTGGAGGTGGCGTGGTTGGCGGCAACTCCGGCGAGGAATTGGGCAGCCTGGGGGCGTGATTGGGGGCGGGGGAAAAGGGGAATGGAGAGAGGGCGACGCGGGCTTTATAGGGGCGGCCTCGGATAGAGAGGGAAGGGCGCGTGGGGAGGTGGGGGAAGTGGAGATCGTGGTGGCCGGCGGTTCTGTGCGCTGCGTGCGTGTACGTGCGTGCGGGCGGAGGTTGGGGACGACGTGGGGGCTGTCCCTGG
>NC_061509.1:199408001-199468481 GCF_022539505.1 Lolium rigidum
TTTTTTTTTTTTTTCGAGAAAACGCAAAAGACTTTTGCGTTTCATTGCATTGAAAAGATAGGGAGTTTTACAAGCCTCCTAAGAGGGAGAGAACAGAAAAAGAAAACAACATCAGTGTACGTCCCAAGTCGTCGGCAGTACAACCCTTAAACCCTTAGCCCCTGCCCTAGCCCACTGAACAGCCTCCTCCATGATGTCATCCACCAATCCAAAGACCGATGGTTGGCTTCTGTCGAATACGCAGGCATTGCGGTGTTTCCAGATTAGCCACGGCGTGAGCAGGGTGATGGAGTCCAGGCCTTTGCGCATGGTCTTGGGGGTTCCCTGCCTCGCTCGACGCCACCAGTCGTCCAGGGTTGCGTCGGCGTCGGTAGGTGGCTGGCAAGTCATGCGTAGGCGCGCCAACACCTCATGCCAGACCTGCCTAGAGAAGGGGCAGGCTAGGATGAGATGATGCATCGTCTCCGGCAGCTGGTCGCACAGCAAGCACCTGGGATGGTGTTGCAGTCCTCGCCGGGCCAGTCTCTCCGCAGTCCAGCAGCGGTCCATGCTCGCTAACCAGCTGAAGAATTTGACGCGCGGCGGCGCCCATGTCTTCCAGGTAAGTTTCCACGAGCTGGACATGGTCGAGCCCTGGAACAGCGCGAGGTAGCAGGACTTGGCTGTGTAAGAGCCACTGTCCGTCCACTTCCAGACGAGTCTGTCCGGCTCCGTCGTCAGCGTGGTGTGGGCGATGGCCATCCAGAGCTGTAGGTACTGGCCGATCTCGTGGATGCCAAGGATGCCCTGTATGTCGCGGGCCCAACTGTTCCCCTGGAGACCTTGCGCCACGGTCCTGATTTTGCGGCGGCTTTTGGGGATGCAATCAAACAGCGCAGGCGCGATCTCGCGTGCAGCCCGGCCATCGATCCATCTGTCTTCCCAAAAGAGCGCCTGCTGACCGTTCCCAATGACCATGTTGGTGGAGGCGAAGAAGATCGCGCGCTCCTCGGCCGGGAATTGCAGGTCCAGGTCCCTCCACGCGCGCCTGTTGTCGGTGCGGGCAAGCCATAGCCAGCGCAAGCGCAGGGCCAGGCCAGTCCGTTCAATGTCAGGAATGCCCAGGCCGCCGTAGGCGAGAGGCCGGCACACTCGCTTCCAATTGACATGGCAGTTGCCGCCCTTGGCCTCCCTCTTTCCTTCCCAGAGGAATCCCCGCTTGATCTTGTCGATGAGCTTGAGGGTTTTCTTAGGCGGTGCAAGGACGAGCTGTTGGTGGATCGGAATAGCACTGATCACGGCCTTGACCATGGTCGCCCTTCCTGCCTTGGTCATAAGCTTGGCTTTCCAAGTAGGCAGGCCGGCAGCGGCGCGCTCAACCAGCGGTTGCATCTGCGCAGCTGTGGGCCTCCTCAGGGTCAGCGGGATGCCGAGGTAGGAGATGGGAAGATCGACGATGGGGCAGCCTAGCTCTTGGACCACCGGTGTGGCATCGTCCTGGTCGCAGCGGATAAGCGTGGCCGAGCTCTTCGAGTAGTTGACCTGCAGGCCAGAGGCGCGGCCAAACAACTGCAGGATCTCGCGCACGGCGGTGACGTCCTCCAGCGTGGGGCAGCAGAACAGGACCACATCGTCGGCGTAAAGCGAGAACGCGGGGACGGCACGCGTAGGGTGTAGACGCTGCAGGATGCCAAGATGGGCAGCGCGCTGGATGAGGCGGCCCAGAGCATCGACACCGAGGACGAAGAGTTGGGGCGAAAGAGGGTCGCCCTGCCTCAGTCCGCGGCGGTGCCATATAGGAGGGCCAGGCTCGCCATTAACCAGAACCCTCGTGCTCGACGAGGAGAGCAGAATCGCGATCCACTCGAGGAAGCGATCTCCGAACCCATACTGCCGTAGCGCTTCGAAGAGGAAGGGCCACGAGATGGAATCGAAGGCGCGCGCGAGATCGAGCTTGAGGAGGACCCGAGGTGCTCCGAGCTGGTGCAAGAGGCGTGCGGATTGCTTCACCAGGAGGAAGTTGTCGTGTAGGCTCCGGCCGCCGATGAACGCGTTCTGGTTGGTGCTGACCAGGCCGTCGAGGTGCGGCGCTAGGCGAAGCGACAGCGTCTTGGCGAAGAGCTTGGCGATCAGGTGGATGAGGCTTATGGGCCGGTAGTCACCCAGGGCGGCCGCGTCCGCACGCTTGGGAAGCAGCGTCATCAGCGCCTGGTTGAGGCGATGAAACCCTCTGCCGCGGAGCTGGAAGAGCTGCTGGAACACGTCGACAACGTCCTGCTTGACAGTGGTCCAACACGCACGGAGGAATTCCGCGGTGAAGCCGTCAGGTCCAGGAGCCTTGCGGGCCGGCATGCGTTTGACGGCGTTCCAGATCTCGTCGACGGTAAAGGGGGCCTCAAGAGCGTCCAGGCTGTCCGTGGGCTCAATAATCTGCGTGAAATCCAGCGTGCAGTCCCGCGCGACATTGGTGCCCAGCAGGCCGTCGTAATGAGCGAAGGCAGCCTCGGCAATGGCGGCCTGATCAGTGATCGTCTGGTCGCCGACGCGGATGGCGTAGATCCTATTCTTTTGTCTCCTGTAGGTGCACTGCTGATGGAAGAATGCCGTATTGGCGTCACCATCGCGGAGGCAGGCGATCCGTGCACGCTGGCGGGCGATGGTGCGGTCCAGAGACGCCAACCCTAGATAAGTGGCCTTAAGCTGCTTGTGCAGCCAGGTCTCATGCGCGGACAGGGCACGGCCCTCCTGGGCTGTGTCGAAGCGTAGGATAAGGTCCCTGGCAATCGCCATGCGCATCCGGACGCTACCCACAGTCTTCGAGCTCCAGCTGGTGAGGCTGCGCGCCGTGGCGTGCAGGCGAAGCCAGAGTCGCTGGAAGGGGTCGGCGTGGTGGACAGAGTTCCAGGCCGCGGTGACCGTGTCGTGGAACCCGTCCAGGCGCAACCAGAACTCCTCAAAACGGAAACGGCGGTGGCCAGCGGGCATGGGCGAGCAATCCAGCAGCAGCGGGGAGTGGTCGGAGACGACGGAGGCGAGGCAGAACTTATAATGGTACACTGGGCATATGATGTTTCCTTAGATCAAATATTTTCAAATTAATCTTAATACCCTGCTAGGACATCATGGTATAGGTAGAACAAATGGCTGAGTTTGATGTTCAACCCTAAACTCCAAAACCGGTCAGAACTTAGAAGACACTGACTCTCAAACTGCTCACATAGTATTGGTACACATATATGATGATAGCCAGATGTTCACCAACACGCTTGAACTACTAAGAATTACTTTGTTAGGTATGACACTTCCTGTATACTATTTTTTACATGGGCTTAATTTGCTCAAAATACATTCATACATGAATGGCCAGCTTTGGCACAAGGTTTGTTGTTTATGGTTTATTGGCTTGGAGACCTAAACAACTGACATTCTGTTCATGAGTTTTTCTTGATATGCTTTGATTATAGTATTGTGAAAGCTATACTCTAATTGTCCTTCTGTGTGCTTTGTTCAGGTACTCAATACTTTGATATTATCAAGATTCGTTACAGAATGGCTTCAAGAAACAGCACTTGAGCAACTCTCGGAAATATCTAAATACCTGTATCTGCTAGTTGAAGAGGGCAAACTTTTTAAAGGGAATATTCCTATTTTAACTTCAATGCTAAATGTGATTGCATCAACAATGAGGTTGTCTATGAAAAGGAAGATATACCAACCACATTTTACCCTGTCCCTCCACGGCATATTTAAGTTGTGCCAAGCTATTGATGGCCATTCAAGAAGCACCGAACTTAAGCTTACGATGGAACTTGGTACTGATGTCGTTCTTATGAATGGCCCTCTCCCAATTTTGTCTGAGAAGGTACTTATTTGTTCTCTGCCTTCATCCAATGAACCTTTAACATTATTGCTTTAGTATCGTGATAGGAATCTAAATCTCAGTGACTAAAGTTGTTGTTTGGGTATATGATCAGTATCTAATTCTTCATGATCACCTTTTTTGTTGATTCATTAGGACTTGAATTGATTTTGTTGTAATATTTTATGTTCATACTATGTTAAAGTTTACTGCCAAGTAGTCATATGTGGCACCATTTTGTTGTAATATTTTATGTTCATACTATGTTAAAGTTTACTGCCAAGTAGTCATATGTAGCACCATAAACTGAGGTTAACCTCCTACTTATGCCTACAAAGGACACCATATTTTTCTTCTCAAGTATCGTATGCAATGGGATATTTCTTAATTCCGCATTTGTATGGCAATGACAGGATAAGTCAAGAACCGTGATGGTTGTTTCATGGGTAACTTCTAACATCTTCTGGTTCAGTAACAAGAAATCTGTATTGGAAATGCCATGGGAAGAGCCGATAAAAAACGAGTGCCTACTTTCAAAGATATTGCGTTGGTTAGTAGCTTCCGTAATACTTGGTAGAATCTCCTGCATCTCTCCTGAGAAGAGCAATTGTCCTGGAACTCTTCAGACTTTCTTGAACCGCACATATGAAAGGGTTGAAATGGTGGACAGTCACGTTGCAAATGAGAGACTAGCTGTCATTATACTTTACCTTCAAGACCGTGTCAAAAGAAACAGTGACACTTTGCCATCGGTTGTGACGGCTCTTTGCTTGTTGCTCCTTGACAGATGCAGTAAACAAGGTAAACTTTGAATTATTGCATTCTGTTGCAATAATATCTATATATCTCTAAATTATTTGCTGACTCAAGGTTAGTTAGGATATATCATTGTGATACAGAGTGCCTGTATTCTCTTGTCATGTTATTGCTGGAACAGTGACACCTCCACTTATTTACTATCATGAGCATTTTTTGATGCAGATTTGGTTGACAGTCGTGGACAAATTGAAAGGCTTTGCTCGAAGATACATTGTCCTGCTGAATCTAATCCTGCATGGAGATGGTGTGTGAACAATTCTTATTTGTGTATGCTATTGTTATGACCGCATTTGCTCGGGGTGCATACTCTAATAGTGTTTTTCCTATCTCAGGCACTATTATCAACCTTGGAGGGATCCTGCTCTGCAGCACACTGCAATAGAGCGCATGGAAGTAGAGCAGGCCTGCCGAAGCCTCTTGATTATATTTTCTAATACCTTCAGCACAGGGTTGCCACCAGGTGTTCCAATTCTGTCACTTGGTGACGTTGAGAGGTCTGGCCTGTTCCAGTGGGAAAGAGACTTCATGGTTAAGCAACCTTACAGTTAGTCTGTTGAAGCTAGAACTGATCTGTACTTGACCAGGAGGACGGGGCAATCAACTGACCAGCCTACTCGAAAGAGTTTTTGTTAGGAAGGTTTTGGAGTGGTTAGCTGTTTGCATGAGAGAACTAAAGAAACAATTGTGGTAATATATCAATTCCAGGCCTCTTCTGTTGAACCACAGAGATGGCATCCCGTAACGAGTGCTTTCAGACGATGTGGTATAAACGCAAATGACTAATGGCTGGAAAGATTAGCAACTCACGTGGGCGGGTATAAGAATCTGCAGATAATCCATTATTAACGTGTATAATGCCTCATCGTTCATATTTTCAAGAGCGATGGTTGATACTCGATTGAGTCATATATGTTGATAATGCCTCACTTTTCTGGGCGATCTGCACGCAACTGTTTAGCTACATTGGGATCACTGGCAGTTCATCCGTCTATCTTGTAAAAAGTTCTTCGAAACTGCTTTTGATTCACTAGTACTCCGTAGTAAATAGGTCTTTTGTTCGGAGCTGCCTGGAGCATTAGTCTCAGCTTTGTTTGAAACTGGGATTAATGTTAGTACTAGTTTTGGTTCCAACGGTTAGAACGTGTACGGGTGTATGGCCACCTCTAGTCCCGATTCAATTGGGATCTTTAGTCTTGGTTGGAGACACCAACCGACGAGCCTTTTAGTTGGTTGGTCTGTTCAACCGGGACTAAAGGGTCATCCCTAAATAACCTTGTTTAAATTTGTGAGCCGCACTTAGTTTTTTACTTCTAGCATAAGAGGTGAAATTTGTGAGCCCACACTTAGTTTTTTTACTTCTTAGCACAAGAGGTGTATGTTGGTTTGTTTTCTCTTCTTATGTACGAGAGGTGCTTGAGTTCACACAAAACAAATATGATATGAAGTGCCTGAGCCAAATTTAAGCTTTCTCCTCCTTTTCCCCTTCCTGATCGAGGTTAACAACTTTATCCTTTCATCTGCCATTGATAAAATGCATGTGTAGATGTACATCGCTTCACTATTCATGTTGTTTTGTAATGATTTTTGATGTACTTAATTATATACTGCAGATGAGCCCGCAATGTACGTTGACTGACGCAGTGGCCCACAATGTACGTTGACTGACGCAGTGACGAGTTGCATTATTTTCTCCGTGTGACCGACGAAAACAAACAAGATGGCTTTTTTGTTGTTCATGTGTTGTCTGTCAGAATAAGAAGGATCACTCTTCCACGACAACCCTTCACACCCACATGTGTCGGTTCGGTTTCATGCCCAGCTATAATTGTTGGACCAAGCACGGAGAAAGAAGAGTTATGATGGAAGATAATGAAGAAGAAGAGGATGATGATAACTATCCTATATTCATTGAATACGGTGATACTGCAACGGGGAAGCAGAAGATCAAGAGGCCTTAGATGAGCCCGATGATGATCTTGATCGGGCCATTGCTGATACAAAGAGAGACTGCGAAATTGAAAAGGAGAGGTTGAAATTCAAACAGATGTTAGAGGATCACAAAAAATTATTGTAACCAACTTGCGAAGATGATAAAAAAAGCTTTGTAGCACACTAAAATTGTTGCAATGGAAGGCAGAGAACGGTGTGGCTGATAAGAGATTTGAAAATTTGCTGAAAATAATGAAGAAACAACTTCCAAGGGGTAACGAAATGCCCACCAGTACGTACGAGCAAAGAATGTTGTCTGTCCTATCGGATTAGACGTGTAGAAGATACATGCATGCATTAATGACTGCATCCTCTACCGCGGTGAGGAGTACGGGAATTTGGATGCATGCCCGATATGCACTGCATTGCGGTATAAGATCAGACGAGATGACCCTGATGATGTTGAGGGCAAGCGCCCAGGAAGAGGGTTCCTGCCAAGGTGATGTGGTATGCTTCTATAATACCACGGTTGAAACGTTTGTTCAGAAACAAAGAGCATGCAAAATTGTTGCGATGGCACAAAGAAGACCGTAAGAAAGACGCGATGTTGAGATACCCCGCTGATTGGTCGCAGTGGAGGAAAAAAATCGAGAGAGTGTTTCCGGACTTTGCAGATGACCCAAGGAACTTAAGGTTTGGTCTAAGTACATATTGCATGAATCCTTTTAGAGAGCAGGACTGTATTCATAGCACCAGACATGTAACTCTGAAGCGGAAGTTCATTATGATGTCAGTTCTCATCCAAGGCCTGAAGCAGCCCAACAACGATATTCATGTGTACCTAAGGACATTAGTTGAAGAAATTTTACAATTATGGGACAAAAAAAGTGTTCGTGTGTGGGATGAGCACAAATAAGAGCCATTTGACCTACGAGCGTTGCTTTTCGTAACCATCAATGATTGGCCTGCTCTTAGTAACCTTTCAGGATAGACAAACACGGGATACAATGCATGCATGGATTGTTTAGCTGAGACTGAAAGCTATATTTGGATAAATGTAAGAAGGTTATGTACCTTGGGCATCATAGATTTCTTCCGAAGAAGCATGTCATACGAAAAACAAGCATTTCAAAGGTGAGCCAGATCACCGGAACAAGCCTATCCACCATACTGGTGATGATGTATTTTGTATGGTCAAGGATCTAGAAGTAATCTTTGGAAAGGGTCGTGGAGGACAATCTGTTCCGAATGACGTTGCCGGACACGTGCCCATGTGGAAGAAAAAATCTATAATTTGGGACACACCCTCTTCAATCGACGTGATGCACGTGACTAAGAATCTTTGCGTGAACCTGCTAGGCTTCCTGGACGTGTATGGAAAGATAAAAGATACACCGGAAGCACGACATGACCAACAACGTATGAAATAACGAGACGTCATCCATCCAGAGAACGATACGGATAAAGGACTTCATTACTCTAGCTACACTCTTACCAAAGCAGAGAAAGTTATCTTTTTTGAAAGCATGAGAAATATGAAGGTCCCATATGGTTTCTCGTTGAATATAAAGGGAATAATAAATATGGTAGAAAAAAATTCTAAAACCTGAAATCTCATGACTGCCACTGCCACGTGATTATGACGTAATTGCTTCCGATTGCATTGAGGGGGCTTCTACCGAAAAATATTCGAGTACCCATTGTGAAGCTATGTGCATTCGTCAATGCAATTTCTCAGAAGGTAATCGATCCATAAAGTCTACCAAGGTTACAAAATGATGTGGTCCAATGTATTGTCAGTTTCGAGCTGGTGTTCACACCGTCCTTCTTCAATATTACGACACACCTCCTGGTTCACCTAGTCGAAGAGATTAAAGTTTTCGGTCCTGTAGTCTACACAATATGTTCCTCTTTGAGAGGTTCATGGGAGTCTTAAAGAAATATGTTCAAAACCGCGCTAGGCTAGAAGGAAGCATCTCCAATGGCTATAGACCAGAGGAGGTCATTGAGTTTTTTGTTGACTTTATTCTTGACCTCATGCCGATTGGTGTTCCTGAATCGCGACATGAGGGGAGACTGAGTGGAAAAGGCACGCCAGGAAAGAAAGCAATGATAAGTATGGACGTACATTCTTTCACTCAAGCACACTACACCGTTCTACAAAGTTCCACATTGGTGGCTTTGTATATCAAGGAACATAAGGATATTGTACGCTCCGAAAACTTGGGGCAGTTTGACGATTGAATTACACGTGAACACATGATGAATTTCTACCACTGTTGGAGATCAGATGTACTTGTTGGCCAGGACAACATCTTTGACTATATTGACTTACCAAGAGTACGCGATAAATTGGAATACATTTTACATGATCGCCCAAGATAAAAGAGCACCAACCAAAACAGTGGTATCCGCATTGATGCAATAAACAACAATGGCTAAAAGGACACATATTACAACTACATAGGAGATATGGGAACTCGACTATGGACCGTCTTTAAGGTCCCTTTGTTTCGGTGCAGATGGGTCAAGCTGACAGGAAGCGGGGTTCTGGTAGACAAGTTGTACGGAATGACAACAGTGGATCTGAACAATCTTGGGTACAGAGACGAACCATTAGTCCTAGCCAATGATGTGGCTCAGGTTTTCTATGTCAAGGACATGTCTACCAAACCGAGGAAAAGAGAAAAATAAGCAAACATATACATCATACGATGAGCCAAAGCGCCACATAGTTTTTTCAGGAAAAAGAAGCATCGTGGGAGTGGAGGATAAAACAGACATGTCTGAAGATTACAATAAGTTCGATGAAATTCCACCCTTCACAGTGAACACTGACCCAAGCATCCCGTTAAATAATGAAGATGTTGTATGGTTACAACGCAGAGGAAAACCCCAACACTAGATGGGGATGTTGGTGAATGTATTCTACGTTTTATGTAACTGTATGTAATGGGAGGAGAACCAGCACCCTAAACCCTATACCCTAACCCTAACCTTAAACCCTAATCTTCACTACCAGCTCAGGCTTCCTCTCTTCCTCTTCACAAGCTCTGGCTTCCTCTTCTTCCTCCTCCTCATCCACTATGAAACCATGTTAATAATTTAAATAGTTCGAATAGTTATTTTAGAAAATAAAAATGGTTTTGGATTAACTATCCAAATTCAAAATCTTTTCATGTTGAAAGTTTTGTCAGATTAGCAAATATGCAAATGATATGAGTTAATGCATTTTTAATTAAAAATGGAAAAATGGTTAATAGTTTGAATAGCTAGAATAATTATTTAGAAAACAAGATTTTTCTTGGATTACTTATCCAAATTTAAAAAAAATTCATGTTGAAAGTTTTGTGAGATTCGAAAGTATGCTGAAGTTATTTTAAAGTCACATTCAAACACTTCTTAAATATTTAAAAGGATACCATATCAGAAAACAATAAACCCAAAAAAGTACCTTTAGTCCCGGTTGGTGCCACCAATCGGGACTAAAGGTGTGTTGCGCATGGAAAAATGTCTTTAGTCCCGGTTGGTGGCACCAAACGGGACTTAAGGTGACCTTAAGTCCCGTTTGGTGTCACCAACCGGGACTAAAGAGGTGACCTTATGTCCCGATTGGAGCCACCAACCAGGACTAAAGGGTCTTTAGTCCTGGTTCATGTCACCAACCGAGACTAAAGGTCATCGGGTAGAAAAGGGGCACATCCTCCTCTCCAGGTTCAAGTCACGAACCGGGACAACACACTTATTCTCTTCTCCGGTGAGCAACCGCCGCGCTGTCCGTTCACAGGAGAGGAAACGTCATTCTACACCACCGTTCTCGCAGGTAAGCTGTTGCCCACCCTCCGTTCGCCACCGTTCTCCCCTAATCTCCATCACGACGCGTGCCGTCCGTTTGCAGGAGAGGAAGCATCGTCTGCCATCGCGTGCAGGAGAGAGAGGAGGCCGTGCATCGCTGTCCGTGGAGGAGAAGGACGAGCAGGAGCTGTGCCGCCGGTCGTCCATAGCATTTTGTTAGAAAATAGAAATATAAATATTATGTTAGGATTTTTTTTGAAAATAGAAATACTATTATTGTTGTGTTAGCATTTTGTATGTTAGGGTTTTGGTAGAAATAGAAATAGAAAATGCTATGTTAGGATTTTGATAGAAATAGAAAATGATATGTTAGGTTTTTGTTAGAAATAATATGTTAGCATTTTGTTAGAAAATATAAATATTATGTTAGGATTTTGTTATGTTAGGATTTGTTCGAAAATAGAAAATATAAATACTATTATTGCTATGTTAGGATTTTGTTAGAAACAAAAAATGCTATGTTAGGATTTTGTTAGAAATAGAAAATGATATGTTAGGATTTTGTTTGAAACAGTATGTTAAAATTTTGTTAGAAAATAGAAATAGAAATATTATGTTAGGATTTTGTTTGAAAATAGAAAATAAAAATACTATAATTGCTACTTGTGTATAATAAGTTGTGCAACTAAAATAATTTTGAAATGTTATGTTAATTCAAAATTTGTTTTATCTTTCTTCTGTATTAGTTAAGCTATGGACGGTGGCAGAGATCGTGAAGAGGAACTGTTCGAAATCATACACGGGGGTGAAGCACACGACGGTTGAGGAGACATATAATATAATAGAATATACATGAGTATCATTAAAAAATGTTTTTCAATAAGAATCCAACGATACTAGTTACATATAATATAATCAAGATTTTGTTGCTCAATTTTTATGGTCAAAGTTTGTCTTGGAATATACGTGCACTTTATTCCTTGAAACAGAGTTAGTATATATTAACGAATGTTTCTTGTTTTAGACCTCCACATCGATCCTATCTTCTAGAAAGAAATGAAGCGTCACCAAAGGGATGGCCGATAATGTGCATCTTCACTTGGCGAACCATTGCTTCCCAGAGTGAACGCAAATGCATTTGTAAGTCAATGTTTAATTGTTGTTAGGGACAACATCTCGACCACCGTTCAAGAATGGAATAAGCCATCAAAGGAAGATGGAGTTAGTTTTGTCCACGACAGATCCAAAGATGACCTTTGGGAATCGCTCATGTCACATTTCACCCTACCGGTCTTGGATACTGATGCGCTCACACAAGCCACGAGGTAGTGGTCGTGGCTGCCCAAGTGAAAGCCCATTTTGAACCAAAAAATCCGCCACCAAAGGAGTTAGTATATCTGAAAATCGTAAAGCAGTTTGTAGACCAGCTTGGGAGACCGCAAGTAAGTCCGCCATCAGACTATGTCGGCTCTCTTACGAAGTCTGTGGAAAGGAAGCGGGCAAAAATGTTTCCCAGCTCGGAGAACAGAAAAATCAATTGCTGCCCCCGCTCAAGGTGTTTTCCAATGAAGAACAAGCAGGAAAATACAAGGACGTACAATCGTTCCCCCGCTCCACATATTAAAGGTTAGACAGAAGGTTACGAGAGGTTTGCTAGTAAATTTGGTATGACTGTTGATGAAATGCTAAACGAGGCATATTTCTCTAAGGCTGAACTAGCATATAAATATGCCCCCAGGGAGTCTCTCGTCAGATCTGAGCAAGTCCAACATCTATCAATACAAATGCGAAGATTGCATGACTGGTATATGAAAGTCATAAGCGAAGAGTGAACCATGCTCATGGTGAAAGTTACAGAAGAGCATTACAACCGTGCCAACGAGATGTGTATTATGCTTGAAGAACTTTTCCAGTTACATAATCAAGATGTCCTCGATAAATCTATCGTTAGCTGCTATTGTCTGTAAGTGATTTATTTCTGTAATTACATCTCTATCTCAGTTTGTTCATTGCGTGTAATTATCCTCACTATAATTTTTGTACGCTATTTATGCAGAATGAAGATTAAAAAATGCAAAAGACCGATAATCTATGCCACCGGGTTCGTTGATCCATATAATAAAATTGGCTTACGGTACAAAACCACACAAAGGACATAGAGGAAAACTTGCTAAGGTTTTTAGTTAAACAAAATGAATGTTCAGAAATACTATTTCCTTACAACTTCTCGTGAGTGTTACTACCTTGTATACATTCTATTTTGCTTACTCAATGTTTAGTGTAATTGATGAGTTATGCATGCTTGCGTATATAAACGTGCGCATCTTCCAATGGATTGTGCTAAGCATTCAAGTTGACGCTGGAAAAGTTGATATCATGAACCCATTAGACAAAGATCCTGTGTTGTACAGGAACTTAGAGGATATGCTCTAGAGATAATTTCAATCATTATCACACTATATCGACCTCTTTCGTTCATTTCCTCATTTCCTTGGCATTATCGCAGGGTTTGGAAAAACTTCATCAAGAAGGTTCGCAGTGAATGGAAACAGTAGTTGCGTTTTATAAAGCAGAAAGTAAGTAGTTTTAGGTCTGTGCATCTCTTTAATTCTAATTTCAATACTACTATCCTGATTGACTAATATTTGGTTGAATTCTATTCTCCTAAAGTGGTTGAAACATGCGGAGGAGACTAATTTATGTGCATTCTACGTTTGCGAGTATATCCGCATGATTACCACTGAGTGGCGTATGGATAATTCCTTGAAGTTCATTAACAATATTCATAAATTTCTTTTAATACCATCAGTTGTGTAGAGTTTCATTCATACAACTCATATATTCATATCGATCTCCTTCTTTTAAAGGCCGATAAGCTGCGGGGCCAGCTCCCACCGGAGGACTGCGTACAAGCAATTCAAGAGGAAATGGCGGGATTTTGGTTTAACGAGGTCATACATCCAGTCGGATAATTCCATTGCCGCTAATGCCTCCATGTAATCTAGTGATCTCCATCTAATTAGATAGAAACTATGCCAAATTGTCCGTATACTCGATCGTAAGATCCATTATATTACATATGCATCAACATGTGCAATATTTATGTATTAGCGTAGAATATGTATAAATGGAAAAGAATTGAATGAAAATAAAAAAAACATAAAATATAGGGGCTAGAAACCTAAACCCTGGCACGGACCGGGACTAAAGGTCCCCTACCCCGAGCGTTCCGCCGCGGCCACGTGGATGGCCTTTAATCTTGGTTTGTAACCCAACCGGGACTTTGAAGGGGGGATGAGGGCTTTAGTCCCGATTTGGCAGTCCCGGTTGCCCAACCGGGACTAAAGCCCCTTCAGAATCGGGACAAAAGGCCCATTTTCTACTAGTGATCGATATGCTGTTGTTCAGCACGAGTCTTGGTCATGACTCATGAGCAAAAGGGAAAACATGTGTAGTTGCCTCCTAGGGTTGGCTAGCTAGCCAATGATCAATCAGACTTCACAATTTCGGTTTAATGCTTGGTTTGTCTATATTGCACGACTGAAGGACCAATGCGATAGGTTGTTGACTACGTGAGCAGGTTACTGCTTATGTGTCCTCCTGTTTGAGTGACGAAGTTATCTAGTACTTCATCACTCCACACAACACCACATCATAAGAGCAAACTAATCAAAAGCATACAGACACGATTCAACACAAGCACAAAGCCATAAAATGATGTTATTATTACATAAATCACCAACATAGATTACCACAAGGATATAACTACATAAAATATTACTCCCTGTGTTCCGTATTAGTTGTATGGCCGGAACGGATGGAGTGTACTACATTAAGCAAGTGCCAACACAACACAATTTTCCACAATCCATCACCACAACCACTGTTACATTAAGGTGTGGAAATTGTACAGCTCAGAAAGATGCAGAGACATGAGACATCACATAGATGCGGAAGCATGATATGACTTCGTGACGGCGGGAGAGTTGGACATCTTCATGTCCAGCTTCATGTCTAGGTGTGAGAATTGGCCTAGAGTGAAGAAATCTTGTCTCACGCACGTTCATCGTTGGCTATGTCATTGCTCTCGTTAATAACAAAAGCTTTTTTACATGCCATTGGATCTGTCACTAGATCTTGTACAATGTCAATGAAATAAGACAAGTCTCATACGAAGCTAGAACTAAACAATGAATCATCTAAAATAACTTAGCTCATAAAGATGCACATCATTTTCATGTCAACTTATAAAGTGTTCTACCATATAAAATTAGCTAACCTATGAACTAGACATCTAAAAATATTCTGACACATTAAAATTAGCTAACCCAATTTAAATGTGAGCAGATTTTCTAACACATACTGCCTAACACATATTAATAATGTCAAATTGTAATATCTTCTCACGTATCCAGCTTAGTCTAACTGGTCCTAAAATATTCTAAAACTTAGATAGTCTAATAGCCTTGGGCAAGCCGAGGAGGAGGCAGCGCCATGGCACCTTCGACATTCGACCGCACGCCGGCTCAGGAGGTCGGGGGTGCAGTGCCAGGCCGCGACAACCGCACCACAGGGGAGGGCAATGATGACATGGCGAGGGGGACAATTAGGCACGTGCGATACGTTGGAGACAATAGGCAGATTGTATTTCTAAGAGCATCTCCAGTCGCGTCCCCCAAAGTAATTTGGGGCGCGCCAGACCAAAAAACCGTTCCAGCCGCGTCCCCCAAAGCCCATTTTTGTCCGACGCGTCCCGATACGGTGTCCGGCGCCCCGAGCCCGTCCCCGTCCCACAGGGGACGCTCCGGGCATGCCGGACACAATGAAAAGCGAGGCGGGGAGTGGCGGGGCCGACCCATCAGCAGCACAGTTAATTTTAACCTAACCGTCGCCTACCTCGCGACGGAAGTTATTCGCGCGCAGTGACACACGGCGGCATCTTTGCCTTAATGGCGACGGAGGGGCAGGCGAGACGTCTCGTCGGTGCTGCGCAGCCTCCACGCGTCGCCGGCGTTTGCACGCCACCGCCCGTTCCCGCGCGATCTTCCCGCCTCTTCTCGCCTGTTCCCGCGCTTTCTTCCCGACGCCGGCGTCTATAAAAGGTCTCCCGGCTCAATGGTAGCCACCACACCCCGCCGGCTGTTAAACAATGTCGGCTGTGTAGGATAGACGATCACGATAGCTAGTTAACCATTGCTGTTACAATATGATATGTTAGTTAGGTGGTTGTAACAACCTTGTAAATCCTAACTGTGTAAACCCTAAGCGCTATGCGCTGAGTATATATATGACATGAAGCTGACCCTGAGAGGTACGGCACAAACCAATCTATACAGTTTTATATGGCATCAGAGCCATCCAGCCTACACAACCATGTCGCCTACCGTTCCACCGCCGTCGCCTTCCACCTCTCCCATCAACATCACGGCTGCTCTCAATGCCGCCATCACCATCAAGCTTGATCAGGACAACTTTCTCTTGTGGAAAGCCCAAGCGCTGCCAGCCCTGCACAGCCATGATGTGTACGGGTTCATCGATGGAACCAAGGCAGCGCCGCCGAAGAAGATCGCTGCCGCCGAAGGCAGCTCCGAGCAGGTGGTCAATCCGGAGTACACCACCTGGTTCCGTCAAGACCAGCAGGTTCTGAGTGGCCTGCTGGGATCCCTCACGTCAGCGGTGATGGGCCATGTCTTTCTGCTCAAGACGTCGTCCGAGGTGTGGGGTGTACTCGATCGGATGTTCTCATCCAAGTCGAAAGCACGGATCGTTCAGATCCGAAGGGCAGTGGTGAAGCCCAAGAAGAGGGAAACCTCCATGACGGACTACTACAACCACATGAAGAAACTGGCCGACACGATGGCCACGATCGGCAATCCCTTGGAGGAAGATGAGATCATCTCCTACATACTTGGTGGTCTCGGCGACGACCACGAAAACTTCACCACCGCCATGACGGTGGTCACCACGAAGAATGAGGATTTCACCCTCAGTGATCTGTACAGCCACATGTCGGCTTATGAGGCGCGCAGCGACGACCGCTCTCCTTCTCCCCAGTTTCAGCACTCCGCCAACAACGCGTACCGCGGCGGTGGTCGTGGGAACTTCCAGCGTGGTGGAGGCAATGGACGTGGCCGCGGGGACGGAGGCGGTCGCGGCTATGGAGGAGGCCGCAACGGCGGCAACGGCTACAACAGTGGCTACAACGTCGGACGCGGCGACAACTCTGGGCGTGGTGGCAACACCCAGGGACGCGGCTACAACGGCGGTCGTGGCAGCGGCGGCGGCAAGTCGACCTGCCAAATATGTGGCGTATACGGCCACGACGCACTGCGCTGCTACTCCCGCTTCAACCACGCCATTCAGCCTGAATCGTCCAGTCGTGTCGCAGCCTATTCCAACTCCAACGAGCAGCAGTACACCGGCGAGCCATGGGTCCTGGACTCTGGAGCGACAGACCACATGACAAATGACCTGGAGCGTCTTCACGTCCACGACAACTACAGGGGAGGCGACCAGATACAGGTTGCCAATGGTATGCACATCCCTATCTTACATGTTGGTGATTCCGTTATACCCGGTTCCAAACATCCACTACACCTGAAAAATGTTCTATATGCTCCAGATCTTAGCAAAAATCTGCTATCTGCTCATAAACTCGGCTGTGACAATAATTGTTTTGTTGAACTTCATCCTGATTCTTTTCTTGTTAAGGATCGCATCACGAGAGCAACGCTGCTACACGGTAGATCGCAAGGTGGCCTATACCCAGTTCCTCCACAGCCTCGTCTTCCAGCAGCTCGACGTCCCCAAACTCATCACACTACACCGACCAAGGAACTGTGGCATAGGCGGCTCGGACATCCTGCCTCACCCATTGTCCAGGCCTTTCTCTCCACCAATAAACTAGTGTCTTCCCCAAATAAAGAGTCTGTCTCGCATGTGTGCGATGCTTGTCAGCAAGCAAAAGTTCACCAATTACCTTATGAATTGTCTAATCGAGTCTCTAGTGTTCCTCTTGAACTAGTCCACACTGATGTGTGGGGTCCTGCTATAAAATCATCGAGTGGTTTTAGTTATTATGTAAGTTTCCTTGATGACTTCAGTAAGTTTACATGGGTATATCTTCTGAAACACAAGTCGGATGTGGAGCATGTTTTTTATCTGTTTCAAAAGCGTGTTGAATTATCTCTTGGCACCAAAATTCGCTGTGTGCAATCTGATTGGGGTGGGGAGTATCAAAAATTACACAAATATTTTTTGGAAACTGGCATTTCCCGTCGCATCTCGTGTCCACATACTCACCAGCAAAATGGTGCCATTGAACGCAAACACAGACATTTAGTTGAGACAACACTTGCTCTTCTTGCTCAATCCTCTGCTCCCCTTAGGTATTGGGATGATGCGGTTCTCACTGCCTGTTATCTCATTAATCGTATGCCCAGTCGAGTCACCCATAATGTCACACCTGTTACCAAGTTGTTTCAAACTCCAGTGGATTACAATCTGCTTCGTGTTTTTGGTTGCGCCTGCTGGCCTAACCTTCGTCCATATAATAACAGGAAACTTGCCTTTCGTTCACGCCAATGTGTCTTCCTTGGCTACAACCCGGATCATCTTGGGTTTCGGTGTCTCGACCGATCTTCTGGTCGCATCTATGTTTCTCGTGACGTGGTGTTTGACGAGCACGTGTATCCGTTCTCACTTGGTTCTCCCTCCAACCTCCCTCCACCAACTGAACGTGCTCTCCTCCTTCCTGAACCGGAAATTATGGCATCGACTTGTAACGATATGACCTGTGCTACTGATCGTTCTCCTGCTGTTTCTGATGATTCAGGTGCACCGCCTCTCCACGTCGATTTGTTGCATGGTGTGCATGGCGCCCCGCACGTCGATCAGCCCGTGCCGGCTGATCAGCCCGCTGCTGATGAGGATCATCTTGACGACTCCACACCGCCCTCTCCGCCGACTCCTGCTCGTGGGCCGGCCCAAGACGATGCGTCGCCTGCGCAGTCTTCTGCCTTGCCTTCCTCTGCGCCCTCGCTGATGTCGCCTGCTGCACCTGCGCCTCCGTCGCCAATGCGCACTCGTCTGCGCAACAATGTTGTCCAACCGATTCGTCTGTTTGAGGGAATGGTTCGTTATGATCCGAAGAAGAAGGCATTCTCTGCTGAACCAGTTTCGCATGTTGATGCTCTGCAGAATCCTGCTTGGAAAGCTGCTATGGATGATGAATTTGCAGCGCTTCAGTTCAATCGCACCTGGGTCTTAGTTCCTGCACCTCCTGGTCATCATGTTGTTGGATGCAAATGGGTGTTTAAGCTGAAGCAAAAGCCAGATGGTACTATTGATCGTCACAAAGCTCGCCTCGTCGCCAAGGGCTTTACTCAGCGGCTTGGTATTGACTATACTGATACATTCTCTCCTGTTGTCAAGCCAACGACAGTCCGATTGATTCTGTCTATCGCCGTGTCTCGGGGGTGGACGCTGAGACAAGTTGATGTGCAAAATGCTTTTCTCCACGGCGACATTTAGGAGGAGGTATACATGACTCAACCGCCTGGCTTTGTGGATCCGAATCGTCCTCACCATGTGTGCAAACTTCAGAAGTCGCTGTATGGCCTAAAGCAGGCGCCAAGGGCATGGTATTCGAAGCTCAGTACAAAACTGCAGTCTATTGGGATTAAACCCCTCCAGAGCCGACACTTCCCTGTTCATTTTTAATGGCAAGAGAGTTGTTATGTACATGCTGATATATGTCGACGATATCATCATTGTTGGCTCCTGCACACGGACAGTTGATCGACTTCTGGCCCAACTCCGTGAGTCTTTTGCTGTTAAAGATCTCGGGAGGCTATCTTATTTTCATGGTATTGAAGTTATTCAGCAGAAAGATGGGATAGCACTTGTCCAGTCGAAATATGCCTCTGATCTTCTTCGACGGGTCAATATGCACACTTGCAAGCCCATCTCAACTCCTATGGCGCCGTCAGAAAAGCTCAGCAAGATGAGTGGAAAATTGCTGACAGAAAGTGAAGCTTTCAGTTACAGAAGCACAGTAGGTGACTTGCAGTATCTATGTATGACCAGACCTGATATTTCCTTCGCGGTGAACAAAGCTTGCCAATTCCTATCAGCACCAACGGATGTACATTGGTCTGCAGTAAAGAGGATCCTTCGATATGTGAGAGGTACTCTAGGTGTTGGAATCAACTTGCAACGATCATCATCCACTGAGCTGAGTGTGTATACGGATGCAGACTGGGCAGGGTGCCCAGACGATCGGAGATCAACCGGTGGCTATGCAGTGTACTATGGACCAAATCTAGTGTCTTGGAGTTCGAGGAAACAACCAACTGTAAGTCGTTCCAGCACATAGGCTGAGTACAAGGCCATCGCTAATGGGACAGCAGAAGTGTCATGGCTGCAATCTGTCCTTGGAGAATTGGGAGTGTTTCAAGCTAAGGCTCCAATTCTATGGTGCGATAATCTTGGTGCAACGTTTCTCACCCCAAATCCCGTTTTTCATGCCCGGACAAAACACATAGAAATAGACTTCCATTTTGTCAGAGAGAAGGTAGCCGCTGGAGTTCTGACAGTTCGGTTTATTTCTTCACAAGATCAGGTAGCTGATATCTTCACCAAGGCTTTGGGACGAGATGCCTTTGATCGGTTGAAGTACAATCTGAACTTGGTTAGCACGCGTTCGGATCGAGAGGGGCTGTTAAACAATGTCGGCTGTGTAGGATAGACGATCACGATAGCTAACCATTGCTGTTACAATATGATATGTTAGTTAGGTGGTTGTAACAACCTTGTAAATCCTAACTGTGTAAACCCTAAGCGCTATGCGCTGAGTATATATATGACATGATGCTGACCCTGAGAGGTACGGCACAAACCAATCTATACAGTTTTATACCGGCAATAAACATAACCCTCGTCGCTCCACCGCCGTCTCCTCCACCACCAGTGGCAATGGCGAACCGCCCCGGCGCTGGCCACTTCCCTCCACCGCCGTCTCCTCCACTTCCAGTCCCATCGCAGGTCGACACCGACCCTGCGGCCCGGGAAGAGCGGCGGCGGCGAGGGATGCAGAACTGGCGTGCAGATTCGTCGAGTCCTTCGAGTCAGAGAAGAAGCTCCAGGACGACGCCCGTGCCCGCGAAGAGGCACAGATTCATCGCGTCGTCGAGCTCTCCCTCCAGGCGGCGCAGCAGGGGAGGGCGGAGGAGGACGCGTGATACGTCTCCGACGTATCGATAATTTCTTATGTTCTATGCCATATTATTGATGATACCTACATGTTTTATGCACACTTTATGTCATATTCGTGCATTTTCCGGAACTAACCTATTAACAAGATGCCGAAGTGCCGATTGCTCGTTTTCTCGCTGTTTTTGGTTTCAGAAATCCTAGTAACGAAATATTCTCGGAATTGGACGAAACGAAGACCCGAGGGCCTATTTCGCCACGAACCTTCCGGAAGACCGAAGAGCATACGAAGTGGGGCCACGAGGTGGCCAAACCACAAGGCGGCGCGGCCAAGGGGGCCCGCGCCGCCCTGTGGTGTGGGCCCCTCGTCGGCCCCCGACTCGCCCTTCCGCCTACTTAAAGCCTCCGTCGCGAAACCCCTGAAGTGAAAAACCACGATACGGAAAACCTTACCGAGACGCCGCCGCCGCCGATCCCATCTCGGGGGATTCGGAGATCTCCTCCGGCACCCCGCCGGAGAGGGGATTCATCTCCCGGAGGACTCTACACCGCCATGGTCGCCTCCGGAGTGATGAGTGAGTAGTTCACCCCTGGACTATGGGTCCATAGCAGTAGCTAGATGGTTGTCTTCTCCTCATTGTGCTTCATTGTTGGATCTTGTGAGCTGCCTAACATGATCAAGATCATCTATCTGTAATACTCTACGTTGTGTTTGTCGGGATCCGATGGATAGAGAATACCATGTTATGTTAATTATCAAGTTATTACATATGTGTTATTTATGATCTTGCATGCTCACCGTTATTAGTAGAGGCTCTGGCCAAGTTTTTGCTCTTAACTCCAAGAGGGAGTATTTATGCTCGATAGTTGACACATGGGACAGTGACAGAAAGTTCTAAGGTTGTGTTGTGCTGTTGCCACTAGGGATAAAACATTGGCGCTATGTCCGAGGATGTAGTTGTTGATTACATTACGCACCATACTTAATGCAATTGTCCGTTGCTTTGCAACTTAATACTGGAAGGGGTTCGGACGATAACTCTGAAGGTGGACTTTTTAGGCATAGATGCGGTTGGATGGCGGTCTATGTACTTTGTCGTAATGCCCAATTAAATCTCACTATACTTATCATGACATGTATGTGCATTGTTATGCCCTCTCTATTTGTCAATTGCCCGACTGTAATTTGTTCACCCAACATGCTTTTATCTTATGGGAGAGACACCTCTAGTGAACCGTGGACCCCGGTCCATTCTTTAATACTGAAATACAAATCTTCTGCAATACTTGTTTTTACTGTTTTCTCTGCAAACAATCATCTTCCACACAATACGGTTAATCCTTTGTTACAGCAAGCCGGTGAGATTGACAACCTCACTGTTTCGTTGGGGCAAAGTACTTTGGTTGTGTTGTGCAGGTTCCACGTTGGCTCCGGAATCTCTGGTGTTGCGCCGCACTACATCCCGCCGCCATCAACCTTCAACGTGCTTCTTGGCTCCTCCTGGTTCGATAAACCTTGGTTTCTTTCGAGGGAAAACTTGCTGCTGTGCGCATCATACCTTCCTCTTGGGGTTGCCCAACGAACGTGTGAAATACACGCCATCAAGCTCTTTTTCTGGCGCCGTTGCCGGGGAGATCAAGACACGCTGCAAGGGGAGTCTCCACTTCTCAATCTCTTTACTTTGTTTTTTTGTCTTGCTTTATTTTATTTACTACTTTGTTTGCTGCATTTATATCAAAACACAAAAAAATTAGTTGCTAGCTTTACTTTATTTACTGTCTTGTTTGCTATATCAAAAACACCAAAAAAAATTATTAGTTACTTGCATTTGCTTTACTTATTTCATTATGTTTCCTTTTAATTTTACCACAAAGAACATACCGGTAGGACGCGGGTCTATCATTGGGAGAAATAATATAGAAGAATTCTTCAGTCATGTTAGTACCGTTGAAGATTTTGAAGATAGACACTTGGTAGAACTTGCTCCTACTTATGAAATTGCTGCCGCTGCTTTAGTTCACATGTTGGAAACTAAATTTGTTAATCTCAATCCTATAATCCAACACATGTTTCTTACACTTGGTGATATGGAAGAGGGGGAAAAGAAAGATTTTGTTTTAGAAACCCTTCTTAGAGAGTTTGGTGGTCTAGCAAGAGAGGCTAGAAAGGTCTTTGCTAAATTTAATATGCTTGGTTCTCATACTAATTTTGTTGGTCTCCTTGAAAAAATGGATATGGATAGGATAAGGTACACTAATAATGCTAATGATGGTGGGGAGATCAAAGCACCAATACCATGTAAACTCCTAGCTATGAATGATGCACTAGAAAGTAACTATGCTTGGCTTGTTCCTGAAAATTTGTTTGATGAGAGTAGCAAGCTCAAGACTAATGAAAAGGGAGACGCTGAAACTTATGTATCCAATATACTATGCATGGTTGAGAAAAGTCCAAACCCCGCTGTAGGTGCACCACCCTTCGATAACACTTGAGTTACACTTTCTGCGCCTAGCTGAAAGGCGTTAAAGAAAAGCGCTTATGGGAGACAACCCATGTTTTTACTCCAGTATTTTTGTTTTATATTTGAGTCTTGGAAGTTGTTTACTACTGTAGCAACCTCTTCTTATCTTAGTTTTGAGTTTTGTTGTGCCAAGTAAAGTCTTTGATAGTAAAGTAAGTACTAGATTTGGATTACTGCGCAGTTCCAGATTTGTTTGCTGTCACGAATCTGGGTCTACCTCCCTGTAGGTAGCTCAGAAAATTAAGCCAATTTACGTGCATGATCCTCAGATATGTACGCAACTTTCATTCAATTTGAGCATTTTCATTTGAGCAAGTCTGGTGGCCTAATAAAATCCATTTTTACGGACTGTTCTGTTTTGACAGATTCTGCCTTTTATTTCGCATTGCCTCTTTCGCTATGTTGGATGAATTTCTTTGATCCATTAATGTCCAGTAGCTTTATGCAATGTCCAGAAGTGTTAAGAATGATTGTGTCACCTCTGAACATGTGAATTTTTATTATGCACTAACCCTCTAATGAGTTGTTTCGAGTTTGATGTGGAGGAAGTTTTCAAGGATCAAGAGAGGAGTATGATGCAATATGATCAAGGAGAGTGAAAGCTCTAAGCTTGGGGATGCCCCGGTGGTTCACCCCTGCATATTATAAGAAGACTCAAGCGTCTAAGCTTGGGGATGCCCAAGGCATCCCCTTCTTCATCGACAACATTATCGAGTTCCTCCCCCGAAACTATATTTTTATTCCGTCACATCTTATGCACTTTGCTTGGAGCGTCGGTTTGTTTTTGTTTTTGTTTTGTTTGAATAAAATGGATCCTTGCATTCACTTTATGGGAGAGAGACACGCTCCGCTGTAGCATATGGACAAGTATGTCCTTAGGCTCTACTCATAGTATTCATGGCGAAGTTTCTTCTTCGTTAAATTCTTATATGGTTGGAATTGGAAAATGCTACATGTAGTAACTCTAAAATGTCTTGGATAATTTGATACTTGGCAATTGTTGTGCTCATGTTTAAGCTCTTGCATCATATACTTTGCACCCATTAATGAAGAAATACTTAGAGCTTGCTAATTTGGTTTGCATATTTGGTTTCTCTAGAGTCTAGATAATATCTAGTATTGAGTTTTGAACAACAAGGAAGACGGTGTAGAGTCTTATAATGTTTACAATATGTCTTTTATGTGAGTTTTGCTGCACCGTTCATCCTTGTGTTTGTTTCAAATAACCTTGCTAGCCTAAACCTTGTATCGAGAGGGAATACTTCTCATGCATCCAAAATACTTGAGCCAACCACTATGCCATTTGTGTCCACCATACCTACCTACTACATGGTATTTTCCGCCATTCCAAAGTAAATTGCTTGAGTGCTACCTTTAAAATTCCATCATTCACCTTTGCAATATATAGCTCATGGGACAAATAGCTTAAAAACTATTGTGGTATTGAATATGTACTTATGCACTTTATCTCTTATTAAGTTGCTTGTTGTGCGATAACCATGTTTCGGGGACGCCATCAACTATTCTTTGTTGAATATCATGTGAGTTGCTATGCATGTCCGTCTTGTCTGAAGTAAGAGAGATCTACCACCTTAATGGTTGGAGCATGCATATTGTTAGAGAAGAACATTGGGCCGCTAACTAAAGCCATGATTCATGGTGGAAGTTTCAGTTTGGAACATATATCCTCAATCTCATATGAGAATAATAATTGTTGCCACATGCTTATGCATTAAAGAGGAGTCCATTATCTGTTGTCCATGTTGTCCCGGTATGGATGTCTAAGTTGAGAATAATCAAAAGCGAGAAATCCAAAATGCGAGCTTTCTCCTTAAACCTTTGTACAGGCGGCATGGAGGTACCCCATTGTGACACTTGGTTAAAACATGTGCATTGCAAAGATCCGGTAGTCCAAGCTAATTAGGACAAGGTGCGGGCACTATTAGTATACTATGCATGAGACTTGCAACTTGTAAGATATAATTTACATAACTCATATGCTTTATTACTACCGTTGACAAAATTGTTTCATGTTTTCAAAATAAAAGCTCTAGCACAAATATAGCAATCGATGCTTTCCTCTTTGAAGGACCATTCTCTTTACTTTTATGTTGAGTCAGTTCACCTATCTCTCTCCACCCCAAGAAGCAAACACTTGTGTGAACTGTGCATTGATTCCTACATACTTGCATATTGTACTTGTTATATTACTCTATGTTGACAATTATCCATGAGATATACATGTTACTAGTTGAAAGCAACCGCTGAAACTTAATCTTCCTTTGTGTTGCTTCAATACCTTTACTTTGATTTATTGCTTTATGAGTTAACTCTTATGCAAGACTTATTGATACTTGTCTTGAAGTACTATTCATGAAAAGTCTTTGCTTTATGATTCACTTGTTTACTCATGTCATTACCATTGTTTTGATCGCTGCATCCACTACATATGTTTACAAATAGTATGATCAAGGTTATGATGGCATGTCACTTCAGTAAATTATCTTTGTTATCGTTTTACCCGCTCGGGACGAGCAGTAACTAAGCTTGGGGATGCTTGATACGTCTCCGACGTATCGATAATTTCTTATGTTCTATGCCATATTATTGATGATACCTACATGTTTTATGCACACTTTATGTCATATTCGTGCATTTTCCGGAACTAACCTATTAACAAGATGCCGAAGTGCCGCTTCTGTTGTTTTCGCTGTTTTTGGTTTCAGAAATCCTAGTAACGAAATATTCTCGGAATTGGAAGAAACGAAGACCCAGGGGCCTATTTCGCCACGAACCTTCCTGAAGACCGAAGAGCATACGAAGTGGGGCCACGAGGTGGCCAAACCACAAGGCGGCGCGGCCAAGGGGGCCGCGCCGCCCGTGGTGTGGGCCCCTCGTCGGCCCCCGACTCTGCCCTTCCGCCTACTTAAAGCCTCCGTCGCGAAACCCCCGAAGTGAAAAACCACGATACGGAAAACCCATCGAGACACCGCCGCCGCCGATCCCATCTCGGGGATTCGGAGATCTCCTCCGGCACCCTCGCCGGAGAGGGGATTCATCTCCCGGAGGACTCTACACCGCCATGGTCGCCTCCGGAGTGATGAGTGAGTAGTTCACCCCTGGACTATGGGTCCATAGCGGTAGCTAGATGGTTGTCTTCTCCTCATTGTGCTTCATTGTTGGATCTTGTGAGCTGCCTAACATGATCAAGATCATCTATCCGTAATACTCTATGTTGTGTTTGTCGGGATCCGATGGATAGAGAATACCATGTTATGTTAATTATCAAGTTATTGCATATGTGTTGTTTATGATCTTGCATGCTCTCCGTTATTAGTAGAGGTTCTGGCCAAGTTTTTGCTCTTAACTCCAAGAGGGAGTATTTATGCTCGATAGTGGGTTCATGCCTGCATTGACACCTGGGACAGTGACAGAAAGTTCTAAGGTTGTGTTGTGCTGTTACCACTAGGGATAAAACATTGACGCTATGTCCGAGGATGTAGTTGTTGATTACATTACGCACCATACTTAATGCAATTATATGTTGCTTTGCAACTTAATACTGGAAGGGGTTCGGACGATAACCTGAAGGTGGACTTTTTAGGCATAGATGCAGTTGGATGGCGGTCTATGTACTTTGTCGTAATGCCCAATTAAATCTCACTATACTTATCATGACATGTATGTGCATTGTTATGCCCTCTCTATTTGTCAATTGCCCGACTGTAATTTGTTCACCCAACATGCTTTTATCTTATGGGAGAGACACCTATAGTGAACTGTGGACCCCGGTCCATTCTTTAATACTGAAATACAAATCTGCTGCAATACTTGTTTTTACTGTTTTCTCTGCAAACAATCATCTTCCACACAATACGGTTAATCCTTTGTTACAAAAAGCCGGTGAGATTGACAACCTCACTGTTTCGTTGGGGCAAAGTACTTTGGTTGTGTTGTGCGGGTTCCACGTTGGCTCCGGAATCTCTGGTGTTGCGCCGCACTACATCCCGCCGCCATCAACCTTCAACGTGCTTCTTGGCTCCTCCTGGTTCGATAAACCTTAGTTTCTTTCTGAGGGAAAACTTGCTGCTGTGCGCATCATACCTTCCTCTTGGGGTTGCCCAACGAACGTGTGAAATACACGCCATCATCGCGCGGCTAGAGCGGCGGCGTCTGGCCACCGCCCAACGCAACGAGAGGAGGCGCGCGCAGGAGGAGCTGCGGCGTAGGGGAGGCGAAGACGGGGCGGGGCCGTCGAACGCACCGCCGGGCGGTCAGTAGTATAGGTTTAGATGAAATCTATCCGTTTTCATTCAAACTTTGTAATATATAATCAAATCTGAATGAAAACCTTTATTTTCGTGCACCAATATTTATTTGGGGGCGGCGTTTGGGGGACACGGCTGGGGAGTGACGTCCCCCAAACGCGGCACCAACAAAACACGTCCCACAAACGCTCAATCCGGCGCGTTTTGGGGGACGCGGCTGGAGATGCTCTAATAGTATATCCGGTTGGTACTCTGTTTGCAACATTTTCTTCGTATCAACAAGAGAACAAACACTACACCTTACATATAGATATATTTGATATATTTCGACCTAAATAAGTTCAGGCTTTTGTTAGCACAGTAAGGCATAAGTTCCCAGCCTATTTAGAGCATCTCCAGCCGCGTCCCCCCAACCGTCCCCCAAAACGCGCCGGATTGAACGTTTGGGGGACGTGTTTCGTTCGTGCCGCGTTTGGGGGACGTCGCTCCCCAGTCGCGTCCCCCAAACAAGATTTCGGAAATTTTAAACTTAACGAGATTCGATTAGATTCGTCCAAACTTACATAGATTCGAACGGAATTTGACTAAATTTAAACTAAACCTAATCTAGAAGTACTTGCGGCGGCCGGAGGCGTCGTAGTACTGCTGGAAGTTGTACATCTCGTCGGTGACGACCTCCTGCTTGACGCGCTCGTCGATGGGCTCATCCTTCACCAAGCCGCTTGGTCCCGCCTCGCCGTCGTCGGTGAGGTCCACGAGCGGCTTGTCGGAGTCGCGGATGGACATGGCGATCGCCATGTCGACGTCGCCCCTCCAGGCGTCCTTGTCGTTCATGGACACCAAGAACGCCGTCCGCAGCCCTGGGCAGTCCTCGGGGTCATCGCTGCTGGCGATGAGCCGCTGCTGCCGCTCGTACTCCGCCAGCAGCGCCGCCTGCAACGCTTCCTCCGGCTCCTCCTTCACCTTCGGCTTCGGGATGAGGAGGGCGCCGCCGCGCCTCCCTTGATGCCGCCGGCTGCCGCTGCCGCCACGCCTCGTGTTGACGGGCGTCGCCGGCTCCTCCTTCACCTCCCGTTTGGGGACGGTGTAGGGCGCCGAGCGGTACGACGAGGACGACGTCGATCGCGCCGGTCCTGAGGAAGAAGAGTGCGAGGAGGACGAGTACGTCGTCCTCCTCGGCTGCCATTGCGGTGGTCCTCCTCGAGGAGACGGTGGCGGTGACGAGGGCGTCTCCAACCTTGGAGCGCTGTTGTGGATGCCGCAGATGACGTTCTCGAGGGTGCGCCCCGGAACGCCCCAGAACAGGGCGCGGCCGTCCTTGTTCCAGCTGTTGGGCCCGCCGACGAGCCCCTGGGTGTTGTGCATCTTGACGTCGTACTTCGCCTTGAAGTACGTCTTCCACCAGTCGTCGTTGTTGTTGGCCGCCCACGTCGGATCCTGCCGCTCGGCGGCGGTGAGTTGAGCCCGCTGGGCCTTGATGACGTCCCTCCATTGCTCCGTGCCCGGCTTCGGCGGCGGCGGGACGCCAATGCCGTTCACGGCCATCTTCCAACCGCCGCTGCTTGGCAGCCGCATGTCCGGCGGGACTGTATAGCCGGCGTGGTACAGTGCCCACGCCTCCGGCACGCCAAACACCGTATCGGGCCGCGCCGGACAAAAATGGGCTTTGGGGGACGCGGCTGGAACGGTTTTTTGGTCCGGCGCGCCCCAAATTGCTTTGGGGGACGCAGCTAGAGATGCTCTTAGGCTCAGTTCTTTTTGCAGCTTCTCCGAGAAGCTGCCCTCCCCCCAGCTGGGGAAGCCGCTCCCAAAATTTAGTAAGGCTTCCGAAATGATCTACCCTAGACTAATTTGGAAGCCTCTCTAAATTTTTAGGCGGCTTCCCCAGGAAGCTAGGGGGAGAGCAGCTTCTCGGAGAAGCCGCCAAAAGTGATAAGTTACTACATGGTAGCTTTGGTACAATAGGGTGGTAACTTTTCACACTCATAATTTCAAAGTAAAAAGCCATAGCTGAAGTGCTCTTGCTTTGAAGATCTTGTCGAGAGAAAAATCAACAATGGAGATAGATGTATTATACTGTTTTGGACGCATCAAGCAAGCCAGCCAAACTGACCGGCTGCTCGCGAACCCCGCGCCCAAAAGCCATCTAGAAGCGGCGACGAAAATCACGCACGTAACTTGGCTCAACCACACAACATCATTTCACGTCACGCCAATCGCAACGACAAGAATGCACTACTGCCACCACCTGGCCAGTTACTAGTCAGTGACAGTCCAACAAAGTTATCAAGAGTAGAGGTAAAGCAACCGGCTCTCACCTCAGCTCGCCCACACAGCGGCCATCCCATCCCAACCAGTTGCGACCATGGACTCCAACGCCTTGCCCACCGTCGACGACGAGGTAGTCCACGAGTTCGGCCCGCTGCTCCGAGTCTACAAGAGCGGCCGCGTCGAGCGCCCCATCGTGGCCCCGCCCGTCGCGCCCGGCCTCGACGCCACCACCGGCGTCCAATCCAAGGACGTCGACCTCGGCGTCTACTCCGCCCGCCTCTACCTGCCGCCCTCCGTCACGACCTCCGGCGCCAAGCTCCCCGTCATCGTCTACATCCACGGCGGCGGATTCGTGGCGGAGTCCGCCAGGTCGCCCAACTACCACCGCTTCCTCAACGACCTCGCCTCCGCCTGCCCGGCGCTCGGCGTCTCCGTCGACTACCGCCTCGCCCCGGAGCACCCGCTCCCGGCGGCCTACGACGACTGCCGCGCCGCCCTGGCCTGGGTCCTCTCGGCGGCCGACCCCTGGGTCGCCGCGCACGGCGACCTGGCCCGCGTCTTCCTGGCGGGCGACAGCGCGGGGGGCAACGCCTGCCACCACCTCGCCATCCAGCCGGACGCCGCGCGCCTCAGGGGCGCCGTGCTGATCCACCCCTGGTTCTGGGGCTCCGAGGCCGTCGGCGAGGAGCCGCGCGACCCCGCGGGGCGCGCCATGGGCGCGGGACTGTGGTTGTTCGCGTGCCCCGGCACCACCGGCGCGGACGACCCGCGGATGAACCCCATGGCTCCCGACGCGCCGGGGCTGGACGGTCTCGCGTGCGAGAGGGTCATGGTGTGCACGGCCGAGGGCGATTTCCTCAGGTGGCGCGGCCGCGCGTACTCGGAGGCGGTCACCGCGGCGAGGGGCGCCGGCGGGCTGGAGGTGGAGCTGCTGGAGACGGAGGGGGAGGGCCACGTCTTCTACCTCTTCAAGCCCGACTGCGACAAAACCAAGGAGATGATTGACAGGATCGTCGCCTTCGTTAACGCAGCGTGATGGCATGCGCCACCGGCCTCCCTGCCGTGCGTAGCCGCGCAGCTCGGTGAATTTAGTCATGCAAGAGTGTTTGTGCACCATTCTGGGACTATTAACGAATAAATAAAATTGATGATTTGGAATGCGGCTTGTTAATCAGAAGCATTTTCGAATTAAGGAGCTACTGGTCCCCCTTATTACATAATAATTAGGGCACCTCTAATTCTCTGCCGACTGAGAATTAGCTTAATTATCCATTGACATTATTCCATTATTTTGTACTACGTGAATAATTTTCATATTGCATGATTTCTCTCTCCATTGCAACACACTTGAAACCGAAAAAAAATCTTACTTCCAACCCATTTGAGAATTCCTCAACATAATTAGTTCTATGTCTCTTCAGCTTGGATGTGTGTATGGCTATGTGCATCTTTATCATGCAGAGGATGGGTGTAATGCTTAAACTTGTTAAGTAATAAAACCCTCTTTATAAAAAAGAAGTATCTTCAGCTACAACTCTTTAGAATTCTAGGAGTCGAAGATTTCTTTATTGGTTTTGCCTTCACATGCAAGTTTGAACTTCATTTTTTCCCAAATATATCGGTTTTGCCTTCTCTTGGAATTTGTCAAATTGAACATTAGCATAATCATCAAAATGTAAGGTTGATATGTGATATTTGTTGCATTATAGTTATGTAAGTCTCACACAATTATACATGGTGAAAGTTCACTATTTCAAGATGACTTGTGCATAGGATTTCATATATTTGGGGACAATTAGATATAGATAATGTTGAACTTTTACCAACATGCAAATCTCAACTCAAAATACCTTGCATTTGAGGCTACACAAAAATAAGAAATTTTGACATCTAAAGTAGCGAACAACACACATTTTTAAATCTCTCTCAAATCTGTCAAATTTTGCATTGATATGTAGTCCTGAATATAATGTACTCCTTCGGTCCCACTAGACAAGCATATTTCATGGAACGGAGGGAGTATTTAAATCAAGGTTTTGCACGTTGTAAACTACAACATTGTCTACATCTAGACTTTTGTTAGTTTTTTTTGAAACTTTAAAATACTATTTTTCAAATATTGAAAAGGGGCTCCAGTGAGCTCGGGCTCCATTTGGCGTGTCCGCTCATATATCCAATCTGAATATTTTTACAGATGCTAGCCGTTAAATTTAAAAGTCTAAGTTTAAAGATGTCTAAACCGAAAGTTTTTTTTTTTGAAAAACAGCATATATATATATAAAAGCAAGCAAGCCGTCTCATTAAAAACCTTCCAGTTCCCTTCGGTACCCTGGTAAGGAAAAGAGTGCGTAAGAAACTTGCCGCTCATTACATCGTTTGCCAACACACTTACAATAAAATCAGGGGGATCCTCATGCCACACTACTGACACAAACCCCTCTGAATGTCTAGCTAAAACATGTGCCGCCATATTTACTTCCCTGGGTGTATGATTAAACAAGACATGGGTAAAACTAGAACACAACAAGGTACAGTCTTCATAAATCGCAGGGCCAAAAGAATTCCCGCCTTGGTTCATAACTTCAATGACATCCATGCAATGGGAATTGACCTCAATCCTATTGCACCCTACATGACCTGCCAAGATGAGACCATCGCGAAGAGCTGTAGCTTCGGATGTTGTTGCATCGGATATAAACGGAAGCCCGCAACAGCTAGCTGTTGACTGCCAAAACCCACCGGCGGGCAGCGGCCTTGTCAACACTGTAGAGCCGGGGGGAGCCTAGAGCTGCGGCTGGCTGAGACCCCTCCGAGCGACGGCCCGCAATGCTCTTCTGGTCACACGCGGCGTTGCGAAGTGCAGGGGCGTGCCACCTGACCTATACCTGGTCAGGAAGGTGATGAGGTTGCCTCGCTTAGTTTCTCGCAGGGCATACATGTAAACGTTAAATACGAGCCTCGATCGGCTCTCGAGGTTATCCCGTGGATCGGCTCAAAGAGCCGATCCACCCATGATCCGTACGGGGTGTACGAATACTTGGTGGTCCTGCTTGATCAAGATGAAGCTAATGAGATCTACGACGATTTAGGGTTTTCACCACATAATCGGATCATCCTACTCCAGGTTGGGCCAGATGGCCACGCACGGTGCTCGTAAGCCGATCCTAAACGAGGCCAAAAAACCAACATGGAGTTGATCCTAGGAACATCCCGTTTAGGACTTGCGAACGCCACCCTACGTGCCACAGGATCCTCCCCCCCTTTGTAAGGCCAAACTATTGCAGATATTAAACTAATCCTTGTAGAACAAGGAGCAATCGTAACGGATCAGATCTACTAAATAAAGATCAAGCGGGTGCCGCCCCCACACCCGAGATAGGCGTGAGGACGGCTAGATATGCAAGGGTTGCACTACGTAAGCATGCTTAAACGAAGAACAATGCTAACCCTAACACATCTAATGATAACTACGTTGCTCGCCATCAAAAGCGCTTCGAGTACGAGCAACGCATGAACAACGTGGGGCTTGTGCTGCCTAGATCGCAAGATGCGATCTAGGCAGCATGTCGCTACCTGATAGAAACCCTCGAGACGAAGGAGTTGGCGATGCGCCGAGATTGGTTTGTTTTTGGGGTTGAACGTGAGTTGTTGTTTATTCCATAAACCCTAGGTACATATTTATAGTCCAGGGGACTTTCTAATGCGGACGTGCACTAAACCGTGCACGAGTAAGATTCTATCTCTAAACTAAGATGTGATCTAATATGTTACAGATACACGGGCAATTAAGCCCAACTTGGTATAAAAGGCCGATTCACGTATTCCTTCTATATATATTTCTTTATGTCCATCTTGATCGCGGCCCACCTCTGACTTGGTCAAATTCTGGTGATAACACATGCCCCCCTGGTTTTGGAAATAATATTTCCAAAATCATTACGTTTTTCTTTCGTCGGGTCATGTCATGGCAGAGCAGAACCGTCGCAGTATCCGTTATCATGATGACTTGCCTTCTCAACTTCTCCGCGTGATTTGGCAGTCTTTTCTCTTTCTTTCAAACACCACTTCCTCGGAAACTGCTGTGGCATTGAATTTTCACCATCCCCCTTTATTTAACCGCTACGAACAGTTCTGCCTTGCATCCTCGCATTAGCAGTCCAAAAACCCTCCTGCACCATCATGTCTTCTTCCTCCTCAGCTCCATCGGACTCCTCCAGCCAGTCCTCCATGTCCCGCGAACCGACGCCGGAGCACAACCCAGCCGGCGGTCCATGCGGCCAATATCCGCCGCGCCATTGCGGCCGGGAGGAGTCGGATCATGACTTCTCCATCTGGTCCGAGGACGACCAGTCCTCGACGGACGGGAGAGCGACCTCCGTTTCCTCGCCGACGGGGAACCGGAGGAGGAGAGTGATGACGATCGCTTCTCCTGGGACGACTTCACCTCCTCCGAGGGGGTGATGGAGGAAGAAGAGGAGGAGGAGGACGACGATGACGACGACTCCCTCGAAGGCTACCCACCAGCGAAGCGCCTTCGCATGTGGTGGGACGACGACAGCAGCGACGACGAGGATGGGGATGAGGCCCCCATGGAGGGCTACGGGAGTAGCGACGAAGAGCCCATCGGCAGCAGTGCCGATGAGAGCTCGGAGGATGATGATGAGGACAATGACGGCCTGTAGATAAGACCTCTGTCATAGGGTCAGTAGTGGTAGATGGGGCAATGTATCCCCTCGTATTTCCTTTTGAGAGCAATTCAGTTCTTTATGTAAGAAATCCCGCCTATCAATGAAGAACTGTTCCCCACTTTGATTTTGCCGATTTCTCCTGAGTTTGATTGAGCCGATTTGCCTCTCCTACTGACCTTGCCGATTTGCCCTCTTTGCCAATGTGTAATGAGCCGATAACAACGCACCGGCCCTTCAACCGCAGCGATCCACCAGGCCTGTTGCCCCCCGAGTCTCAGCCCAATGCAAAACCGAGACGAGGAATACGCGCATGAACTGTGTAGACCTGGGCCTGATCGTGTGCGGGGAATTTCCTTATGCGGCGTCAGCCGATTTGAACACAAATCGGCTTCTCTGAGCGGAAAGCATTCAAGGTGAGCTGCCCCCCGAGCTCTTACTCGAGGCGAGAATGTGCCACAGCCGATCCTCTTTCTTCCTCTGACAGCCGGTAAATTTTCGTCCCAGCTGCACTAACCCCACAGATTGGAAGTCCTGGATTTGGCGAAGGCTTGATAATCCTCGCACAACTAGAGTCGATGGCTACACATCGGCTGTTTCTTGATTCTGAAGTCGATGTCTGCTTGCATCGGCTGTGCTCGAAATTTTTTGAATTTTCATTTTTTTTATTTTTACGGCCGACCTGTGCATCGGCACCCATATTTCGATACCCGTCAACAAAAGATGAGATGCTTCTGTTGTATACCCTCATATTTCCATATACCTGGGTGCCCCCCCGAGCCGATTCTATCAAGAAAATTGATGGTATCGGCTCTGTTGGATAACATGTTGAACCCAGGCAGAGAGTTAGGTGAGGATAATTTTGGCCGATTGCTGGAATCGGCCTCCACGTTGCTTGCTCGTTGAAGGTTTTGTAAATTCCCTTCGTAAATTTTTTGGGGCCGATCACAAGGATCAGCCTCTCCTGGTTTGCCCATTGGTTTGATCTTGCTACTTGGTCGGCCGGATGAAACCAACCCAACCTCCGACTTGATGCGCCCGCTCGTCGTCCACCTTGTGTGCTCCGTAGAGTCGTGGAGCGCTACGCTCCGTCGGCAAGACGAGTACCATGTTTGTGCCAGCCCGATGTCTCATCATCGGCTCTCCTCTCGTTTAGGCGCCACTCCATTTTCCGTGGACGACCCTCTCCATCCAGGGTTCGCTGAACCTTTGCAGCCGCATCAGGCCGTGCCTTTCTTAGCGTATGCAGGCACAACCTTTCGGCTTCCTCCGAGGCCGCGCAATCGCTGAACCCCGCGCTTCCGGGAACGGCTGAGTCCGTCGTGGCACCACCTTGGCCGGTGGTACCTGTCTTCTTCCACTTCTCCCTCGTCTTCCGAATCTTCAAGATCTGCCCAACGAGGTGACTCGGCGCGTTTGCTTTGTGGTGGGAGAGGCCCTAAGCGCTCGAACACGTACACGTTGGCTGCCTCCTTCTTTTTCTCGGCTGCATTCTGGGCAATTGCCGATTGTGGGCAATCGGCTCATTCCTGAATCCCAGCAGTGTCTGAAGAAGGGGCAGTTCCAATGCCTGGCGTTGTCGTCTTGCTCCCTTGATGCTTCCGTGGCATAGCGCTTGCCATCATGACGGAGCCGATCGCGTGGAGCGGCCTCATCTGTATCCTTGCTGTGAGAGCAGCTGCCCTCATCTCCATCTTTGCCAGAGTGGTTTCCAGGCCCTACCATGTTGATGTCGAACGAGGGGCCTGGCCGGCAACCTTCGGGGTAGGTGATTTCTACCATGTTAACGGCGGGGAAGGGTTGGGTGTCGACCTTCATGGCGTACTGGTTGAAAATTAGCCGCCCCTTCTCTATCGCCGCTTGGATGTGCTGACGCCACACCCGGCAGTCGTTGGTGGCATGGGAAAGCGAGTTGTGGAATTTGCAGTACGGCTTTCCGTTTAGCTCTTCCGCCGTGGGGAACTTGAGACCTTCAGGAACCGTCAACTGTTTCTCCTTGAGCAGGAGGTCGAAGATTTGTTCGAGCCTTGGTCACGTCAAAATCAAATCCCCCGGGCGGCCCCGGCGGCTTTACCCATTTGCAAGCCACGGGGTTCCTCCCCGAGTCCACTCAGCCCACCGCTATCTCTTGGCCTCCCGCAGCACTTCATCCTCCTCCGTATCGACCATGACTACCGCACGTTTGAACTTGTCTTGGTACAGGTCGGGGTGGCGCTGTTCATATGCCGATAGTTTCCGAACCATGTGCGCCGCCGAGGGATAATCTGCTTGGGAGGCCATGTCCTTCAGCCGTGTTGCAAGGCCTCGCTACCGCCAACTCGATCGCTTCCTTTTCAGCTATACGAACCGAATAACATCGGTTCCTAAGATTCCTCGAAGCGCCGGATGTATTCTCGTCACCGTTTCCCCGCGCTTCGACGTAGTTGTGCTAGATCGGCAATGCCGTACCTCGAAGCTTCGAATGGTATTGCATATGGAACTGTTCTTCCAATTGCTTCCAAGACCGGATGGAGTTCGCCGGTAGAGAGGTGTACCATCCAAAAGCCGATCCCGTGAGGGACTCGTGAAAAGAGCCTCACGCGTAGCTGATCCGACACCGAAGCCGGTCCTAGTTGAGCCAAATATCGGCCGACGTGCTCGATGGAGCCGGAGCCATCTCGATCCACCGAATTTGGAGAAGTCGTGGAGCCGATATTTTGGTGGCAGCGGGATCATCTCGTAATCGCCGTGGTACGGCTTGGAATAGCCGACCGCCCTCCTTTTCGGCATCATGCCGAACTGGTCTCTCGCGCATGGTACCGATCCGATCCGCCGTGCTGGCCGTAGGAGTTGCACTCCGAAGATTCGCCGGGTGGCGTACTTGGCCTGCCACGTTTGCTTTTCCAGCTCCGAACCAGCCTGCAGAGCCGGGCTCGGGAGTTTCGTCGGTGTGGCGTATTTAGCTAGCCACGTCCCGCTCCGTCGCCGACGTTCCTCCCGTCTTCGCCGGAGTCCCCGATGTTGTGGCCTGGCTTGTGGGTGCCCAGCCACCACAATCCGGCACATACATGCACGCGTACCCATGAGGGATCTCCTTAGGCGCCTCCATTAAGAACTGGTAGTCACCGGGGTCGCCACCACCTCGTAGACGAGGAATGCCGGTGTAGTCGGCACTTCAGCAGGTGCTGCCAACGCAAATGGTAGCGGTGGACGGGACCGGAATGGCAACTCTCCTTGATGCGTCCCGAGAGCTGGTCCCGACGGCGAGTACCGGTGGCTCATGATCTCTCGGATCACGCGCAGAGCGACACGCTCCAAGCACGTTGACCAAGTTCTCGCAGTGGCGGTGTAGCGAGTGAGCCACCGTGTAGTTGATCTCCCGCCGCGCACCCCGGTGCGTTCCTCCGACGGGGAAGAAAGGTCTATCCCATCGAGTGCACCTTCGGTGAGAACCCCTTCCATCCGATGCCACCGGAACGGGTTCTCCGAAAAGAGCCGATGAGGTCGGCTTCGAGGGTAGCCTTGATCTCCTTGTATTGCTTCTTGAGGTCGTCGTGCAGTTCCTCGTAGGTGATCGGCGTGCCGTCCGCCATCTCGTACGTAGATGGCGATGTGGTTGATGTAGACGATTGTCCCACCGGGCGTGCCGGAATGTGTTGACCGCCAAAACCCACCGGCGGGCAGCGGCCTTGTCAACACTCGTAGAGCCGGGGGAGCCTAGAGCTGCGGCTGGCCGAGACCCTCCGAGCGACGGCCCGCAATGCTCTTCCGGTCACACGCGGCGTTGCGAAGTGCAAGGGCGTGCCACCCGACCTATACCCGGTCGTGAAGGTGATGAGGTTGCCTCGCTTAGTTTCCGCAGTGGCATACATGTAAACGTTAAATACGAGCCTCGATCGGCTCTCAGAGTTATCCCGTGGATCGGCTCAAAGAGCCGATCCACCCATGATCCGTACGGGTGTACGAATACTTGGTGGTCCCGCTTGATCAAGATGAAGCTAATGAGATCTACGACGATTTAGGGTTTTCACCACATAATCGGATCATCCTACTCCGAGGTTGGGCCAGATGGCCACGCACGGTGCTCGTAAGCCGATCCTAAACGAGGCCAAAAACCAACATGGAGTTGATCCTAGGAACATCCCGTTTAGGACTTGCGAACGCCACCCTACGTGCCACAGGATCCTCCCCCTTTGTAAGGCCAAACTATTGCGAGATATTAAACTAATCCTTGTAGAACAAGGAGCAATCGTAACGGATCAGATCTACTAAATAAAGATCAAGCGGGTGCCGCCCCCACACCTGAGATAGGCGTGAGGACGGCTAGATATGCAAGGGTTGCACTACGTAAGCATGCTTAAACGAAGAACAATGCTAACCCTAACACATCTAATGATAACTACGTTGCTCGCCATCAAAAGCGCTTCAAGACGAGCAACGCATGAACAACGTGGCTTAGTGCTGCCTAGATCGCAAGATGCGATCTAGGCAGCATGTCGCTTACCCGATAGAAACCCTCGAGACGAAGGAGTTGGCGATGCGCCGAGATTGGTTTGTTTTTGGGGTTGAACGTGAGTTGTTGTTTATTCCATAAACCCTAGGTACATATTTATAGTCCAGGGACTTTCTAATGCGGACGTGCACTAAACCGTGCACGAGTAAGATTCTATCTCTAAACTAAGATGTGATCTAATATGTTACAGATACACGGGCAATTAAGCCCAACTTGGTATAAAAGGCCGATTCACGTATTCCTTCTATATATATTTCTTTATGTCCATCTTGATCGCGGCCCACCTCTGACTTGGTCAAATTCTGGTGATAACACTAGCTGCGATAAAACTTCCATTCTCGTCGCGAATAATAGTGCATGTACTACATGTACCAAAATCAGCAGAGAACCCCACATCAACATTTAACTTGACAAAGTCTTCCCTTGGTTTTACCCAACCATGCTTCACAATGCCTTCATTCTTTTTTCCGAACGCGAGAGTAATTTAAAGTCAGTGTTAGGATTGCTTGGGCTGTTTTTGAAGGTGTGCTTGGATAGCCTCACCGTGAGATACCTGTCTACGTTCCCACCAGATATACCAAACAGCCACGGCGATCAGATCATTCCTCATCAATTCTGGTACGTCGGGTACAGTGGCCTGCTTATCCCGAAGCCTCGCTTCCAGAGCCGCCCCTCCATTCCTCTCCATAGAACACACATGCGATATGAAATCACAAAGGCCGAATTTGTGCCAAATTTCAGTAACTCTTGGACAGAGGAAGAAAGCATGGCGGATACTTTCACAATCCGTTTGGCATAAGGTACACTGAGAGCTAGGAATCATGTGTCTATTTGCCAAAACCCCGTTGCCAGGAATAGCCTCAAGCAAAGATCTCCGGAGATGAATCTTGATTTTTGCAGGGACATTGAGAGACCATACCGTTTTCCACACAGGAAGATTTGAAGAAGTACCATATCCACTAGTTCTTCTCAATTTATTTCCATGTTGATGCTCCCATTCAAGATGGTAACAGGACCTCACCGAAAACACCCCAATTTTTGCATAGTGCCAAGATACAAAATCCTCCATACTGCTTCTAGCAGCGGAATATTCAGAATTCTCTGGACATCAATAGGCCAAAACAGTTCACCCAATATCTCCTCATCCCATGTCTCCGATTCAACATCAATAAGATCCGAGACTTTGGAAAGCACTATGTTCCTTCTTCGAGTTGCAATCATCCTATTCGGGCTACCAGGGACCCAAGGATCACTCCAAATATTAAGTGGGAACCATCCCCCACCCTCCACATATGTCCTCTCTTGAAGGTTTGGATTCCAGCCCAAATGCTTTACCAAGTGTATGAGCTCCCCCTTTTCAGATTACAATTTAGCATATCACCATCGGGAAAGTATTTAGCTCTTAAGACCGAAGCACAAAGAGAGTTTGGATCTGACATGAGCCTTCAAGCTTGCTTTGCCAACATAACTAGATTGAAACAATGCAAATCTCTAAAACCCATACCTCCTTGGTTTTTTGGCACACACATCTTCCACCACGCAAACCAATGCATATGTTTTGTTGATCCTCATCTCCCCACCTGAACTGGGACATTGCAGTTATTATCCCTTTGATGATCTGTTTGGGTAGTTTGTAAACAGACATGGCATATGCAGGAATGGCTTGAATGACAGCTTTTAACAATGCCTCCTTACCTCCGAAGGACATATTTTTCTCTTTCCAACCACTAAGCAGCTTCAAGACTCGATCAATAAGATGTTGAAAACAATTTGACCTATCCACACCAATAAGAGGTGGCAGACCAAGGTACTTCTCTGTAATCGCCTCAGTCATAATATACAAAACAGTACACACCTCCCCTTTTGTATCCACATCTGTGCAAGGACTAAAATAAATGCTTGACTTAGCTTCACTTACTAATTGCCCCGATGCAGCACAATAATCATCCAGAGCCCTCTTCAGTCCCGTAGCATTCGAGACATCCGCTCTCATAAGAATTTAGAGAGTCATATGCAAAAAGAAGATGTGAGACAGCGGGGGCCTCTCTACTAACTTTCACTCCCAGAATATTACCCATACTTTGTTCAAATTTGAGAAGACTTGATAGACCTTCCGCGCAAAGGAGAAATAAATATGGTGAGAGTGGATCACCTTGGCGGAGCCCCCTTGATGGGTATATGTAATCTGATAAATTATTATTAAGCCGAACTTGGTACCTTACCGAAGAGACACAAGCCATAATAAGATCAACCCATCCAGAATCAAAACCTAGCTGAAGCAAAATTCTTCTAAGAAAAGTCCATTCCACTATATCATAGGCCTTGTGCATATCGAGCTTCACGGCACATGTACCAAATTTCCCAGTCTTCTTGTTTTTTATTGCATGATACCTTTCATATGCTACCAGCACATTATCCGTAATCAGACGTCCCGGAACAAATGCACTTTGTGTGATAGAAATAATATCTGGAAGAAGGAACTTCAATCTATGAGCAATCAGATTAAAAATCACCTTATAGACAACATTACACATGCTTATGGGACGAAATTGTGTAATAAAATCTGGGCACTCCACTTTTGGAATTAGCACAATTGTGGTATTATTCCAACCCTCTGGGATAACCTTGGAGTTCATCGCAAGGAGGACTTCATCTGTCAAATCCTCACCAATGATATGCCAAAACCTCTTGTAAAACACAGCATGCAATCCATCTGGTTCCGGGGCCTTGAGATCACCAATATTAAAAAGAGTTTTTTTTAACCTCTTCCCTAGTAAACGGTGCCATCACCTTCTCATTCATCTCATTTGAAACACAGGTACTTACTTTGTCTATAACAGCCTGACTTGGATCGGGCACTTCTGATGTGAAAAGATGTTGAAAATAGTTAGAGGCCAAATTCAGCATTTGTCCCTGGTCATCAAGTACATTACCCGCATCATTCTTCAGACATTTGATAAAATTCCGTTTCCTCCTTGCATTTTACCACCAGATCATTTAAGTTATTCCATCATCAGAGTACGAGTACGTTTATTTCAACAGTTGGCGACACACAAAAGCTGCCGGCCTGATAAGCGGCCACGTCCGGACGCTCGTCACGGCGCGGTCACGAAGGCGACGATTCTGTCGAACATCTCCTTGGCCTTGTCGCAGTCGGGCTTGACGAGGTGGAAGACGTGGCCCTCCCCATCCGTCTCCAGCAGCTCGACACCCTGCCCGCCGCCGCCCCTCGCCGCGGTCACCGCCTCAGCGTACGCCCGGCCGCGCCACCTGAGGTGGTCGCCCTCCGCCGTGCACACCATGACCCTCTCGCACGCCAGCGTCTCCAGCCCAGGCGCGCCAGGCGCCAACGGGTTCATCCGCGGGTCGTCCACGCCGCTCGAGCCGGGGCACGCGAACATCCAGAGCCGGCCGCCCATGGCGCGCGCCAGCGGGTGGCGCGTCTCCTCGCCGACGGCTTCGGAGCCCCAGAACCAGGGGTGGATCAGCACGGCGCCCCTGAGGCGCGCGGCGTCGGGCTGGATGGCGAGGTAGTGGCAGGCGTTGGCGCCGGCGCTGTCCCCGGCCACGAACACGCGGCCCAGGTCCCCGTGCGCGGCCACCCAGGGGTCGGCGCCCGAGAGCACCCACCTGAGCGCGGCGACGCAGTCGTCGTAGGCCGCCGGGAGCGGGTGCTCCGGCGCGAGGCGGTACTCGACGGAGACGGCCAGGGCGGGGCAGGCCGCGGCGAGGCTGTTGAGGAAGCGGTGGCCGTTGGGGGACGCGACGGACTCCGCCACGAAGCCGCCCCCGTGGACGTAGACGATGACCGGGAGCTTGGTAGCGGCCGTGGCGGCGGACGGAGGCAGGTAGAGGCGGGCGGAGTAGTCGCCGAGGTGGACGTCCTTGGAGTCGACGCCGGTGGCGGGGTCGACGCCGGGCGCGGCGGGCGGAGCCACGAAGGGGCGCACGACGCGGCCGCTCTTGTAGACACGGACGAGCCCGAACTCGTGCGCCACCTCGTTGTCGTCGGCTGCGGTGTTCGACGCCATGCTCGCTAGTGGCAGTATTACTGTTGGTCGATCGGGCCGATGCCCGTTGTCAGTATTTGTGCTCGTTTGATGTGCCGACTAGCCACTGCCGACGTGGTATATTTTCTGGCAGCATTCGTGTGGCGGTGGTGCAGATGGCTGATGGTGAGTACTCGGATTCTAGATGGCCGGCTGAACTGTTGGATTTGGACTCGTCAGAGTTCAGAGTTCAGACAGGTAGGAGAGCTGGGATGCATGAGAAACTACAATACGAAAATTTGGGAGCATGTGTGCGCTGGTTAAGGTTGAACTACAGTACGTCAGTTGCTTGGCTCCACGCTACTCGGTCTGTTACTTACAGCTGAAGTTCTAAACTCACAATTGCTTGCCTTGGAAGGCAGATCCTGCGATTTCTTATCTGCTTTCCTCTCTAGACTTATGAGATGATACTATTTGTCTGCTAGCTTGTGTGATCACCAAGCTCTCGAGCATGCAGGGCCTGCGCGCGTGGCATTCCACGATGAGGGTATATGTCAATCTCCCGACGAACCGGGGACAAAGGAACAAGAAAAATATTTCGTCGAGGTAAATATGCATGTCTCTGTCACATACAAAGCATTATTAGCATTTTCCAATGAAGCATCGTTGGAAATGCGCTATATGGAAAGTGACCGATATTGTCAAAAGTAGCCCAATCAACCACAGACGCTGAATTTCGACGGATCAAATGTGGCGTGGAGCGGCTTGTGTAGAATCTTGACGACCTAACGTTGTTCTCATACACCAAGTAAGTAATTTGGGATCAGAGAACTTGCTATCCGGTGCCAAATTCGTACGAAATCGTTCAGAGATTGGCACTTGGCGATGTTGTTTACAAAAAAAATCTTGTATTTATCTCGCCGGCCGGGGCGACGCCGGTGTTGACCTCGGCATTGTAAATGCCAGCCGGTTTTTCTTGTGTGCTGCTGGTTTTTTTTTAGCTGTTTTGCATTGATAGAGCCATAGAGGGGCGGGTAAAATTAGTACAGTACAAGCCATGAAAAATGGTAGATATATCAAAAAAAAAAGAGAAATTAAAAGCTCGCTGATATATACATACATGCTAGAAAGTCTCGGATAAAAAACCCCAGGCAAACTCACCGCAGCAACATCTTCTCTTATCAGGTGAACTAGCCCTGCTGCTGCTGGTGGTTTCTACCATGCAGCTCATCTGCTGAAGAAGGACTTCTGTACCTCAACATCAAACTTGAGAAACTCAGGTCGTCGAGAAGGACAAGTATGTATGTACTGTATTATCTTTCTTGCACCATTCTAGTAGTACTAGCTTCATGTGTTCGTTTGAGCAGATGATGAGACTAATTTATGGTGATGTTGCTTATTAATTTGCACACCGGCTTTCTTTCATAGACTAACATGGAGTTGTTGGATATCTCGTGCATGTGATTGGTCAGCACTTCTCTCAACCACATTTATGTATATTTGTCTCATTTATCTTCCATGTAGCAAATCAAGAACACTGATAGTGCAACTCCAAGGCCTCTACATGCAATTGTAGTTGTATAATTTTTTTTTTGGCTCAGAGCACCGAGAACCTTCTCTTTGTATCGTGTGATTCTGAATGTTTCTCGAAACAAGCTTTTCCCCCGCTATATTATTAGAGCAACACACCATACAACTAACAATAGAACTGAAACAAAGCAGATTTTGGGGCAACAACAACGGCATGCCCAAAAGAAAAGAAAAGAATAAACAAAACGGAGACTAGGGCGGATCGACTAAGCGACGGTGACCCACAACCGTTGCGCACTCCGAAGAAGTTCTACCACACTCCTAGCATCAATGTGTCAAGTACCAAGCAACACCTTCAAAAAGGGATGCGACGATGATGTCGCTGCTGCCCGGACCAGATACTGGTCCTAGGATTTTCTCCGACACACCAAAGGAGATGGATCAGGGGTAGCAGTGTCGAACGAGCGGACAAGGATTTCTCCCGAATAACCACATCCACTACCCTCTCACGATTCGTTGAACAGAAGCCCTGCAAGGACAAAGCTTCACCACCACCGAACTTTCCGCCCACTAGCACGTGTCACCACGGTCAAGAAGTCACCATTGTCGTCTCCTCGATGCAACCGTCACGGGGCCTGCAAGATGGAGGTAAAAGGCTTAGCTTGAAGAAGGGCCAGCAGCACCGCGGTCGCACGGGAAGGAACAACCTCCACCGCCAAAGGCGGTAGCCGACCAGATGCGGAAACAGACATACCAGTCCCAAGTAGGTCAAGCTGGACCCATCGGTCCCGTAAAGATCCTCGGAGGCACACCAGACCCAAGAGGGTCCAACCGGGACCCGAGCGAGCCTGTAAAGCCCCCCGCCGCGCCGCAACATGCCAACCACCGGCGCCATCATCCCCAACCTCACCCTCGCCATGGCCACCATCGCCATGGAGCTTCACAACCGAGTAGGGAAGCCAGACCGCCGCCCCCAGATGAGGCCTGTAGAGCCCAGATTTGGGGCGGTCGATCGCCGCGCCACCATGCCCGCGTTGCCCTGCTGCCACTGGCGCAGCGACGCCCCCAACTGTCATCGCAACTCAGCCGCCGTCGAACCCGAGTCTCCCGAAGAGCATCGCCACCAGGTGGATTCCGCCCTGCCAGATTTACCATGGAGCACGGGTGATGAAGAGCCACCACCACCGGCACAACACAAGCTTTGGACAGTGTCCTCTGCCGGCGGCGGCCGGAGAGGAAGGTGGCGTTAGGAGGGCCGCGACAGAGAGAGGAGGGGCCGCCTCGGTCGCCCTCGGGGAGGCGACATGAGATAGCGGTCAGTTTTCACCTGCAGACTACTCATGCTACAATGTTCACCGCGTGATTCCGAACGTTGGAACATTAATTGTTTCTTTACTTTTGACCCCTCTGTGTATTTTTTTGAATGTGGTGTGTCTAATTTCATAATTATGTACTATTCTATCTTCCATGAAGAAGTGAAGAGCTCTTGGAAAATAATTTTGGTACTATTCACTTACCAAATAAGAAGCAATGATATGTTCCATTTAATTTTGTGACATAATCACTAGGAGATGGAGTAAATCATGATATTTTAGTTGCTCTTTGTTTAGTCATTTTGTCACATGTAGGAAAATTTTGGTTAGCATCTATGTATCAAGGTTTTTCAACTTTCTCCTTACATGGAACATGACGGTTTGCCGCTAAAAGATAGGCATGTGGAGCTAAATACCTATGGTTTGATAAATAGTATAATATATTTGTAAATAAAAGTTGAAGTTTCAAGTTGTGATATCTTATTTCCTAAGTATATATTTAATATTGTTTTAAAAGCATTTGTGATATCTTACTTCCTAAATATATATTATATATGCTGGACATATGTGTATTCTTTCAAGTTGATTTACAAGTTTAAAGTAAAGCGCGCTGGTCCTTGAGTTTCTTGCACTACATGTATGTTGTTTGTTACTGACACATAACTTCCGTGTTCAGAAAAAGTTAGGTATAGTTATAACATATGTTTGCAATTCTAAGCTTATGTTTCAATATGCTCCTGTCTTTCGAAAATAAACTGTGATATCCTAATCCCTAAGCTATATACGGCATAGCTAAGTTTTACATATCTTGATTTACAAGTTTAAAAGTAAAGCACTGAAAGGACGACATGTCGCCTAGAGGGGGGGTGAATAGGCGTTTAAAAACTCTTACGGATTTGGCTTGTAAGAATGCGGAATTAAACTATGTTTATTCTACAAGCACAAACCCTAAATATGCTAGGCTCACCTAAGTGCAACAACAACAATTAGAGCTAAGCAAGAAAGGCACAAGATATATGTAGCACAAGTGATAGCAAGATATATGTACTTCAAGCACGATGGCTATCACAAGGAAAGTAAGCTCGGGTATAGAAATAACCGAGGCACGCGGAGACGAGGATGTATTCCCGTGTTCCCTTCCTTTGCAAGAAGGTACGTCACGTTTGGAGGAGTGGAGGTCCCACGAAGGATTCCCCAACGCCACGAAGGCTCACCCTATTCTCCGAGCCAACCCACGAAGGATAATGGCCCTTTCCTTATGGTTAGCTTTTTCTCCACTCCGGAGATGGCAAGCTCCACAACCACTTCACAAGCTCCACGAAGGAGAAGTCCGGGCTTCTTCACAATCTTCCTTGAAGAGATCACCAGAGCACCAACCGCCAAGCCAACTAGGAGGACTCCCTCCAAGAGTAACAAGCTCACGGTCTCTCACTCGAACAAATCGTGGTGGAGATCTAAACACTATGCAATGATGCAAAGCAAGAACACTAGAGGTGTTCAAATCCTTCACACTCGAATCCCACCGAAGCAACAAATGCTAGGATGAGATTAGAGGGGAAGAACAAAGAGGGAATCAACAAATGACTCCAAGATCTAGATCCAAAGGGGTTCCCCTCACTTAGAGGAGAAATGGATTGGTGGGGATTGTAGATCTAGATCTCCTCTCTTAGATCCCTAAAGAATGAGCAAGAATCATGGGGGGAAACAAGAGAGAGGGCAAGTTCTTCAAAGTCAACAATGGAGGAGAGAGAGTGGAAGAACTTGTACAGCCCAAGGTGGAAGAATGCCTATTTATAGTCTAGGGAGAAATATAACTGTTGGGTGAGTTTCAGCTCAGCACACTCGAGGAGGCCGGTCAACCGGGCCTGGGGCCGGGCCGTACGTCCGGTCCAGGTGCCGGTCAGATCGGGCCACAGGCCGGACCCGACCGGTCCAAACCGGGCCTGTGACCGGGACATGATCGGGACACTTCTGTGTCTTACAGTACATGGCACGGTTGGCACCAGTCCACGTGCCGGTTTGAACAGGGCCGGCCGGTGGGATGGCTGATCACGCCGGGTGAGAAACCGAGCCAGTAGGAAAAACATGTTATACAAAAACTGTGATAACTTTTGTGTCCGGACCCCGATTGACATGAAACCAATTTTGTTGAAAAGATAACGACGAATAGAACCCCAAAAAATGGAAATATGGAGACTCCTCACATGATATTTTAAGATGTTTTCTAGAGAGGAGTCTCCCACACACAAGAAATGGTGAAGACGTCCAAACTCGAAATCACAATAGAAGATGCATGCGGATTCCGTTTTCGATGAACTTGGGCTTGTTGTAAAGCTAGCAACAAGCTCAAGAACCTTGATGTCTACGCACGCTTCTATTCCTGTAGATAGTGTTGGGCCTCCAAGAGCAGAGGTTTGTAGAACAGCAGCAAGTTTCCCTTAAGTGAATCACCCAAGGTTTATCGAACTCGGGAGGTAGAGGTCAAAGATATCCCTCTCAAGCAACCCTCGCAATTAAGATACAAGAAGTCTCTTGTGTCCCCAACACACCTAATACACTTGTCAGATGTATAGGTGCACTAGTTCGGCGAAGAAATAGTGAAATACAAGTAATATGGATGATTGTAAGTAGTAATTGCAATCTGAAATAAAGATGGCAGCAAGCAAACATGTAACAGAACTTGTTGGAAACGGTGTTTCAATACTTAGAAACAAGGCCTAGGGATCATACTTTCACTAGTGGAAACTTTCAACAATGATCACATAAATAAATAACTTCTCTTCACTTGTGCTACTTCAAACACTCTCTTGTTGGATAAAAAACACCATTCATTGTGTAGGGCTATAAAAGCACACCTCAAGCCGGAGTAAACAAGCTCCACAATGTCCGGAATTCATATTAAAGTAACCTCTAGAGTGCATAATAGACCGTTGCAATTTAGACCGAGTACTAACATAGCATACACACTGTCACAAATAGCTATGAAAGAGGGAATAGATCACATCAATACTATCATAGTAATAGTTAACTTCATAATCTATAAGAGATTACAATCATAACCTACGCCAAGTACTACATGATGCACACACTGTCAACTTTACATCATGGAGGAGGAATAGACTACTTTAATAACATCACTAGAGTAGCACATAGATTAATAGTGATACAAAGCTCATGATCACATAAAGATCACACCATGGGAGAGAGAGATGAACCACATAGCTACCTGGTAGAGCCCTCAGCTCGGGGAGAACTACTCCCTCCTCATCATGGGAGTCGTTGATAGCGTGCAAGACACACGTCCGTTGGGAACCCCAAGAGGAAGGTGTGATGCGTACAGCAAGCAAGTTTTCCCTCGCAAGAAACCAAGGTTATCGAACCAAGTAGGAGTCAAGGAACACGTGAAGGTTGTTGGTGGCGGAGTGTAGTGCGGCGCAACACCAGGGATTCCGGCGCCAACGTGGAACCCGCACAACACAATCAAAGTACTTTGCCCCAACGTAACAAAGTGAGGTTGTCAATCTCACCGGCTTGCCGTAAACAAAGGATTAGATGTATAGTGTGGAAGATGATGTTTGTTTGCGAAGAACAAGAAAGAACAAGTATTGCAAGAGATTGTATTTCAGATGTAAAGAATGGACCGGGGTCCACAGACTCACTAGTGGTGTCTCTGCCATAAGATAAATAGCATGTTGGGTGAACAAATTACAAGCTTGGGCAATTGACAAATAAAGAAGGCATAACAATGCACATACATATATCATGATGAGTACTATGAGATTTAATCAGTGGCATTACGACAAAGTACATAGACCGCTATCCAAACATGCATCTATGCCTAAAAAGTCCACCTTCAGGTTATCATACGAACCCCTTCCAGTATTAAGTTGCAAACAACATACAATTGCATTAAGTATGGTGCGTAATGTAATCAACACAAATATCCTTAGACAAAGCATTAATGTTTTATCCCTAGTGGCAACAAAGACATCCACAACCTTAGAACTTTCTCGTCACCGTCCCGCATTCAATGGAGGCATGAACCCACTATCGAGCATAAATACTCCCTCTTGGAGTTACAAGTATCAACTTGGCCGAGCCTCTACTAGCAACGGAGAGCATGCAAGAACATAAACAACATATATGATAGATTGATAATCAACTTGACATAGTATTCAATATTCATCGGATCCCAACAAACACAACATGTAGCATTACAAATAGATGATCTTGATCATGATAGGCAGCTCACAAGATCTAACATGATAGCACAATGAGGAGAAGACAACCATCTAGCTACTGCTATGGACCCATAGTCCAGGGGTGAACTACTCACACATCAATCCGGAGGCGATCATGGTGACGAAGAGACCTCCGGGAGATGATTCCCCTCTCCGGCAGGGTGCCGGAGGCGATCTCCTGAATCCCCCGAGATGGGATTGGCGGCGGCGGCATCTCTGGAAGGTTTTCCGTATCGTGGCTCTCGGTACTGGGGAGGCTTTAAGTAGGCGGAAGGGCGAAGTCGGAGGGCTGACAGGGGGGCCACACCATAGGGCGGTGCGGGCCCCCCCTTGGCCGCGCGGCCCTGTGGTATCGGCGCCCCGTCGCCCCACTTCGTTTCCCTTTCGGTCTTCCGGAAGCTTCGTGGAAAAATAAGACCCTGGGCGTTGATTTCGTCCAATTCCGAGAATATTTCCTTTGTAGGATTTCTGAAACCAAAAACAGCAGTAAAAACAAGAATCGGCTCTTCGGCATCTCGTCAATAGGTTAGTGCCGGAAAATGCATAATAATGACATATAATGTGTATAAAACAGTTGAGTATCATGATAAAAGTAGCATGGAACATAAGAAATCATAGATACGTTTGAGACGTATCAAGCATCCCCAAGCTTAGTTCCTACTCGCCCTCGAGTAGGTAAACGATAACAAGGATAATTTCTGAAGTGACATGCTATCATAATCTTGATTAATACTATTGTAAAGCATATGAGATGAATGCAGCGATTCGAAGCAATGGTGAAGACAATGAATAAACAATTGTACCATATAGCAAAGACTTTTCATGAATAGTACTTTCAAGACAAGCATCAATAAGACTTGCATAAGAGTTACTCCTAAAGCAATAGATTCTTAGTAGAAAGCTTTGAAGCAACACAAAGGAAGATATAAGTTTCAGCAAGCTTGCTTTCAACTTCAACATATTTATCTCATGGATAATTGTCAACACAAAGTAATATAACAAGTGCAATAGGTAAACATGTAAGAATCAATGCACACAGTTGATACAAGTGTTTGCTTCTGAGATAGAAAGAATAGGTAAACTCACTCAACAATAAAGTAGAAGAATGGCCCTTCGCAGAGGGAAGCATGGATTACTATATTTGTGCTAGAGCTTTTCATTTTGAAAACATAGAAACAATTTTGTCAATGGTAGTAATAAATCATATGTGTTATGTATAAGATATCCTATAAGTTGCAAGCCTCATGCATAGTATACCAATAGTGCTCGCACCTTGTCCTAATTAGCTTGGATTAACATGGATTATCATTGCATAACATATGTTTCAACCAAGTGTCACAAAGGGGTACCTCTATGCCGCCCGTACAAAGGTCTAAGGAGAAAGCTCGCATTGGATTTCTCGCTTTTGATTATTCTCAACTTAGACATCCATACCGGGACAACACAGACAACGTATAATGGACTCCTCTTTAATGCATAAGCATTCAACAACGGATAATATTCTCATAAGAGATTGAGGATTAATTGTCCAAACCGAAACTTCCACCATGGATCATGGCTTTAGTTAGCGGCCCAATGTTCTTCTCTAACAATATGCATACTCAAACCATTTGATCATGAAAATCGCCCTTACTTCGTACAAGACGAACATGCATAGCAACTCATATGATATTCAACAAAGGTAATAGTTGATGGCGTCCCCAGAAACATGGTTACCGCTCAACAAGCAACTTATTAAGAAATAAGATACATAAGTACATATTCTTCACCACAATAGTTTTTAAGCTAGGCTATTTTCCCATGAGCTATATATTGCAAAGACAAGGAATAGAGTTTTAAAGGTAGCACTCAAGTAATGTACTTTGGAATGGCAGAGAAATACCATGTAGTAGGTAGGTATGGTGGACACAAATGGCATAGTTTTTGACTCAAGGATTTGGATGCACGAGAAGAATCCCTCTCAATACAAGGCTAGGCTAGCAAGGTTGTTTGAAGCAAACTCAAGTATAAAACGGTGCAGCAAAGCTTACATATGAACATATTTCAAGCATTATAAGACTTTACATCGTCTCCTTGTTGTTCAAACACCTTAACCAGAAAATATCTAGACTCTAGAGATCAATCATGCAAACCAGATTTTAACAAGCTCTATGTAATTCTTCATTACTAGGTACAAAGTACATGATGCAAGAGCTTAAACATGATCTATATGAGCACAACAATTGCCAAGTATCAAATTATTCAAGACATTATACTAATTACCACATGCAGCATTTTCTGTTTCCAACCATATAACAATGAACGAAGCGGTTTCAACCTTTGCCATGAACATTAAGAATAAAGCTAAGAACATATGTGTACATACGAAACAGCGGAGCGTGTCTCTCTCCCAAACAAAGAATGCTAGGATCCGATTTTATTCAAACAAAAACAAAAATAAAAACAAACAGACGCTCCAAGTAAAGCACATAAGATGTGACGGAATAAAAATATAGTTTCACTAGAGGTGACCCGATAAGTTGTCGATGAAGAAGGGATGCCTTGGGCATCCCCAAGCTTAGATGCTTGAGTCTTCTTAAAATATGCAGGGATGAACCACGGGGGCATCCCCAAGCTTAGACTTTTCACTCTTCTTGATCATATTGTATCATCCTCCTCTCTTGATCCTTGAAAACTTCCTCCACACCAAACTCAAAACAAACTCATTAGAGGGTTAGTGCATAATTGAAAATTCATATATTCAGAGGTGACATAATCATTCTTAACACTTCTGGACATTGCACAAAGCTACTGAAAGTTAATGGAACAAAGAAATCCATCAAACATAGCAAAATAGGCAATGCGAAATAAAAGGCAGAATCTGTCAAAACAGAACAGTCTGTAAAGACGAATTTTTCAGGGGCACTTAACTTGCTCAGATGAAACTGCTCAAATTTAATGAAAGTTGCGTACATATCTGAGGATCACGCACGTAAATTGGAAGATTTTTCTAAATTTTCTACAGCAGGGGCGGCTCAATCTCGTGACAGCAAGAAATCTGTTCCTGCGCAGTAATCCAAATCTAGTATTGACTTTACTATCAAAGACTTTACTTGGCACAACAATGCAATAAAATAAAGATAAGAAGAGGTTGCTACAGTAGTAACAACTTCCAAGACTCAAATATAAAAAAAAAGTGCAGAAGTAAAATAATGGGTTGTCTCCCATAAACATTTTTCTTTAACGCCTTTCAGCTAGGCGCAGAAAGTGTGAATCAAGTATTATCAAGAGACGAAGTATCAACATCATAATTTGTTCTAATAATAGAATCATAAGGTAACTTCATTCTCTTTCTAGGGAAGTGTTCCATACCTTTCTTAAGAGGAAATTGATATTTAATATTACCTTCCTTCATATCAATGGTAGCACCAACAGTTCGAAGAAAAGGTCTTCCCAATATAATGGGACAAGAGGCATTGCATTCAATATCCAAGACAACAAAATTAATGGGGACAAAGTTATTGTTAACCATAATGCGAACATTATCAATTCTCCCCAAAGGTTTCTTTCTAGCATTATCAGCAAGATTAACATCCAAATAACAATTTTTCAATGGTGGCAAGTCAAGCATATCATAGATTTTCTTAGGCATAACGTAAATACTTGCACCAAGATCACATAAAGCATTACAATCAAAATCATTGACCCTCATCTTAATGATGGGCTCCCAACCATCTTCTAACTTCCTAGGAATAGAAGTTTCAAGTTTTAGTTTCTCCTCTCTAGCTTTTATGAGAGCATTTGTAATATGTTTTGTAAAGGCCAAATTTATAGCACTAGCATTGGGACTTATAACAAGTTTTTGTAAGAACTTTATAACTTCAGAGACGTGAAAATCATCAAAATCTAAACCATTATGATCTACAGCAATGGGATCATTGTCCCCAATATTTTGAAAAATTTCAGCAGTTTTATCACAAACGAGTTTAGCTAGCTTTAGCAGCTTTCAGCAAATTTGCACGCTTTGCACTAAGAGTAGAAACATTGCCAACACCAATTATTTTACCATTGATAGTAGGGGGTGTAGCAACATGTGAAGTATTATCATTACTAGTGGTGGTAATAGTCCAAACTTTAGCTACATTATTCTCTTTAGCAAGTTTTTCGTTTTCTTCTCTTTCCCACCTAGCATGCAATTCAGCCATTAATCTAATATTCTCATTAATTCGAACTTGGATGGCGTTTGCTGTAGCAAATAACTTAATATCTTTATCTTCATTAGGCATAACTTTCAATTTTAAAAGATCAACATCAGAGGCAAGACTATCAACCTTAGAAGCAAGAATATCAATTTTATCAAGTTTTTCCTCAACAGATTTGTTAAAAGCAGTTTGTGTACTAATAAATTCTTTAAGCATGGCTTCAAGACCAGGGGGTACACTCCTATTATTGTTGTAAGAATTACCATAAGAATTACCATAACTATTACCATTAGCAGAAGGATATGGCCTATAGTTGTTACGAGAATGATTCCTATAAGCATTGTTGTTGAAATTATTACTTTTAATGAAGTTCACATCAACATGTTATTATTGGGCAACCAATGAAGCTAAAGGAACATTATTAGGATCAACATTAGATCTACCATTCACAAGCATAGACATAATAGAATCAATCTTATCACTCAAGGAAGAGGTTTCTTCGACAGAATTTACCTTCTTACCTTGTGGAGCCCTTTCAGTGTGCCATTCAGAGTAATTGATCATCATATTATCAAGAAGCTTTGTTGCCGCCCCCAAAGTAATGGACATAAAGGTACCTCCAGCAGCTGAATCCAATAGGTTCCGCGAAGAAAAATTCAATCCTGCATAAAAGGTTTGGATGATCATCCAAGTAGTCAGTATATGGGTAGGGCAATTCTTCACCAAAGATTTCATTCTCTCCCATGCTTGAGCAACATGTTCATAATCTAATTGCTTAAAATTCATTATGCTACTTCTCAAAGATATAATTTTAGCGGGAGGATAATATCTACCAATAAAAGCATCCTTACATTTAGTCCATGAATCAATACTATTTCTAGGCAGAGATAGCAACCAATCTTTAGCTCTTCCTCTTAAGGAGAAAGGAAACAATTTTAATTTTATAATGTCACCATCTACATCCTTATACTTTTGCATTTCACAAAGTTCAACAAAATTATTAAGATGGGAAGCAGCATCATCGTAACTAACACCAGAAAATTGCTCTCTCATAACAAGATTTAGTAAAGCAGGTTTAATTTCAAAGAATTCTGCTGTAGTAGCAGGTGGACAATAGGTGTGCATAAGAAATCATTATTATTTGTGCTAGAGAAGTCACACAACTTAGTATTCTCAACAGTACCCATTTTAGCAGTAGTAAATAAAGCAAACTGAATAAAGTAAATGCAAGTAACTAATTTTTTTGTGTTTTTAATATGGAGAACAAGACAGTAAATAAAGTAAAGCTAGCAACTAATTTTTTTGTATTTTTGATATAGAGGCAAACAAAGCAGTAAATAAAGTAAAACAAAGCAAGACAAAAACAAAGTAAAGAGATTAGATGTGGGAGACTCCCCTTGCAGCGTGTCTTGATCTCCCCGGCAACGGCGCCAGAAAAAGAGCTTGATAGCGTGCAAGACACACGTCCGTTGGGAACCCCAAGAGGAAGGTGTGATGCGTACAAGCAGCAAGTTTTCCCTCGCAAGAAACCAAGGTTATCGAACCAAGTAGGAGTCAAGGAACACGTGAAGGTTGTTGGTGGCGGAGTGTAGTGCGGCGCAACACCAGGGATTCCGGCGCCAACGTGGAACTCTGCACAACACAATCAAAGTACTTTGCCCCAACGTAACGATGAGGTTGTCAATCTCACCGGCTTGCTCGTAAACAAAGGATTAGATGTATAGTGTGGAAGATGATGTTTGTTTGCGAAGAACAAGAAAGAACAAGTATTGCGAGAGATTGTATTTCGGATGTAAAGAATGGACCGGGGTCCACAGCTCACTACCGGTGTCTCTCCCATAAGATAAATAGCATGTTGGGTGAACAAATTACAGTTGGGCAATTGACAAATAAAGAAGGCATAACAATGCACATACATATATCATGATGAGTACTATGAGATTTAATCGTGGCATTACGAGAAAGTAAATAGACCGCTATCCAAGCATGCATCTATGCCTAAAAAGTCCACCTTCAGGTTATCATCCGAACCCCTTCCAGTATTAAGTTGCAAACAAGAGACAATTGCATTAAGTATGGTGCGTAATGTAATCAACACAAATATCCTTAGACAAAGCATTGATGTTTTATCCCTAGTGACAACAAGACATCCACAACCTTAGAACTTTCGTCACTCGATGTCTACGCATGCTTCTATTCCTGTAGACGAGTGTTGGGCCTCCAAGAGCAGAGGTTTGTAGAACAGCGAGCAAGTTTCCTTAAGTGAATCACCCAAGGTTTATCGAACTCAGGGAGGAAGAGGTCAAAGATATCCCTCTCAAGCAACCCCGCAATTACGATACAAGAAGTCTCTTGTGTCCCCAACACACCTAATACACTTTTCAGATGTATAGGTGCACTAGTTCGGCGAAGAGATAGTGAAATACAAGTAATATGGATGATTGTAAGTAGTAATTGCAATCTGAAATAACTATGGCAGCAAGTAAACATGCAACAGAACAGTAAGTAAACGGAGTTTCAATGTTCGGAAATAAGGCCTAGGGATCATACTTTCACTAGTGGACACTCTCAACATTGATCACATAATTGAATAAACAAATACTACTTTCTCTACACTCTCTTGTTGGATGACAAACACCATTCATTGTGTAGGGCTACAAGAGCTCCCTCAAGTCGGAGTTAACAAGCTCCACAACATTCGGTGTTCATATTTAAGTAACCTTAGAGTGCATGATAGACCATTGCAATTTAGACCGAGTACTAACATAGCATACACACTGTCAACAATAGCTATGAAAGGGGGGATAGATCGCATCAATACTATCATAGTACTAGTTAACTCCATAATCTACAAGAGATTACAATCATAACCTATGCCAAGTACTACATGATGCACACACTGTCAACATTACATCATGGAGGAGGAATAGAGTACTTTAATAACATCACTAGAGTAGCACATAGATGATATTCAACTAGATCACAAAGCTCATGATCACATAAAGATCACATGGGAGAGAGAGATGAACCACATAGCTACGGTACAGCCCTTAGCCTCGGGGGAGAACTACTCCCTCCTCATCATGGGAGACATCGATGGCGATGAAGATGGCGGTGGTGTCGATGGAGATGCCTTCCGGGGGCACTTCCCCGTCCCGGTGGCGTGCCGGAACAGAGACTTCTGTCCCCCGAATCTTGGCTTCGCGATGGTGGCGGCTCTGGAACTTTTCTCGTATCGTGGCTTATTCTCCTCGAAGTTTTAGGTCACGACGACTTATATAGGCGAAGAAACGGAGTCGGAAGGGGTCTGGGGGTCCCACACACCAGGGGGCGCCCCCCCCCTCTGGCCGCGCCGCCATACTGTGTGGGGGCCCTGGGCCTCCCTCTGGTCCCTCTCCGGTGTTCTGGAAGCTTCGTGAAAATATAAGATCGTGGGCCTTGATTTCGTCCAATTCCGAGAATATTTCCTTACTAGGATTTCCGAAACCAAAAACAGCAGAAAACAGGAACCGGCCCTTCGGCATCTCGTCAATAGGTTAGTTCCGGAAAACGCATCAAAACGATATAAAGTGTGAACAAAACATGTAGGTATTGTCATAAAACAAGCATGGAACATCAGAAATTATAGATACGTTGGAGACGTATCAGCATCCCCAAGCTTAGTTCCTGCTCGTCCTCGAGTAGGTAAACGATAAAAAGAATAATTTCTAGAGTGACATGGTACTTACATAATCTTGATCATACTATTGTAAAGCATATGAGATGAATGCAGCGATTCGAAGCAATGGTGAAGACAATGAGTAAACAAATGAATCATATAGCAAAGACTTTTCATGAATAATACTTTCAAGACAAGCATCAATAAGACTTGCATAAGAGTTACTCATAAAGCAATAAATTCTTAGTAGAAAGCTTTGAAGCAACACAAAGGAAGATATAAGTTTCAGCAGTTGCTTTCAACTTCAACATGTATATCTCATGGATAATTGTCAACACAAAGTAATATAACAAGTGCATTAGGTAAACATGTAAGAATCAATGCACACAGTTGATACAAGTGTTTGCTTCTAAGATAGAAAGAATAGGTAAACCGACTCAACAATAAAGTAAAAGAATGGCCCTTCGCAGAGGGAAGCATGGATTACTATATTTGTGCTAGAGCTTTTCATTTTGAAAACATAGAAACAATTTTGTCAACGGTAGTAATAAATCATATGTGTTATGTATAAGATATCCTAGAAGTTGCAAGCCTCATGCATAGTATACCAATAGTGCCCGCACCTTGTCCTAATTAGCTTGGATTTACATGGATTATCATTGCATAACATATGTTTCAACCAAGTGTCACAAAGGGGTACCTCTATGCCGCTCGTACAAAGGTCTAAGGAGAAAGCTCGCATTGGATTTCTCGCTTTTGATTATTCTCAACTTAGACATCCATACCGGGACAACATAGATAACAGATAATGGACTCCTCTTTAATGCATAAGCATTCAACAACAGATAATATACTCATAAGAGATTGAGGATTGTTGTCCAAACTGAAACTTCCACCATGGATCATGGCTTTAGTTAGCGGCCCAATGTTCTTCTCTAACAATATGCATACTCAGACCATTTGATCATGATAAATCAGCCTTACTTCAGACAAGACGAACATGCATAGCAACTCACATGATATTCAACAAAGGTGAAATAGTTGATGGCGTCCCCAGAAACATGGTTATCGCTCAACAAGCAACTTATAAGAAATAAGATACATAAGTACATATTCAATACCACAATAGTTTTTAAGCTATTTTTCCCATGAGCTATATATTGCAAAGACAAATAATGGAATTTTAAAGGTAGCACTCAAGCAATTTACTTTGGAATGGCAGAGAAATACCATGTAGTAGGTAGGTATGGTGGACACAAATGGCATAGTTTTTGGCTCAAGGATTTTGGATGCACGAGAAGTAATCCCTCTCAATACAAGGCTTAGGCTAGCAAGGTTGTTTGAAGCAAACTCAAGTATAAAACGGTACAACAAAACTTACATAAGAACATATTGCAAGCATTATAAGACTCTACACTCGTCTTCCTTGTTTCTCAAACACTTTTACCAGAAAATATCTAGACCTTAGAGAGACCAATCATGCAAACCAATTTCAACAAGCTCTACGGTAGTTCTCCACTAATGGGTTTAGAGTACATGGTGCATGAAATTAAACATGATCTACTTGAGAGCTCAAAACAATTGCCAAGTATCAAATTATCCAAGACAATATGAGGCATTTTCTGTTTCCAACCAAATAACAATAAGTGCAGTAGCTTCCAACTTTTGCCACTGAACATTAAAAGTAAGAGCGAAGAACACTAGTGTTCATATGAAAAAGCGGAGCGTGTCTCTCTCCCACACAAGCATGAATTTATTCAGAGAATGAAAATAACAAAATGAAAATAAAAGCACACAGACGCTCCAAGTAAAGCACATAAGATGTGACGGAATAAAAATATAGTTTCACTAGAGGTGACCTGATAAGTTGTCGATGAAGAAGGGGATGCCTTGGGCATCCCCAAGCTTAGATGCTTGAGTCTTCTTGAAATATACAGGGATGAACCACGGGGGCATCCCCAAGCTTAGACTTTTCACTCTTCTTGATCATATTGTATCATCCTCCTCTCTTGACCCTTGAAAACTTCCTCCACACCAAACTCAAAACAAACTCATTAGAGGGTTAGTGCATAATCAAAAATTCATATATTCAGAGGTGACATAATCATTCTTAACACTTCTGGACATTGCACAAAGCTACTGAAAGTTAATGGAACAAAGAAATCCATCCAACATAGCAAAACAGGCAATGCGAAATAAATGGCAGAATCTGTCAAAATAGAACAGTCTGTAAAGACGAATTTTTCTGGGGCACTTAACTTGCTCAGATGAAAAAGCTCAAATTGAATGAAAGTTGCGTACATATCTGAGGATCGCACACGTAAATTGGCAGATTTTTCTGAGTTACCTAGGGAGAGGCCTATTGAAATTCGTGACAGCAAGAAATCTGTTTCTGCGCAGCAATCCAAATCTAGTATCAACCTTACTATCAAAGACTTTACTTGGCACAACAATGCAATAAAATAAAGATAAGGAGAGGTTGCTACAGTAGTAACAACTTCCAAGACTCAAATATAAAACAAAATTGCTGTAGTAAAATAATACATGGGTTATCTCCCAAGAAGTGCTTTCTTTATAGCCATTAAGATGGGCTCAGTAATTTTAATGATGCACTCGCAAGAAACAAGAGTTGAAGCAAAAGATAGCATCAAAAGCAAGTATGAAACAAATTTAAGCCTAACCCACTTCCTATGAGAAGGAATCTTGTACACAAATAAATTCATGAGGAGCAAAGTGA
>NC_061509.1:199468581-199505646 GCF_022539505.1 Lolium rigidum
GAAAACAATGGGCTGCTCGATGGCACGCCTCCTCTCCCTCTGTCTCTATTTATATGCACAAGAACTTGAAGTACAAGTCAACTTTACAAGAATTGTTACACAAGAAATATCCCTAACTAATCTTGGTTAGCCGCACGGGAGGATGTCTCCCTAACACGCCCCCGCAGTCTGAACTCGGTGCTTCGCCGACGTGAAGACTGGACCGAAACTCATGAAATAAGGCTGACGGTAGTCCCTTAGTGAAGATATCCGCAAACTGGGAACTGGAGGGTACATGTAGCACTCGCAGAGCCCCAAGAGCCACCTTCTCACGCACAAAATGTATATCAAGTTCGATGTGCTTGGTACGCCGATGCTGGACTAGGTTGGCAGAGAGGTAAACAGCGCTCACGTTATCACAGTAGACAATCGTGGCACTGTCAAGAGGACGCCGGAGCTCCTGCAGAAGATTACGGAGCCAACAAGTCTCGGCAACGGCAGTAGCAACAACACGGTATTCAGCCTCAGCACTGGAGCGTGACACGGTGGGTTGTCGGCGAGATGACCAAGAGACCAAATTGTCACCTAAGAACACACAGTACCCTGACGTACACCGGCGAGTATCTGGACATCCTGCCCAATCAGCATCCGAGTAGGCAATGAGAGAGTGAGAGGTGGAGGAGTGAAGAGTAAGACCGTGATCGAGAGTCCCTTTGAGGTAGCGAAGGATTCGTTTGACAATGAGGAGGTGAGGTTCACGGGGATCGTGCATGTGAAGACAAACTTGTTGAACAACATAGGAGATTTCAGGCCGAGTTAGAGTCATGTATTGGAGAGCGCCGGCTAGACTGCGGTAGAGAAAGGGATCCTCCACAGGAGGACCGGTAGAGGCAGAAAGTTTTTCTTTGGTATCAACAGGTGTGGCGGACGGATGGCAGTCACTCATGCCGGCACGGTGGAGGATGTGAAGGATATATTGTCGTTGAGAGAGGTGAAGAGAATGGGGGTGGCGAGTGACAGAGATGCTGAGAAAATGATGAAGAGGTCCGAGGTCTTTCATGGCAAACTCGCGGCTGAAAGTGTGAATGATAGAATGGAGAAAGGAAGTGGTGGATGTGGTGAGAACGATGTCATCAACATAGAGAAGTAGGTAAGCGATGTCAGAACCGCGATGGAGAGTGAAAAGAGAGTTATCAGATTTGGATTCAAGGAAACCAATGGAACGAGCAAAGGTAGCAAATCGTTGAAACCAAGCCCGAGGGGCCTGTTTAAGACCGTAGAGTGATTTGAGGAGACGACAAACATGAGTGGGACGAGAGGGATCGATGAACCCCGAGGGTTGTTGGTTGTAGACTTCTTCGGAAAGATTGTCGTGAAGAAAGCCGTTTTTGACGCCGAGTTGATGGATAGGCCAATTTTGAGACACGGCGAGGGAGAGAACAACACGGATGGTTGCTGGTTTGACGACGGGGCTGAAAGTCTCATCGAAGTCAATGCCAGGTTGTTGTTTGAAACCACGAACGACCCAACGTGCCTTGTGACGAGCAAGAGATCCATCGGAATTGAATTTGTGACGGAAAATCCATTTTCCACTTACGATGTTGGCACCGGGAGGGGGAGGGACGAGAGTCCAGGTTTGATTTTGGAGAAGAGCGTCATATTCTTCCTGCATGGCTTGGCGCCAGGAAGGATCACGAAGGGCAACTAGATAATTGTGAGGAATAGGGGAAGAGACGGTGGCGGAGAGATTTAGTTTATCGACGGGAGGTGGGAGTTTACCGGTGGTGCTACGAGTGCGATGGATAATGGGTGGTGGTAAGGAAGTAGAGGGTGGTGGCACCGAAGGGTGGCGAGTGTACACATGAGTAGAGCTGGGCCGCTGCGCTGCCACGACAGGAGACAGAGCGACGGCAGGCTGCCGTGGAGGCGAGGCAGGAGAAAGAGCTGCCACGGCAGGAGAAGGGGCTGCCACGGCAGGAGAAGTGGTGGCGGCAGGCTTGCGTGGGCTCGCGGCAGCAGAATTCTCTGCTGGGGCAGGGGGTGGAGTGGGAGGTGGTGGTGCCGACGTGGGTATGGTGGGAGGGATTGGTAGGAAGTGGGGGTCTATGGGGTCGATGGTGGCAAGTTGTGTAGATGTTTGTGTGGTGGATGCGTAAGGAAATGTATGTTCATCGAACGTAACATGTCGTGAGATTAGGATGCGTATGGAGGACAAGTCGAGACACCTATAGCCTTTGTGGCGGGATGGATAGCCGAGAAAAACACATTTGGTGGCGCGTGGGGCTAGTTTGTTGGGACTAGTGGAGGAGACGTTGACATAGCAGAGACAACCGAACACGCGTAGGTGATCATAGGATGGATGTGTACCGTACAGGGTGAAGTGTGGGGTTTGGCTACGGAGGGCTGCTGTGGGACGAAGGTTGAGAAGATGAGTGGCAGTGTGGAGAGCCTCGGCCAAAAAATTGGGAGGCATGGAGTCTTGGAAGAGAAGGGTGCGGATAACATCATTGATGGTGCGAATGGCTCGTTCGGCTTTGCCGTTTTGTTGAGAAGTGTAGGGGCAGGAAAAACGAAAAAGGTTCCATGGGATTGAAATAATGAGTTTAGTTTAATGTTGTCGAATTCTTTTCCATTGTCGCATTGGATAGTTAAAATAGGGAGATTGAAGTGAGTGGTAACAAAGGCATGAAAAGTAACGAATGTGGCAAAGACATCGGATTTCTTACGAATAGGAAAGCTCCAAAAGTAATGAGAGAAATCATCGATAATGACTAGATAATAAGCAAAACCAGACATGCTGAGGACTGGGGAGGTCCATAGATCACAATGTAAAAGTTCAAACGGTCGAGTAGTAGACGATTGCGACAAAGAAAATGGTAACCTAACATGTTTTCCTAATTGACATGCATGACACAGGGAAGATCCTGTTTTATTCAGCGAGCTGGTGGGTAGGGATGGCGTGGAGCTGTGGCCGGGGCCGGGGTCCAAGGCGGCGATGCCAGAGGTCGTGGAAGATGGTGGCGAGGAATGCGGAAGCGTAGGCCGGTGGGTTGACGGTGTAGAGAGGACCTGGACTGTTACATCGGAGAATCACGATCCCGCTGGGAAGAGCCTTCACAGAAAAACCAAAACGATCAAATTCAATGGTGCAGTGATTATCGATGCAGAATTGACGAACAGATATGAGATTTTTGATGATTTGTGGAACTAGGAGTATGTTGTGAAGATAAAGGGGTTTGGTGAGAGTATTAAGAGTTTGGGAACCGACATGAGTGACAGGAAGAGTTGCACCGTTTCCGACGGTGACAAATTGTGATGAAGATGGAAGGAGGGAGTGGAGATTACCGGGATCGGATGCCATGTGACTTTACCCATTACCATGAAAACAATGGGCTGCTCCCTTCGGTGCCACCACCCTCTACTTCCTTACCACCACCCATTATCCATCGCACTCGTAGCACCACCGGTAAACTCCCACCTCCCGTCGATAAACTAAATCTCCCCGCCACCGTCTCTTCCCCTATTCCTCACAATTATCTAGTTGCCCTTCGTGATCCTTCCTGGCGCCAAGCCATGCAGGAAGAATATGACGCTCTTCTCCAAAATCAAACATGGACTCTCGTCCCTCCCCCTCCCGGTGCCAACATCGTAAGTGGAAAAGGATTTTCCGTCACAAATTCAATTCCGATGGATCTCTTGCTCGTCACAAGGCACGTTGGGTCGTTCGTGGTTTCACACAACAACCTGGCATTGACTTCGATGAGACTTTCAGCCCCGTCGTCAAACCAGCAACCATCCGTGTTGTTCTCTCCCTCGCCGTGTCTCAAAATTGGCCTATCCATCAACTCGACGTCAAAAACGGCTTTCTTCACGACAATCTTTCCGAAGAAGTCTACAGCCAACAACCCTCGGGGTTCATCGATCCCTCTCGTCCCACTCATGTTTGTCGTCTCCTCAAATCACTCTACGGTCTTAAACAGGCCCTCGGGCTTGGTTTCAACGATTTGCTACCTTTGCTCGTTCCATTGGTTTCCTTGAATCCAAATCCGATAACTCTCTTTTCACTCTCCATCGCGGTTCGACATCGCTTACCTACTTCTCTATGTTGATGACATCGTTCTCACCACATCCACCACTTCCTTTCTCCATTCTATCATTCACACTTTCAGCCGCGAGTTTGCCATGAAAGACCTCGGACCTCTTCATCATTTTCTCGGCATCTCTGTCACTCGCCACCCCCATTCTCTTCACCTCTCTCAATGAAAATATATCCTTGACATCCTCCACCGTGCCGGCATGAGTGACTGCCATCCGTCCGCCACACCTGTTGATACCAAAGCAAAACTTCCTGCCTCTACCGGTCCTCCTGTGGCCAATCCCTTTCTCTACCGCAGTCTAGCCGACCCTCTCCAATACATGACTCTAACTCGGCCTGAAATCTCCTATGCTGTTCAACAAGTTTGTCTTCACATGCACGATCCCCGTGAACCTCACCTCCTCATTGTCAAACGAATCCTTCGCTACCTCAAAGGGACTCTCAATCACGGTCTTACTCTTCACTCCTCCACCTCTCACTCTCTCATTGCCTACTCGGATGCTGATTGGGCAGGATGTCCAGATACTCGCCGGTCTACGTCAGGGTACTGTGTGTTCTTGGGTGACAATTTTGTCTCTTGGTCATCTTGCCGACAACCCATCGTGTCACGCTCCAGTGCTGAGACTAAATACCGCTCTGTTGCTACTGCCGTTGCCGAGACTTGTTGGCTCCGTAATCTTCTGCAGGAGCTCCGGCGTCCTCTTGACAGTGCCACGATTGTATACTGTGATAACGTGAGCGCTGTTTACCTCTCTGCCAACCCAGTCCAGCATCGGCGTACAAAGCACATCGAACTTGATATACATTTTGTGCGTGAGAAGGTGGCTCTTGGGGCTCTGCGAGTGCTACATGTACCCTCCAGTTCCCAGTTTGCTGATATCTTCACTAAGGGACTAACGTCAGCCTTATTTCATGAGTTTCGGTCCAGTCTTCACGTCGGCGAAGCACCGAGTTCAGACTGCGCGGGCGCGTTAGGGGGACATCCTCCCGTGCGGCTAACCAAGATTAGTTAAGGATATTTCTTGTGTAACAATTCTTGTAAACTTGACTTGTACTTCAAGTCCTTGTGCATATAAATAGAGACATAGGGAGAGGAGGCGTGCCATCGAGCAGCCCATTGTTTTCATGGTATCAGAGCGGCGACAGGCTGCCGTGGAGGCGAGGCAGGAGAAAGAGCTGCCACGGCAGGAGAAGTGGTGGCGGCAGGCTGGCGTGGGCTCGCGGCAGCAGAATTCTCTGTCGCGGCAGGGGGTGGAGTGGGAGGTGGTGGTGCCGACGTGGGTATGGTGGGAGGGATTGGTAGGAAGTGGGGGTCTATGGGGTCGATGGTGGCAGGTTGTGTAGATGTTTGTGTGGTTGATGCGTAAGGAAATGTATGTTCATCGAACGTAACATGGCGTGAGATTAGGATGCGTCGGGAGGACAAGTCGAGACACCTATAGCCTTTGTGGCGGGATGGATAGCCGAGAAAAACATATTTGGTGGCGCGTGGGGCTAGTTTGTTGGGATAGTGGAGGAGACGTTGACATAGCAGAGACAACCGAACACGCGTAGGTGATCATAGGATGGATGTGTACCGTACAGGGCGAAATGTGGGGTTTGTCTACGGAGGGCTGCTGTGGGACGAAGGTTGAGAATATGAGTGGCGGTGTGGAGAGCCTCAGCCCAAAAATTGGGAGGCATGGAGGCTTGGAAGAGAAGGGTGCGTATAACATCATTGATGGTGCGAATGGCTCGTTCGGCTTTGCCGTTTTGTTGAGAAGTGTAGGGGCAGGAAAAACGAAAAAGGGTTCCATGGGATTGAAAGAATGAGTTTAGTTTAATGTTGTCGAATTCTTTTCCATTGTCGCATTGGATAGTTAAAATATGGAGATTGAAGTGAGTGGTAACAAAGGCATGAAAAGTAACGAATGTGGCAAAGACATCGGATTTCTTACGAATAGGAAAACTCCAAAATTAATGAGAGAAATCATCGATAATGACTAGATAATAAGCAAAACCAGACATGCTGAGGACTGGGGAGGTCCATAGATCACAATGTAAAAGTTCAAGCGGTCGAGTAGTAGACGATTGCGACAAAGAAAATGGTAACCTAACATGTTTTCCTAATTGACATGCATGACACAGGGAAGATCCTGTTTTATTCGGCGAGCTGGTGGGTAGGGATGGCGTGGAGCTGTGGCCGAGGTGTCCAAGGTGGCGATGCCAGAGGTCGTGGGAGATGGTGGCGAGGAATGCGGCAGCGTAGGTAGGTGGGTTGACGGTGTAGAGAGGACCTGGACTGTTACAACGGAGAATCACGATCCCGCTGGGAAGAGCCTTCACAGAAAAACCAAAACGATCAAATTCAATGGTGCAGTGATTATCGATGCGGAATTGACGAACGGATATGAGATTTTTGATGATTTGTGGAACTAGGAGTATGTTGTGAAGATAAAGGGGTTTGGTGAGAGTATTAAGAGTTTGGGAACCGACATGAGTGACAGGAAGAGTTGCACCGTTTCTGACGGTGACAAATTGTGATGAAGATGGAAGGAGGGAGTGGAGATTACCGGGATCGGATGCCATCTGAGAGGATGCACCAGTGTCCATGTGTCAGTCGCCGCCGGGGAGCTGCAGGTTGTTGAGGGCAGCGAGGAGAGCCGGGTCGATGTGCAGTTGCTGGTGGGCGGTGGGGATGTAGGGGCCCTGGGCGGTGTACGCATGTGGTGTCATGCTGGGGCGCGGCCGAGGAGGCCTGGAGACGGCGCCTGCCATGCCGTCGGTGAGCGAGGCTGCCACGGTGTTGATGGAGGTGGCTGCCATGGGGCCTGCTGTAGCTGGGCGCGAGTAGCCCCCCCCCCCCGTCCAGGGATTGAACTGCCAGGGGTTGTCGCGGCCGCGCCCACGTCCTCGTCCGCTGCCGCGTCCACGGCCTCCGCCGCGGAAGTTGTTGGTGAAGTAGTTGGTGCCGCGGCCGCCGGTGTGACCGCCCCCGAAGGGAGCAGGCAATGAGTGATCGCCAGAAGGGGGGCGCGGGCGCCCCCGTTGTTGGGCAGTACGCTCTGGCCCATGGCCCAGAGTGCGGTGGAGGCGACGTTGCGGGCATCGGTGCGCCGCTGAGTTTCTTCCAGGATGAGGGCGGAGCGCGTCTGAAGAAACGAGGGGAACGACCCCTGAAAGGGGAGAAACGAACGCAGATGGGCATAAGTGTCATTAAGGCCTCGGAGGAGCGTCAGAACCAGCGTTTCGTCGCTGATGGGCTGGCCGACGTCAGTGAGGGAGTCGGCGAGGTTCTTTAGCTTGGCGCAATAGTCGCTGATGGAGAGATCGCCCTGTGGCGTGTTGCGGAAGTCGGCCTCGAGCTGGATGGTGCGGTGCTTCTTGTTGTCGCGGAAGAGATTCTCGATGGCGTCCCAGATGGTGAGCGCGGTGGAGCCGGGACGCATGACGATGCCGAGGAGGTCGGTGTCGATGGAGCCGTAGATCCAGGAGAGCACGGTGTAGTCATCACGGCCCCAGCAGCAGGTAGGAGACGTGTCGGAGGGAGTGGCCTCGCCGGTGACGTGGGCGGTGAGACCGTAGCGGCCGAGAGCGACGAGGAAGAGCTCCCTCCAGCTTGTGTAGTTGCCGTCGGTGAGGCTGAGGGTGATCGACACGTGGAGCTTGATTGAGGTGGCGTAGGTGGAGGGACTGGTGGTGGTGGGTTCGGTTGGGTTAGGGTTTGGGGAAGGGGTTTGGCCAGCCGAAAGGGAGACGGCGGCGGCGTTGGTGGTGGCGATGATCTGCTGGTTGAGGGAGGCTTCGCGGTCATCTAGGGCTTTGGCACGAGCCTCGAGCTCGCGCTCCTTGGCTGCGATATCTTCGGGAGTCATGGTGGGAGAGGGGAGGAAGGTTGGCGGCTAGGGTTAGGGTTTTGGAGAGGGAGGGGTTTAGGCGGCAGCGGGGTGGATGACTCGCTCTGATACCATGAAAACAATGGGCTGCTCGATGGCACGCCTCCTCTCCCTCTGTCTCTATTTATATGCACAAGGACTTGAAGTACAAGTCAAGTTTACAAGAATTGTTACACAAGAAATATCCCTAACTAATCTTGGTTAGCCGCACGGGAGGATGTCTCCCTAACACTAGGTAATAAACTTGCCCTTGGGGAAAGTGCATTTAGAAAGATTAATATTGTTATCCAAAGTGCTTGGAAAACTTGTTTGAGTTCTTCCACCTGTTGTGAGTTGGAGTTACTGTTAATTAAGATATCATCGAAGAAGAATAGGACAAATTTCCTTAGAAAGGGATCTAGAAATGTGTTCATGAGCATCTGAGCACTTTTTAGTTCATCTAGGAGGTCTTCTAGTGATGGTATTTGATATTTGTTCTTCAAGGTTTGGCATTTAGTGTTATATTTTTTCTGAAACAATCAATATGTAGGATACGAATATGGAATACTGATGTCTATGATAATGCTTTTGAGAAGAAAATCCTTAATTATAGCTTCGATTGAATTTTCTACCTGTGAGGAAATCTTTAGTATCTTTGGTTGACCACCTTGGCATCTGGATGAAGTGTGATAGCATGATCATAGTGTCTTCTAGGTGGTAAAGATGGGGTTCAACAGATAATCTCTTTGAAATCAGACACGAGTTGTGTTAGTTCGGGTGGGATGTGTTCTTCATTGTTTTCAGTTGCTTCAGAAGGTTTGAGCATTAAGACAACACCATGAACTGCTTTACTAAGTAACTTGTCCAACTGCTTAGTCCTTCAAATTGTGGTTAGAAGAAAAGTTTTCATCATAAAAAGTGTATACTTGCCATTAGACAATGTGGCTTTCATGGTCATCTTCTTATAATTGTTCAACTTCTTAGTTCGTTAGAAGGAAAAATTTCATCATAAAAAGTGTATACTTGCCATTGGACAATGTGGCTTTCATGCATGGTCATCTTCTCATAATCAAGTTTGATCGGTCTACGATGAAAAATTCAATCAGCTGCAATAATGAGCTCGTGTCCGTTTATTGTAAGATTCTGAAATCAAAATTAGAAGGAACCCCTTGTATACTGCAACTTCAGTTGTTGCAAGAGAATTCAACCTAGAATTTCACCATTTACCACAATAACCTTAAGCTTTTTGGTGCCTTGAAGTGCGTGGTTCGCCTGAGATTCAAACTGGGGTGTCATAAAGGTTGTAGTGCTGCTAGTGTCAACCAGTGTAATGGCACCCTGAATCCCTGATTGCCAACTAGTACAGTCAGAGTGAAACTGTATTTGGAAATTTTAGAAAAAGAACAACATGCATAGAGATTTGTAGTGCTTGCTCGGGAGGAAGGTTTTTAGTCTCATATCATTCATCATCATATTCAATTATGTAGACGATTTCAGAGTTTTATATTTTACGAACCAGCAGAGCTTGAACCTGTGCTTGTTGAGATAATTTACAAACGTTTTTGTATTCAGGAAACCAAGTTTCTTGACACTTGGCAGATTCTTTTCACTCTTGCTTGTTGAATGATAATGCTATAGGCGTAGGAGATGCTTGTTTAGGTGCTTCAAAAACCATTTGTCTTCTGACATGATTAATTAGATCCCTGTTAGTAGAATGGTTTCTTCACATGATTGGATTGCTCAATTCTTATTTCCATCCACATAGCTTTAATCTTGTCTTTAGGCGTGTGACACTACAAATGATGTTGGGTGTTATCTCTGAGCCCAGACACAAAGCTATCGACATAGTAGTCATCTGGTAAAGAGGGATTGTCTCTTCTCTTTAGGTTTATCAATAGTTCAAACTTTAGTATGCACTGATATATTGTGGAAGTTTTAGTTAGGAGGCGAAAAGACCTGACATTGTCACAAACAAAAAGGTTTCCGCAAATCTTTCCCTAACACTTGCAAACCTATGCTAATGTAGGGTTGAAGCTTGAGTTCCAGTGCCTCTCTGCCATTGAATGCCTGAGCCCTTCAAATAGGTGACTGACAATTTAGTCCTTTGCTCAAGAGGAGTTGTAGTAGAGTCCAAATATTTTTCAATTGTCTGAATCCAAGAATCAACATCTTTATCAAACTCGTGTATGATATTCGCAGGTTTCACTAGTACTTGTGGCCTTCTGTTATCAAGTTTTTTTTTTGAATTTTCACCAGGGGGGAATTAATCCCCACCTGAATCTTTATATATCAGAAGGCCCAAAATGGCAAGCATGAGTTTTACAAGGCGACGTATCCAGGCGAAACACAGCAAAAAGAGGAGGGGGAGGGGGGAAGCTAGGCGTCCCTGACGGCAAGCTGCAAGAGCCAGTCTCCCACGTCACCCTGGCGAGCTGCCGGGAGACGGTGCAGCCAGAGTGCGGCATCCTCACGGCAGCGGCGGCGGAGCATATGGAGAGAGGGTGCGTCCCTGTTGAAAACAACACCGTTACGGTGCTTCCACAGCTGCCAGCAACAACACCGTTAAGGTGGAGGCGGAGCCAGCAGGAAGGCCCGGCCAGCAAGTGTCGGAGAGGATGACAGATGACAGATAGATGGACTTCAGATGACAGATCAACAACATGGTGATGATTCGGCCCCGCCGACCGTTCTCTGACTTAACTGAATATATAGATCTCCTGTTGCATTTGAGTGTAACTGGGGTTGAGAATCAATTAATATCTTCGAAGAGGGGGCATATAAATAAAATGTCCACCGCCCATTCTATAGCTATTATTTTTTCCAAACTTTATGCAAGAAGTTTCCGCGGTACGAGTGCACACACAGACAGACAGGACGGCCTGCTAGATTTCTTCTCATCCTTCCAGCAATTGCAGCCATAAGAGGCAGCTGTCCGGAGAATGACATGAGAGCTCCGTTGCCGCTTGGGTTCTTTCCTTGCCGCCGGAGCTCTGTTACATCAGGGAAACACAAAGATCATCCATGACAGATGCCTGCTGCAAGCAAGGATAACGGCAGGAAGAATCTGAGGCGCGAATCATTCAGGAGACAGGCGGATATTATGAGCCAGTACAGGACTTGGTGGTTGCGGCGCTTCCAAAACAGGCAAATAGTGTACCAGCAAGCAGGAGATGGAAGTGCTCACAGGAGGAGCGACGATCGCTGTCGCTTGCCCTGTATGGGTACATGGAGTGCAGATCTGTCGAACGGGGGAGCGTCAGTCACAGAGCTGTGTACCGACGCCGGTACAGTAGTGCCACACGGTCGTCGTGTCGAGATAAGGGCAAGCCCACAAGATGATAGGGGCCGGCACGGGCACGCTTCCATCCACAGGTGATCCAACTTTCTTGTTTGTTCGGCGAATGAGGTGATTGAACTCTCGACTGCACAGTGACACCATAGCGATCTCTCGTGCGCCCATTATTTTTTTGGCCATGTCCACTGTATTGTATGTATTGTAGTATCAGAGCCACATGTAGGCACATATGGTGTATATGGGTCACAAGAAGTGCCCCATCTTATAGGAAGGAGAAGGCAAGTCACCACCAAGGTTTTTGTTACTGAATTTGTTATGCTGTGATCAAAATTTATATAAAAGCGAGGCTAAGTTTTGACGACGGAGCGAGACCTGTTGCTAGTATGGATCATCATCACAACCTATTTGTACCTCTTGTAAGCCGCTAGCTTGGGTTTATCGTATCATATAAGATAACCCACGGCGTTTCCCGATATAGTGAAATTTCACGGACTGACGCCCGTGGTTTTTTCCCTCTCTTTGCTGGGGAGGTTTTTTTCACGTTAAATCTTATGTCTCCTACTGTGATTTCCTTTTTATTCTTCTTTATTTCTTGTCCTGGATGGTTACTGGACAAATTTGAATACCAAATAGGAGTGTTGAATTCAAATTTCTGATTTTTTTTGTAACTTTGGTAACCTCTTGGCAACTGACCGGTAGTCGGTGAAATACAGGATGTTTTCACCGACCGGTAACCAAGGTCACCACACATAAAACATTGCAACTCCGTGTAACCATTTCATGATCTTAACTAATGCAAGACCTTTTAGCAAACTAAGGAGGGAGTAGTTTTTTTAAGAAGATCTTATTATAGTTTTTTTTTGCAAATGGAAAATCTATTATAGTCGAAGTGAAAATGGATATGCAGCACTCGGCCTCACTGATGCTTTCTTTTGAATATTTTTTTTGAAAATTGTACTTTTGAGTTTCAATTAATTCTAATTTTTATTTCGGGAATACGTATACATGGTCCGTATAACCGTGTGAATTTTCGGTAGAAAACTTGTTCTATTTTGGGCTATAGAAAAAACAAATTTATGCCCATATCTGAATAAAATATAATTTTGTTAGAACTTTATCTTTTTTGTATTTCCTATCTAGCTATATATTGTCTGTCCAACTTTTTAGAGACCCATAAGTTGGAGTTTCAAAATTTGGCAAAACAAGCTCACTAGTGCGGTGGTGCCCAGATGCATCAATGAGTTATCCAGTTGAAGTGCAATACTTGAGTATGCGGCTAGTGGTTAATTTGAATCCACCGGTTTTGAAAAGTTAAAACAAATCAAATACTAGAGGTATCTCAATTATGTCAGTAAGCTAAGAATGGTGAATTTTGTTCTCTCTTCCTTGCCCATGTTCTTTCTCAGCTCCTTGAAGGTTTACCAATGGATAATCAATGAACTGGATAAATACAGACAAAGATTTGCAGAAGAAAACTCCTCCTTTGGCAGCCCGGGATAACTCCTCCTTTAGCAGCCCGGAATCTTGTTTGTAGGTCAAAAGATCAAGGTGGCTTGGGTGTACCTTTCTGTTCAGAATGGACTCCTTGTTGATGAAACATCTGCATAAATTCTATAATAAAGTTGATTTACCATGGGTAAAGATGGCTTAGGAAATGTACTACTTTACTGCTCTCCCACTTGCACGAATAAGGGATGTGTTCTTTTGGTGGGGAGAATGCTTAAAAATTCTTTTTTGCATTCAAACAAGTGGCCCAGTGTGATTTTCTTCAGGGAAACTCCATCTTACTATGGCCGGATACATGGTTCACTTTGCCCCTTAAGGAGACTTGGCCACATTTTTTTTAAAGAATGAAGTAATCTCCATTAAACATTCTGGGGGCATACTACCCGCACTTAAGTGGATGTGGCAAGGCTGTTGTCAGCAGAGGCACAAGGTTTTTTTTTTGGCTCTTAGTTCATAATCGGCTGAAAGCAATGCTCCAACGAAAGAATTTCTTCATGGAGGATTATTCCTATATTATGTGTGGTTTTGTTCTTGTTTTGCCCTTTTGCACACATGTGTTGGCAATATCTTTGCCCTTCCTGAACACCACCTCCGCAAGCTGATATTCAGAGCATTATGAATAGTCTTAAAATTGCTTTAAATGTGTCTTTTTTCATGGAGTTAATCATGTTGGCTGCCTGGTTCATCTGGACTACTAGGAATGATTTCATCTTCAAGGGCATTCCCCCAGTCTATAGAGATGCTGGAATTTTTTTAAGGATGAGTTAGCTCTTTTTTTTTTGCATAAGGCCTCTAGGAAGTCTTATGGTGGTCTCCGAAATTGGGTTGAGAGATTCCATAGCTCTTTTTTCTTTTCTCTTTTTTTTTGGGCTTAAGGCGTGTAGATAGCTTTTTTGTTGCTAATCTCTTTTTTTTTTCTTTTTGAGAAACACACTACAAACACAGATGCTCACATACACGCGCATACACTCATCCCTATAAACGCACACATGCACACTCTACCCCTACGAGCATCTCCGGAAGATTGAGCCGGGGGATTGGATCTTAAAGTTGACGGAGTCACCACAGGTGTTTCGCTGCCGACGGGAACGTCGCCTTCCAGTGAATGAATATTTCGTTTTTATAAGACACACATATGTGAAACGTGGGGTTTGAATTCTGGTGGGCTAGGGGTACAACCACCCTCCTAACCGCCCAACCCGAGGTTGCTAATCTCTAGCAACTGCCTTTGTTGTACTCTTAAATTCTTTGAAATTTAATAAATATACACGGTGGGAAATCCATTGATCATCCTTAATAAATATACACTAGAGTAGTCCGCAAGCAAACAAATCTTCACGACTGATCTCCCAACGTAATCCTCACGTCTCACGAGCAATGCAACACAATACATTGGTACAAATGATCATATCCGTCTCCTAGAGTAGTGCATACACGAATGTAAATCAAAAGCAAAACTCCATCAACAACATCTCCATCCTAATTAGGCACGATCGCCTGAATCTGCGTGAAATCTAGCCATCTATTCCTTGTCATGAAGCTCGACCGATCACGAGATGGAGTTCCTCCACCTCCGCTGCGCCTTCCTGGCCGCCTCGCCGTTAGCTCCTACGTGGCCACCCGGCCCCGCCGCCTCGGCGCCCGTCATCTTGGTCAGCCTCCCCAGCTTCTTCCACCCATTGCTCCACGCCGATGGTCCCTGCGGCTGCTGCGCCTTGCCGCCGCCCATCTTTGCGCCGGGGCCGGCTGCCGGCGACGGCTCCACCTGCTTCTGGAGCGCGTCCATGTCGTGCTGCAGCTCCAGGTACTTGGCCTTCATGCTCTCCAGCTCGAACTTGAGCGTGTTGATGTCCTTCTTGGCCGCCGCCCACCCCTCCTGGAACGACTGCGGCGTGGCGTCCAGCAGCTGCCGCCGCGTCGGCACGGAGGAGGAGGCCAGCGTCCCGTCCGCCCCTCCCGCCTTGAGCGCCGAGGAGCCCGCCAGCGCGTTGCTGATCTTGACCTGCTCGGAGAAGAGCACCTGCACCACCACCCGCAGCGGCAGCCGCTCGTTCTGCGCCGCGTGCATGCACGCGTCGAACGAGAGCTTCTGGCAGTCCATCACCCGGCACAGCCGCTTCCGCTCGTGCTCCGTCAGCGTCGGGTGCGCCTTCAGGTACGAGTCCACGGCGCGGTACAGCCCGTCGTCGCAGGCGCGCGCAGACTCCGGGAGCGACTCGGCCAGCACCTGGAACTTGGTCAGGGAGAGGTTGCGGTCGCGGGACACCTCCGAGAGGTAGCTGTCCAGAAGCCGCGCCACGCGCGCCTTGGCGTTCAGCCCCGACGACGCCGACGCCGAAGCCGCGCCGGCCGGCGGCATCCTCGCGCTCGCGGCGGAGCTGTAGTACTCTGGCTCCCCGCGGCCCGGGCTGGACGACGACACCTGGTCCGTCTGCTCCTGCACCAGGAAGTGCTCCACGAGCCGCTGCACGAGGTCGACGTCGTAGGCGGTGTCGGCGCGGCCGACGGACGGGATGAGGAGGTCGGGAAGCGCCGCCTGCTCGAGCTGCATTCCGACGCGTTTCTCGAGCTCCGTGACTAGGGCCGGGGCGGCCTTGAGCATGATGGCGAGGCGGAGCAGGCGGAGGAGGAAGCCGCAGGACACGCTGTCACGCTGCGGGGGAATGATGCTGATCAAGCTCTCCACCACCATGCGCTGCTCCCGCGCCGGCGCGCTCGTGGCCGCGTCTTCCTTGCCGCCCGCGCCCGCGATGATCATGTGGAGGCCGCCACCCGCAGAGACCTGCGCCCATGGCTCGTCGGCAACGCCACCGCCGCCACCATTGGCGACGTCCTTTGTGAGCCCCGGGAGCCATTTCGACGCGTAGTGGGTGATCGACGCGCCGATGAGGTCGAACCGCATACCTATCAGCAATCAAATAGCACAAGAAAAGGTTTAGAAATGCTTATTATGTTCCATCCAGAGAGAAAACTTTCTTGGAAATTTCGGACGAAAGTCGCAAAATTTACGATTTTCTTTAGGGAACGAGAAAAGGTATTCTGGGTCAGTTTTTCTGTTCAAATTTGAGAAAAATCATAGAGTGGAGAGTTCTAATAAGGCAGAACAACTTTCTTAACAGGAGTCATGCCATACGGAACTGATTTACCGTCTAGACTCTCGACTTACAAGTTGCTGGTTTGATTCCAAGTTTTGGATTAATTTTATTGTTGAAACATATTAACACAAGATAAACATTCGACCAAAATATTTTGAATTTTCTTCAAGATTTTGTAAATATCTCGAAATTAGCGAATCTTGGTCATGTGCAAAAGAAAATATATGAAAAGGAAATGCTGAACCCATCCACTACATCGTTTCTTCTAGTGCTCACATCACGTGGCAAACAAGCTCTACTAATAAAGAAGAGCCCTCCCGTTCCCCTTCCCCTCCTCTTTTGTACATACCACAGCGTGCGGCTATTGAAGCGATTTTTAGGGCGAATTTCTGTATTTAGGTTTGTGTGGATGCCTTAGTTACTATTTACTACTATCTCAGCTTCAAATAATAAGGCGCACGCGTATTCTAACTTTAACTATACAAATTGAGCAATAAAATCTTGATTATATTATATGTAAATAGTATCGTTGGATTCGTATTGAAAAGCACTTTCTAATGATGCTAATTTTATACAAATATTTTTTATATATATTTAAAGTAATTCTTAGTCAAATATAAAAAGCAACGAAAAACGAGAGTGCCTTATTTTTTGAAACAAAGGGAGTATTTGCATGCCTTCGTTTTGTCCTAAAACGATAATACCACAACGAGACGAGTAGTGGAGAATTCGGTTGTTGAAAGATTTGTTAGGGGTCTTGGATGCATTTTTATGTTTTGTCAAGATTCTATTTCTAAATGTGGAGATAATTGCCCTATTCATGTTCGTTGGTCAAATATATTCGAGATATTAGCCAAGAAAAATTCAAGTTGTCTGCTCGATCAACCTAACCGGTCACCTTGGAACTTAAATTTTTTCCGACGAGGGATCATGGCAAGGAGAAAACGTTCCTAAAAGCATGAGTATTCCACTCATTCCACAAGACACAAACATGCTGAGGGACCTTTAAGATTGACCACGAAAAATTGATGCCGAGTACTTCCTCTCATTTCTAAATGTAAGACATTTTGGTAAATCAATTTAGTTTGCCAAAACATCTTAAATTTAGGAACAGAGGTAGTACTATCTAGACCAAGCTATTCAGGTTCTTACTAGTTGGTACTTGGTACTAACATATTGGTAACTTTGTGTAATCTGGAAAAACGGTGTGCAACTTTGGCAGGTAAGAGTTTACAAAAACTTACTAGTCCTCACTTCCTAAACAGATGTAGTATCTCAGAACTCACATCTAACTATTCAAATTCTTTCTGGTGTGAGTTCTTACGGTTTGGACAATCCAATTTGGAACCACCCGTTTTGTGTATGGTAAACCATGCGAAACTGAGAAATTATCTATGGACTTTAGTAAAGATCGTCGCAAATAAAAAAATATTGATCAACGGAAAATATTTCCTCCCTTAATTGTTGTTAGATAGATGATAAGACATCTTCAACAACGAATTTATAGGCGCTAGATAAGACTGACGCTACCATACCGACAAGCTAGGGCGGACGAGGCAACCGGCAACAGCCTACAACATGCATTGTGTGCATGTGATGGAAGATTGGTAGGAATGGGACCATAGGCTAAAAATGTACATTTCTAGAGTATATACGAAGTATATGAAAAGTAGATCGAGAGATCCATGAATCATGAGGCATGGGGCCTAACTTCACTGTTCATAACTAGTACTTGATTGACACATTGAGTCCCTGACTCCCTGTCATCTCATTAATTTGATCAAGGTAAGCATAGTGTATTTCACTGTTTGCGGGGACACTTCATGAAATTTGTTCTTCTCGCATATAGAAAAAACCCAAAATTGTGACTACTATTTATTACAGGGATTTTCATCTATATATCGGTCAACTTAGAAATATTTATTTCTCGGTCGACATTTATTGGTGGTTCAATTATATTTTCTACTTCCGCCATCTCGATTTAACAGGCACGCATGTAATTTAAAATAAACTTTGACCATTAATTTGGTCAACAAAATATAAATTTTATGTCTACAAAATCTATATCATTAGATTCGTATGCAAGAAAGCTTTCCAATGATATAATTTTTATGACATATATTTTATATTTTATTGACCAAAATAGTGGTTAAAACAATTTTTAAACTGCGTGCGTGCCCGTTAAACCGAGACGGAAGGAGTAGTTGCTTTTGTGTTTTGCTCAGATAGTTCTTACCGGGGCTTTTGTTACTGGCGTGATCAGAAATAGCAAAACTGGGGAAGTCCCTTAATTTAGACCCCGAGCTATAGGATTTCCTTTTTTTACTTTTCAAAATCTCATTTTTAAATTCAATTTTTTAATAAAAGATAAATAAAAATATACATGTCTAGTATGTTCTACAAAATTCTGTCAATAGATATGCTTAGATGTGATCAACAAAAAAAATGGAGAGGAAAGTCGAGTTCATTTTCTTTTCCTTTTAAAACCATAATTTTTTATTTTTCGCGCAGCCTAAAATATACAATACTCTGTATTATTCAACAAATATTTACGAGACGTGAATTACATATGTATGCATTCACAAGAAAAAATACATTTTTTTACCACATGGTGTTTCAACTTTTTTCATAAAACAAGCTCCATGCCGGGGAGTCGAATTGTGGCACTCCGTTTTGCTATCATGCCTGTCACCTGTCATCATCATTTGCTTTTTACATTTTGCTAATTCGGCGAAATCTCCACTTCTCGTTTTTTCACAGAAATTGGCAAAAAGAAGGGGTGGTGAAGTATGGCATTACGGCATATGACTGGAAACGAAATTGGGCGGGAGTAATCGAGTCGTAAAACCCTGAACCAGAATAATCGTGCAGATTACAGATTAGAGGTGGTTTAAATTTCTTTTTAGAAAGAATGCTCAAAGAGCCCGGCTTGAAATTAATTCAAATTCAGTATAACCGTTTGTGGATCAAGTATATATAAGCATCGTCCTTACCTTTGACCTTGATTGCAGTGACGACGCGCACGAAGTGGTCGATCCTGAGCACGGACACATCCTCGAACCACCAGTCGGCCGGCGGCACTGCCTGCCGGCTGGGGCTCGACTCCTTGGAGTCCCCTCCGCCGACGTTCCACCGTGGGCTCGCCGTGCCGCCTCCGCTCCTGGGCGGCCTGCCGCTGCTGGCGCCGGTGTACGCCCACCGGACTCCCCTGGGATTGGCGCAGGCCTTCCACGCGATGGACTCGCTGCACCGTCGCACGATCTGCAGGTTCTCCGCCCACGGCGAGAGGCCCTCGCAGCTCTTGAGCACCACGATGGAGTCGCGCCAGGACGAGAGCACCACGTAGCTGAGGAACGCCTCCGTCTTGAAGATGAGGTTCCCTTCCTCCAGGTCCTCCGTCATCTCCAGGTACTCGGCGGCGCAGCGCAGGCCGGAGATGTTGGACGCCGTGAGGTCGACCGCCATGCCGTAGCAGAACCTGGCGGCGAGCTCGAACGAGTCCGCGCCGCCGGGGAGGTCGTCCAGGTCGGCCACCGACGTGTCCGGGTCCACGGCCGCCGCCGGCGAGGCGGACTCGTAGATGACGCGGCCCATCTTGCCGCTCCGGGAGATCATCGGGTACTGCTTGTTGGTACGTCGTAGCCGTATGTACGTGCAAGCGCAGCCATGTAACAATCAGTTCGCATGCCAAAAGCGGAATTAGCTTCAGCGAAATTTGGAGCAAATCAAGAAACTAAAAAGCTTCTATTTGTGGCATTTCGCACAGGTAGAATGCCTAATGATTGAGCTGCCGACAGTACTACTCCAGTAGCATAGCACGTACTCGTCGTCTCTAGCCTCCCGAATTCTGGATGATTCTATTTTGTAGCAACAAATTAAATTTTTAAAAATGAAAAAAGTACCTTGTGAAGATTGAAGGTCACATCCCCCACTTTGACAAGCAAATCGCTGGGGATATCACTGTTGACATACCTGCTCAAATTACAGGGAAAAAGAAGAAGATGACGATGAGGTGAACTGTATCCAAGAAAAGCTCCATATCTCGTCCAGCTTCGGCAAGCAAATTAAGCAAAAAAGAGAAAAGAAGAACTCGATCGACGACGATCCCACATACCAACACTGATCTCTGCGAACGAAGCCGTCGCTCTTGACCGCGTCGTGCCGGTCGGAGCCGCCGAGGACGGGGACGAGCCCCCGCTCGCCGGCGTCGCTCTCAGACTCCCACATGCTTCTCCTCCTCTACACCGGCCTTCTCCGCTGCAGAGCATGCAAAACCAAGATAGCCATGGCCGCACGTACTTGAATTAAAATCCCACAAAGTTCAGAAAAAAGTTCAACAAGCATACATATCCCACAAAGTTCAGAAAAGAAGTGCAACATGCATGACCACTCACAAGTATGTAGAAAAGCTATTTTACTGGATGCTTTCAGACATACATATAGCTTAGAGAGTTTCTGTTGTTCTAGCGGCTGGATTTCAGAAGGAGAGAGGCCGTTCAGGCTCGCTAGCTGAAGCTGAGTGAGTAGAGTGATGTTGGGAATTGTGCACTGAATCTAGCTGTAGGTAGGGAGCAATGTGTGATAGGAGAAGAAGAACATCGATTGGTCCCGATCGATGAGGTTTATGGGGCGAGGGAGACCACATGGAGTGTTTGTTTGCTTGCAGATGCCCAGGGACCTTGCTATTAGCCTACTACCCTTTGGCGAGGGACCTAGCTATGTTGCCAGACCTCTAGCGTAATTCTCCATTTCTCTTTCTTATTCTTCCTTTTCCCTTTTAAAAGATAATTCAGTGCCTTCTTTGGAATGGAGAGGGAACGGTGACGTTCTCAATTCGTAATAAGGTTCTGTATGCACTATCCCCGCTTGGGCAGTGTGCCTAGCGCCGATGAGGAGTCTGTCTGGAGGATCTTCTAGGATGCGGTCGGTGTTCGTGTTAGATGGTGCGGTTGGAGATCTGATCTTTCTAATTTATGGTCCTCATGATTAGCGAAAGTTTCTCCTTAGAAGCTTTGGTTCTTTAGAGCTTCAATATGACGATTTTCCGTTTATCCACTACAACAAGCCGGTGGCGAACCTAGAAAGTTTCAAAAGTTTGAGCGAACGAGTCTTAGATGCCAAAATTTTGGGCAAAATTGTTACAAAAAATCTAAAAACACAAACGTAAATTTGTCGGCAAGCCCGGGCGGCCGCACAGGCTAAAGGGACGCTAGGTCAATCCCTGCAAAAAGCTCTTCTACAATGAGAGTTGCCTGATTTGGAGGAGCGAGGGGTGATGACAACAATGCTATCGTCTTATTGGAGTATTTATAGTCGTCGCTAGGTGATCCAAGAATCTATTTAGAATTCTTTATATTCCCTTTGTCCTAAAATGTAAGACATTTAAGGATTAGTCAAAGTTAGCTTTTTTTAAGTTTGACTAAGTTTATACATAAAAATATAAATATTTAGAATACTGAATCAACATCAATAGATTTACCATAAATTTTATTTTCTTAATATGTTTATTTAATATTATAGATGTAAATAGTTTTTTCTAAATATTTAATCAAAGTTAATAAGATTTACTTTTGACTAATTGTTAGACGCCTTATATTTTGGGATAGAGGGCGCTGCTGGCGATTGCTAAAAGATCTATGGACCTTCTGGAAAAAAGAAAAGCTTCTCGAGATCGCTCTAACCTTGCTGCATAGTACTAGTTAACGACGTGTAATTAATGACGTGTACGCTCTCTCACTTGGTTGAGCACGCATGGTGCTCCACAAACGTCTCTTTTGCTGTCGCCAGTAGCGCCAATCATGTGCTTTCGGGCGATCAATCAAAGTGACTAACGGTTCTGATTATCCGCAAACAGGAGTACATTCTGTCGAGAAAGCAAAGAGGAAAAAGGAGCACACTTTTTGAGCTTTGCGACAGTATTGGTTATTATAATGGGATTTGCTAGTTTTGAGTACACTAAGAACAAAACTCGAGCTTAGTCTTACCACGGTTGAATTTGTATCGCAATTTGTATGCTTGAGTTGTAAGTTGGACTGCAACTGAAATTTTTAAGCTGCAAGTAGATTTGCTTCGTAATATGTACTAATGGTCGTTTGGAACTGAGATTCGATGACATCATTTTACCGAGAAATAAGTTCATTTTCGTAGACCGAGAACTAGTCACACCCTATTATAATTAGTGTTAGCATGTTTTTAAGAGAACATTAGACATCTCTAAAAGGTGATGTATATGAGAGGTGGTGTAAAAACTAATTTATACATCATATCGGGCAAACAAAAAAATAGTCTCCAACCGATTATGCATAACTGTATGATGATGTGTATTTTTTTTGGAGGTGATATATTTTGTCCCATATTTGTACTATTATATTGAAGTTAGTATCGATGAGAAACCTTCTGACTCAAGTTCTCTATTTTTCTACTTTAACATGTGTGATTTGCTAGATCCCATATCAGGTGTATGATGTATGAAGGTAGTGAAGTTAGACATTTGTGGGCCAGGCAGGGTGTTGAGGAGCGATGCGTTAGTCGTGGTTCTAATTTTTCCCTATTGACCACTCTTTATTTGGCACATTACCAGTTATCAAAGATTTGGTGTGAGCTCTAACCGAAATGGCCTAATACTCACTTGATATGGCGTTATTAGGATACCAGTGCATGGTTGGAATGAGAAATTACTCGGATATGCAAATGGTTTTGATTAAAATGGGTTTAACTTAATCTATTGTGTATTTCATTTGCCAAAGGGCGCAAATGCTTCCCGTCTTGCACCGCTTCAACTTAAAAAGATAAGATACGATGGTAATACAAGTAAATATAATGGCATTGTTATGCCTATTAGAAAAAAAATCTACAAAAGAGTGTGTATCTTCAATAATTATGTGTGAATTAAAATAGCAAAGTAGTTTAAGCAAGCCAAAATCTTAATATTTTTAGCATTATATATGTATATATGTGTCGTAGGTAAAAAGAGAGAAAGAGACAATAGCAACGCACTTTACCCGCCCTAGAGTGTTAAGGGCACTCTTTCACTGGGTTTTTGATGTACTTCATCGTACAACCCTTCCAATTGTCTACAATGTTCCTTGGAGTGCAGTGTAAACATGTTGGTGTATTATTCCTTGTAGTGTAGTGAGACAAGTCTCTTGTGATTTTTTTATTTTATTTTGCAATGCCACAACTTTGCATTACAAATGTTTGTGGACAAATGATTTGCACATTAACTTCTATTTTATGTTTTAACTATATTTTGAAGATCCACAGTTTGGTTCTTGTGGATGCATCACATTGACACTCGTAATTTCTCTGATTGTTTTCTTCGATCTGAATTAGAGATGTCTTCACATTTTTCCTCTTGCACTTTTGCATACTAATTTTTCCGTCGAAAGGATAATAATGACTTCCAACATCACATTATTCTTCCGTAGCTAGGCACGGACATTCAACTAGTGATGTAAATATACATCACCTGTAAAGGCATGTGATGCATGAGAAATCCCACCACCATTGCGCGCAGTTCAACTGGCACAATAAATTCCCCCACCTCATCTTCCTGCAACCACCCAAGCCGTGCCACTGTCGAATCCCCGTGTTTCCACCACCGCTCGCCAAATAGGCATTCACCATCACCGAGCCCCTTCCACCGTTTCCCTAAAGAATCATGGCCGAATCGCACCGCCCGAAGAGCTGGACGGGTTTCCATGACGTTCGACTGCTGCAATCCATCTGCTATGCTGCAGAGATTATAGGCGACGGAACGCGTTGGTGGATTGGAACCTTCGCGTTGCCAGAGCTCTCCACACGGGCATACGACGTGGCGGCGTGTAGGTTCGTCTGACAGCGGTCAGTGATAAATTTCCCTGAGGTGTAGAGCCTAGTGGAAGCCAACTTCCTCGCGCTGGAGGTGCAGATTGTCACTCGACAGCAGGAGCGGGAGAATCGTCGAGCCTTCCTGCAGATTTAGGCCCATGAGTCTGACAAGGCGGGCATGACGAGATTGCGCCGTGAGAAACCGGAGCTCGTGTAGTTGGAGGTAGAGTACTACGCCGTGAGAGACGCAACAAAGAAGAAGAAAGTTGCAGAAGTGGAGGCTGGCCCCTCCATCGTCATCGTCTCGTTGGACTCTGAGTTGTTGGACTCGGACTTCTGGAATGGGCTCGGCGCCTCTGACGACAACGGCTGGTATGATCTTGTGTATGGTGTGTAGTGTATCGGAGTCGAGGATTAGTGTTCGTCGGATCAATAATGAGTGTTCGTCGAAGTCGAGTTCTAGTGTTTGTCGCAGTCGGTGATTATTGTTCATCGGAGTCTAGGAAATATTCAATCCATGTATCATGAGAGTCGAGCTTCATTGTAGCAAACTGCCTAAACTAATTAAGAAGTGTTAAAATAAAAGTTTGAACTGTTAAATTCGAAGTTTAAAGTGTCGAAGAAAAAAGATTTAAAGTGGTGCACATGTGACCTATTTTATAACATCTTGTAAAAAAACTGCAAACGTGATATAAATGCCGCCTTCTGGGATATATAATTTTATGGGTGGCCTAGGCATCACCCGCGGGAACCAAATGGTCCTGGTGCGTCCAAACCGGTGCACACCGATGGCCGGACCGGTCACGCACTCTCCAACGGTGCTACCCAAACAGGCCGATTCGTCTGACGCGATCGATCCCTCCACCAAATTAAGAGAATAATTGCATCTGCACGGATAGCATGCACGTCCTCCCGTGTTCTTCCGCATGACGGCGACCCGACGACCTTTTTTCTCTAGCTGTCAATGGTGGAGGCAAGCTCCAAAGTTGTCTGCTGCCTGACTTCACCAATGCCGATGTTTCGGCTTCCGCGCTAGCATCCAATACCTTTACCTTTTTAACAGGCCACCTGTGGCCATTTTCTTGCACACCCCCATTCTCTTCCATTCCCCACCACCACTACATGCATCGTGGCAACCATGGCTATCGGCATAGGATCGAGGGGATAGCGTCTAGGACCGCCACCGGCCCCGGGGCGTGCCCGAGACCGAGTCCGAGGTCATCGAGGGAGACATGGGGGGAGAGGCTAGAGTCAACCACCATCCTCCCTGTCGCCACTATCATCGCCCGAGTCTGTCGCCATCGACCTCTCCGGGTTTGAGTTTGATATCACCATCCACTTGGGCATGAACTGGGACACGTTGCGCCTCCCCCAGATGTTCGCATCAATCGTCGATGCGCAAGAGCCACACGAGCTCGTATTGCGGGTGGTCAACGGCTCGACCATCCTGTGATCTGTGGAGGTGTTGTTCGACCGTGTCGGCCAGATGTACCTTCACAACGGCTAGAAGTGGTTCGCCCATGCACACGCTATTGAAGTCGGGCATTTCGTCGTCTTCAAGTATGACGTCCACGACATGGTCACCGTTAAGATCTTCCACGAGACCATGTGCCACCGCTACTACCACTGCGACGAGGATGACTAGGCGAGGGGAAGAAGACTCTAGGATTTTGTACTATGTTTTTGTTAATTTCTAGTCCACTGTATGAATTTGCTTCAAGCAAATTGTGCCTAAACTATATATGTCGTTCATGTTAGTAGCTAAACTTTTCATATCTTTTCAAATAAGTTGGATCGAACCGCTGATCAAATAAATCAAGCTTTGGGTGCACTAGCCTGGCCGTTCGGAACCACGATCTATTTTCTAGTCGTGGCACTATCCAAACGGACAAATCAAACTATTTGACAGATCTCGACAGGAGACGGCGACGTAGCACACTGCTTGAGCTCTTGGATTAATTCGCCAGGCTGGTAAAAAGACGAACTTACGAGCAACTTCGAGTGTGCAGTGAAATCATATCCCTTTCATGTAAAAACCATGTGTCCCCTTGACGCTGTGCCGTACCAGTCGGCATCGTCGACAGGAGACGGCGACGTAGCACACTGCGTTGCCATTCCTCCGCCGATATGTACGTCCATGCCACACTGTCACATGACTACAGCGACATTGTTTTTTCTTGTACTCTTCCATGTTTGAGCTCTTGGATTAATTCTCCCCACCAAACATAATCTTTGTTCTACCGTGTTCTACTGTTCTCTGTACCTAATTATAGCACAATGAATAAGGCTGATTATAGTGGGAATGTCAATTTTGTTCTCGGGCTCACTGGAGTCTTTTATTTGGAACATTCAAAAAGTATTTTGAAAATCTGAAAAATATAAGCACATGTAGTCAGTGATGTATACTTTAATTGTGCAGAGTCTGAATCTGAAATATGTTCTATTCTACGCTTAAAAAAAAGAGAAAATTTTAGATCTAGGTGAGTGAATAGTGCAGCTTTGTAACCATTGTTGTAAATCCTAGTCGGTTGATGGCTTCGTTAATTTAAAATCGAGTTCATTTCGAGCCTTCCGTCTACAATAAGTGCAGCTACAAAATTTATCAGATTTTGTCCTTTTTTCGTGTAGCCCATAAAACAACGTATTTATGACTCAGATATCGCACGCTTGAAGCATACACTATTGCCTATGTGCACAAATGTTTTTAGAAATTTTTGAAACTTTAAAATGGCATTTTTGAAATTGAAAATAAAGGGATCTAGTGAACTTGAGCTCCAAATGCATTTTCCGGGGATATTATACACTAGTATCTGATACTACCTTTACAATGCATAATATCATATACTTGTATCATACTTTTTTAGAATCCTAATACAAATTTGTGTGCGAATAGTCGTAATGGGGAGTATCATATAGTAGTATCATGCATATGATACTAGTGTACGATACTCCCTCCATCCCAGTTCACAGGGCTTACGCGTATCCCTAGATCGTAAATTTGACGATGATAATACAACATATGTATTACAAAATATATATCATTAGAAAACTTAGATGTTCTACTTTCCAATGATATAATTTTTATATTATAAAAATAATATTATGTTGGTTAAATTGACAACCTAGGGATACACGCAAGCCCTATGAACTGGGATGGAGGGAGTACTATCTTCACAATGCATAATATCATGTAATAGTATCATATGTTACATGTATTTAATGATTTGTAGAATCTCAATAAAAAAAGTGTGTACACGATTTATTTGGTATTAATTTTTCTAGTTATACGTGCTATGATACGGTATCTACCTATAATACTACTACCATCTATTTCATCATTAATTGATGTGACACATCAGCTTTTTGCATGCATGTAGTGCATGATACTAGCTATGATATTTTCATTGTGAGTAGTCTGCAAACTTAATTTATCATCGAACTTTTTAATTCTACGTGCTATGACACCATTATCACGTCTCCCTTCATTAATTGCAGTGCCAAATCATATTATTTATGACATGTAGTGCATGATACTCTCGGTGAATAGGGCATAAAAATTCCAACGAGGATTAAGGAGGGCCGTGCAGTTCAATTTTTTTTCCGTCATACCCATATTAAATAGCTCATACCCATATTAAATAGCTACATATGGTTACTCTTTCTCGAATTGTGGAAAATAATTTTATGTGACCTGGTTCACAAATTCACCTGCGTGGACCAACTTCAACAATTGATACTGGTCTAGGAAAGAGAAAAAACACGGGACGTGGTCCACAAATGCGTGGACCAACTCCACTCGCATGATCTCTTTAATTCCAGCATGAGGGAGGGACAAACTTGTAAAGTTGTCGTAGTGCAGCTTTTTTGTGTGGAAAAGCTAAAAAAGCCTTAATTAAGGGAATGTATAGAGTACTAGATATGATACTTCCACTATAAGTAGCCTAAGTATTACACAAGGGGTACCTAATCAAATTATAACTTCTTATGAAATCTTATGTTGGGAAAACTTTTGTAGCAATGAATTAACCACTTGATGTATCGTTTTAGATGAGCAAAGCGCCAATTATATTAATTTTAATTTCAAAAAACCAGTTCCGAACTCGGGTGTAGATGCCGCCGCTTGAATAAAATAAAGTAAAAAATAGCAAACAAATTAAAAAATCTGAATTTGACAATGAACATGAACAAGTGTTCGAACCGCACACCAAAAATCTCCGAGAAAAGACATATAGATTTTTGGTGTGCAGTTAGAACACTTGTTCATATCCATTGTACAAAAAAATTCAGTTTTTTTTTTGATTTTTTATTCAACCAGGAGCATCTACACCTGGGATCAGAAATGCCTTTCCTTGTAATTTGCCTTTCTTTGTGATATGATTCATGGTTATTACGTTAATAAGACCCCCCCTTAATTTTTTTAGTTCATCGAAACTGGCAAAGGATTCATCTAGACCGCCAAGTTCATCAACATCGCTCAACAATCAACCAAGTGGAAGAGGTCTTTGCCAAACACGAACACAATGTCAAGCACTATTAGGAGACTAACTCTCACACCTTGAACACGAAGAAGATCACCTCACATGAGCGTGAAGCCTCAAGATCAGTGGGACGAGAATCTCTTCACAACTCCACCATCATCTCCATCTTTATTGCCGATTCTTCCACCCATCTTGTTGTAATTTCATACCCTAGTGCGTATTTCCACATGTATTCATTAAATCATCCATACTACATTTATATTATTATCATGATGATGTATTGTGCCCCATGTGTGAATAGTTTCCTTAGTTCTTGGGGAGATGAAGAAAACCCTAGCACCACTATGAATTGTTTGCAGGATTTTATTCAGTTTTGTTTGTATAAAGTATTGTAATATTCTTCAAGTTGTTGTAAAATGCCGAATCCATAATATTTGCCTTTGGGACATGAAAGATGTGTAGGGGTTGAATGCATGTAAAATAAAATTTTAGTTCCATCCAAGATCTATACTATGTAGATGTGGTAATGATATTCGATCATGCTAACTTACCGAGTAGTGCGGAAGAGGTTCGGTGACGATTCTGCTGCGGCTGATCCCTACAGCTATGCGTATCCCACCCATTTGTGAGGATATCTCCTCCATGCTCCATAGAATTGAATAGAAGATTCCTCTGACGGTATCAACATGTACAAAGGTACAATCCGCGAGGGCTTTTCCGTCTAGGGTTTAGCTCTAGCGGCGAGAGTGGTGGTGTAGCCTTTTTTCATATGTGGAGAAGAGAGAGATCGAGATGGCCAACATCAGGGCCTCAAAACTATAGAGAGAATATTATGTGTTATGAGAGGAGGGGGCCTCCTCTCTTTATAGGAGTAAGGGGGAGGGCAGCCTTCGGAAGAGGGGTTGGCTTGGCTACCGCCCCCTTCTTTGGTAGGTGCGGCCGACGCCCCCTCCTCCAAGAAGGTGGTCCGTCTCCTCCAATAGGGGTTGGCTTGGCTACCCTATCTGCGCCTTTTAGAAGGAATAGTGGGAAGGGGGAGCCAGGTCGCCTTGGGGCTGGCCGGATGCCCCTTGGGATGGCCTTGGCCTAACTCAATTTGGCCCGGGGAGGCCCAGCCAGACATCGTTTCTTCCCTCTCCTTTCGGGGGTTTCCCTCTCTTATATTTCAAAGACATCTGTACACTCTGGAATTCACAAAAATATAACTTATCCTATACGAAGTTTCATCGGAACAATTTCAATAAATCATATACATATTTTAGTAACTTAGGAACCCTTCCAATGATACTCCAAAACACTTTCGAAAACCTCTAAGTGATTCTAATAGTTTCTCCCTTGTTAATAAATTCCTTAAACAATTTAGAAATCTAACGGAACTATTTCGAACAGTTTCTCTCAACTACATACCATAAATAAAACTCTCACAAAATATTGTACAACCTTAAGTGTGTGACCCAATAAGTTCAGTACAGCGCAGCCATGACTCCGAACAGCTCCGGATTAATAACCAACACTGGGACTAGACATCCATGATGGCTCCTTTGCATACTCGAATAAAATAACGAACGAACCTTTCCGTGTTACTACATATGTTAATTCTTTTGCTACATGATATGCTCATAACCCTATGTTAGACTTTTAGGTATTCCCGTGAATCAACTCTTTGATCGTAATACCAGTTAACCTTAATCCGATATCATTCTTCTTTTATCGTTTCATATATATCGATGATGTCCTGTGATCATTATCATATTGTGTTTGCGCAAACGATTAGTTGACATCATAATACCGAGAGGGCCCAGAAAATATCTCTTCGTCGCCAGGAGAGCAGATTCCACCATATAACTATGAGGTTTCCCGATAAGTCCAAAAAGCAATATGTTTTATTATTACAAAAGCATATACTTTTTTTTGTCCCATTACTTACTCTATCTAGCTCTGACTATGTCCTAAATGCATGATTACAAGTATTGATTCATTTTCATGAGAGATTTGAAAAATTGTTAGTATGGTAGGATCTTATCACTTTTCCCTCTTTGATGTGTGTATAGGTGTTATGAACATTCATGAACCAAGCACAAAGAAAGAGCCAAATGGAGGCAATATGGAGAAGTTATAGGCACATGATGTATCCATTTCATGGGTGGAAAGGAGTCAATTTTTCATCACAAGATGATAAATATCCAATATCATGGTGTTGTAGCCCTCATCCATACAAATACAACGAGTCGAAGCACGCCCCAATGAGAGTTCGTATGAGAAAATGGTTCCCAACTTACTGCAGGACTCCATAATGTTTAACGTACCGGTGACCATACTGACATCCACCGGGCCCATTTTGTCAAACCGAAAAACATTTGTGATGGTCTCTAGGCCATATCTAGTGCGGTGGTTATCCAGGACGCAAAACCGACCTCCGTGAAGCTATATATGGAGGGGGAAACCCAAGTTGTCATCACCAATTCATTCCACATCTTCACCATAGCGAAACCCTACTGCCTCCATCATCTTCAACAAGACATCCAAGCAAGAGGAGGAGAAGGAGACCGTCATCACCAAGCCGCGGGCACCAGCCCTAGGCCGTGCATACTGCCATCATCACCGTCTCCATCAATGCCTCCATCTCTCTTTATGGCTTGCGTATTTGTAAGATTAAATGTGGTTGTGGAATTAACGATATATTCATCTACATTTTGTTATTCATCCATGTGTGAGTGATTGATACAGTTTTAGGTTGAGATATGATCTAGTGCACCAACTTAGACTGTGTTGTGGTCTACTATTCATGTACATGGATTACGAAGATGAGTTCACGAGATCCTTTGGTCCGGAAGTGTACTTTTGCCTTGCGAGTGAAAACACGAGAATTATGCATAGTGCACACATGAGTGCCATCCAGGTCATAAAAAGGGTAGCATTTATTTGTCTAAGAAATCTCTTATATACTCTTACTTCGAAAACAACTACAACAATCGCGTGCTCTTGCATGCATCGAACATTGCTTCCACTGACATTTCCCGTGGATGGAAGTGGGCCCTGCTATCGATGGTAGCAATCATTTTCCCCTTCTGTTAGTGGCACATATGGAGGACTGACGTGGCTGGGACATCATCAAACGGTGCACGATGGCGTGGCAACTTCCATGAGAGACGGCGGTGGTCCCTTGCAACGATGTTGCGGAGGAGATACTTGGTCGATTGAAAACGGTGTGAGCGGTAACAAATCAGTGACTTTCTGCCCAAATGTGTCCATGGTTACGACCGGCACTAGTGGGGAGGAGGTTGGCAACGGCGCTGAGATAGTGGCCGTAAGCTGTATGGCCTCCCATGGAACTAGTGGCATGTGGCGGTGTTGGCTGCTCTTTGGGCGCAGATCTGTGGTGGTGGACGTCCGCCCATGCATGTGGAGATGTACAACATCGATGTGTGGTGCTCGATATCGAAGAATCCAGGGAGGCGTCCATGGGTGATGCATCGACATCGTTGGTGTCTCGGTACCATTCCGGCACGCACGCCCGACATGGTGTGGCTGAGATGCATATCCGGCAATGTTTGTTGTGGTGGATGTACTTTGGATGTCGGGGCGACGGCCCCAATATGGTGGGCATGGTAGGAAACACCTAGGCATTGTTAAGCTTCATGCACTAGCCACTTGAACCAAAAGTCCGAACTGATGGAAAGGGCTAGGCAATCCACATATACATTTCACAACACCCCCACTCGCGTGTGACGGGAGAAGAGAAAGTCAACACGTGAAAGAAGAAGAGCACACCGAAACAGGGCATCAGCGGTGGCTAAAGAGGGGGGCAACAACAATTTTTAGGCTTAATTGCGAAAACCATGTGAAAGCCGGGATTTAAACTCGAGACCTGGGGCTCTGATACCATGTTAAGCTTCATGCACTAGCCACTTGAACCAAAAGTCCGAACTGATGGAAAGGGGTAGGCAATCTACTTATACACGTCAACACCCCCTCTCACGTGTGACGGGAAGACGAGAAGACAACACGTGTAGAGAGGCAAAGAGGCAGCGCCGGGACCACACGCCACACGGCAAGAGGCTGCGGGGGAATTTAGAATTAATTGTGAAAGCCAGGATTTGAACTCGAGACCTGGGGCTCTGATACCATGTTAAGCTTCATGCACTAACCACTTGAACCAAAAGTCCGAACTGATGGAAAGGGCTAGGCAATCCACATATACATTTCACAACAGGCGTGAGGTTCTATGGTGGGTTACTTGCACCACCGATGAGCTACTCGATGTGCATGGCTATTGCGACATGTGAACATAGGCTTCAAGGACTTTGGGTATGGTGAACTCCGCTTGAAAGAACATCACATACCTCGGTCAATACTGGTGATGTTGACATTCTTGAACACTGCTTCTCTCGACCGAGGCATGTTTGAGGAGCCCCTTCACCTCCCTCGTCGTTTTGAGACTTGGACTCTCCGGGTGAAAACCTAAGGTTCAGCCTGTGCCGTGGCGGGTGGTGCGTTATCGTTTCTCCCTCCTTCGGGCATTGCCTTGGAGGTCCGGTACTTCGCCAGATAGCATTGGCTTGCATTGCTTGGCAGCTTTGTCGACGGCTAGGCATTCACATGGTCTCAGGATCAATGTGGACATCGGAGCGGCTGTACTGGAAGCTTTCGTGTCGCTGAGTCTCATTCCTTCCCTATTGACATAGGCATCCCCAATGGGCCTGCCGACGATGGTACCCGGGGTTTACTGAAGGCCCATGACTCGAAGAATAAGAAGATTCGGAAGCCCAAGTTATTATTAAGGAAAGCTAGAGTTGTATTAGGAAATACTACTTGTAATCTTGCGGAACGGGTTGGAAACCCTCCCGGACTCTGTAACCTGTATATTACGAATCCCTCGGCTCCGCCTCCTATATAAGGGGGAGTCGAGGGACAAAGAGAGGATCGATTCATTGTTCCACGCAACCCTAGTTTTTACATCGTCGAGCGCTTTTCGGCTGAAACCTTCGAGATCTACTTGCCCTCTACTTCCGACTAAAACCCTAGTCTACAATCTGTAGGCATTGATAAGTTAATCCCTTGTCAATTGGCGCCGTCTGTGGGAATTAGAGGTGTCAAGGATCTGATCTCGATGGCACGTTCAAGATCGTCGACTTCGTCGGTAGCAAGCAATGCCATGGACAGAGGTAAACAGATCGAAACTGGTCTCGTTGATTTTGTTCCTCACCCGCCCTCCCGTTTGGATGCATATGCGTATCTGGAGGAGCCCATGGAGATGACGTTTGGAAAGTCCCACTTCCGCGTTGAGAAGGAAGGATCATATCGTCTCGAAATTCCGATCTCGTCGGGATTATCAGCGGTCGATCCCGATTTTTCAAGCTCCGCATCATCAATCGAGTCAAGCGACGAGGAGATTCCGTCGCCACGCTTCATCAGCACCAGGGCAAGTGAAAAACTCGCCAAGATCTTCAGCGACATGTCTTTCGAGTCATCTGCGGACTCCGATATAAGCGATGACTCGAGCTACATCGACAGCTTCAACTTCATCGACAGATCTATTACTGTTGAAAAGGTCTTCACCAATCTCAATGGTGGTGTCACCAAACCTGACAAAATCCATAAATATCATCAGATATATGCAATCGGAGAGCCAAGCCGATCAGAACCAGAGACGTCAGAGGCTTTCGATGATGCGGGAAACCCATATGTCGATCCCGCTGATCTCAGGCGAGGTTTAGGCACTAAATATATCTTGTCTATGCTGTCCACAACTGGCGTGTGGTTGACGTGGGAGGTAGAAATCTCTGTGGTGTAGCTTTTCTTCGTTCCCCGGCAACGGCGCCAGAAAATAGCTCCAAGAGCAGAGGTTTGTAGAACAGCAGCAAGTTTCCCTTAAGTGAATCACCCAAGGTTTATCGAACTCAGGGAGGTAGAGGTCAAAGATATCCCTCTCAAGCAACCCTGCAATTAAGATACAAGAAGTCTCTTGTGTCCCCAAAACACCTAATACACTTGTCAGATGTATAGGTGCACTAGTTCGGCGAAGAGATAGTAAAATGCAAGTGATATGGATGTATATGAGCGGTAATAACAATCTGAAATAAATATGGCAGCAAGTAAACATGCAGTAGAACAGTAAATAAACGGAGATTCGATATTCGAACACAAGGCCTAGGGATCATACTTTCACTAGTGGACACTCTCAACATTGATCACATAACTGAATAAACAAATACTACTTTCTCTACACTCTCTTGTTGGATGACAAACACCATTCATTGTGTAGGGCTACAAGAGCTCCCTCAAGCCGGAGTTAACAAGCTCCACAACATTCGGTGTTCATATTTAAGTAACCTTAGAGTGCATAATAGACCATTGCAATTATACCGAGTACTAACATAGCATGCACACTGTCACCGTCAAGCTATGAAAGGGGGAATAGATCGCATCAATACTATCATAGTAATAGTTAACTTCATAATCTACAAGAGATTACAATCATAACCTACGCCAAGTACTACATGATGCACACACTGTCAACATTACATCATGGAGGAGGAATAGAATACTTTAATAACATCACTAGAGTAGCACATAGATGATATTCAACTAGATCACAAAGCTCATGATCACATAAAGATCACATGGGAGAGAGAGAGATGAACCACATAGCTACGGTACAACCCTTAGCCTCGGGGGAGAACTACTCCCTCCTCATCATAGGAGACAGCAGCGGCGATGAAGATGGCGATGGTGTCGATGGAGATGCCTTCCGGGGGCACTTCCCCGTCCCGGCGGCGTGCCGGAACAGAGACTTCTGTCCCCCGAATCTTGGCTTCGCGATGGCGGCGGCTCTGGAACTTTTCTCGTCTCGTGGCTTATTCTCTTAGGGTTTTCGCGGCAGAGGCTTTATATAGGCGGAAGGGAAGCCTCGGAGGGGTCCTGGTGGGGCCACACCATAGGGGGGCGCGCCCCCCCCCTTGGCCGCGCCGCCTTGTGGGGTGGGGCCCCCTGGCTCCCCTCTGGCCCCTCTTCGGTGCTCTGGAAGCTTCCGGGAAAAATAAGATATCGGGCGTTGATTTCGTCCAATTCCGAGAATATTTCCTTTGTAGGATTTCTGAAACCAAAAACAGCAGAAAACGAGAAGCGGCACTTCGGCATCTTGTTAATAGGTTAGTTCCGGAAAATGCATATAAATGATGTAAAGTGTGTATAAAACATATGTGTATCATCATAAAAGTAGCATGGAACATAAGAAATTATAGATACGTTGGAGACATATCAGTCTACACCGCGTCTAAGGGTTCAACTACCACAAGAAGCATGGGACAGAGCTGCAAGAGCTATGGACGGTACAGAACCAATGACTACAACTGCTACGGCAGAAAAATTGCAAGCTTATCAATATAGACTCGCTCGTGTTGGCATAGAATTAGAAAAATAGACAGCCGCTTTGAATAGAAGAAGGGAGGCAGCCTCCGCGTCAAGCAGGCGAAGGGCAGATTTAAGCCGACAATCAGGAACTTCGGGAGATAGTCACAGAGAAGCTCGAAGGAGAGCAAGATCTCGGCTGCAAAACATACCTGAAGCGGAGAGAGAGAATTTGGTTCAAAACCTCGACATGTTTTTTATGTCCATCGACACGAGGGGGAATATCATTCCTAAAACACCGGAAGTTGGGTACATGGCAACGCAAGCTTTCATCCTAGCGTCCAGACCACCTCCCGGAGATCCAAGAGAAGCGTTGTATAACATGGCCATGGCAGGATGTGGAGCCATGGGAGCAGCATTCGCAGCTACACCTCCCGAAGGAGCTGCAAGACAAAATAGCCCACGGCCTACCGTAGCAGTGCAAGATCCCCCGAGAGCGAGCGGGGTTAGAGATACAGCGACTCAGACTAGAGTGGATAGAGCGCGACAAGATAGAAGGGAACATCGGCACTCACCAGAAGTTGCTGAAGAAGATATGTGTGGACTCCCGTGTTTCACGAGACGAGTTCGAAAAACTCGAGTCCCGTCAGGATTTAAGTTACCCGACAATTTCAAGAAATTTGATGGCCTACAAGATCCCGAGGATTGGCTAGTGGATTACCTCGAGACAATGAAACTGATAGGTGGAACCAGAGCAACAGCCATGCAGAGCATTCAAGTACACCTAAGTGGAGCCGCAAGATGTTGGATCAGGAAGCTTCCTCCAGGTTCTATCGTTTGCTGGGACAGTTTTGAGGATGTGTTCGTCAAGAATTTCCGATCCACCTGCAAAAAACCTGCATCACTAGAAGAGTTGAGATCATGTCGACAAAAGCATGATGAGTCAATGAGGAAATACATCCATAGGTGGAACATTATCAAAAACTCGGCAGAGAATATATCTGACGAGAGGGCAACAGATGCGTTCGTGGCAGGAATTCGGCGAGGAGATTTTGTTGAGGACTTGGGGAGAACAAACCCAAGGACAATATCAGCATTAATGGAGATAGCAAATAGATGGGCTGATGGAGAAGATGTTGTTCACAATAAGCGACATAGGTCACCAGAGGAGGACCGCAATCGAAACTTCCAAAATAGACGACGATTCTCTCGGCAATTCTCAAGTTACGATGCTCCTGGCCAAATATCGGCTGGGTTCCGGGGAAATGCTGGAGGAAACAATAGAGATGAGTATCAAAGGAGTAACGAGCATCGAGGCGACAATAGAGATGACTCTCGGAGTAACATGCAAAATAGTGGACAAAGGTTTCAGAGACCTTTTGTAACGCCCGAAGATATGATGAACGGCCCGTATCAGATGCATTTTTACCTCGACAATAATGGGAAGAGGCAGTCAGGACATCTGCAGAAGGACCGTGATACGTCCAATTTGCATCACTATTTTATATCATAATTTGCTGTTATTCATTGATATATTTCATATTTGGAGATGATACTTATGTTATTTCATCTATTTTGCATGTTTCATGATTATTGGAGGATC
>NC_061509.1:199505746-199572423 GCF_022539505.1 Lolium rigidum
GGGTAGCCCAGAAAAGGACTGATGTCTACGGGTGCTTCTATTCTTGTAGACAGTGTTGGGCCTCCAAGAGCAGAGGTTTGTAGAACAGCAGCAAGTTTCCCTTAAGTGGATCACCCAAGGTTTATCGATCTCAGGGAGGAAGAGGTCAAAGATATCCCTCTCAAGCAACCCTGCAACCACAAAGCAAGAAGTCTCTTGTGTCCCCAACACACCTAATACACTTGTCAGATGTATAGGTGCACTAGTTCGGCAAAGAGATAGTGAGATGCAAGTAATATGGATGAGTATGAGTGTTAATAGCAATCTGAATAAAATATGGCAGCGAGTAAACATGCAACAAAACAGTAAACAAACGGAGATTCGATGCTTGGAAGCAAGGCCTAGGGATCCCGCTTTCACTAGTGGACACTCTCAACAATGATCACATAATAGGACTACTCTACACCCTCTTGTTGGATGATGAACACCACTAATTGTGTAGGATTACACGAACCCTCAATGCCGGAGTTAACAAGCTCCACAATATTCAATGTTCATATTTAAATAACCTTAGAGTGCAAGATAGATCAACACAATCACACCAAGAACTAACATAGCATGCACACTCGTCACCATCACACTATGAAGGAGGCATAGATCACATCAATACTATCATAGCAATAGTTAACTTCATAATCTACAAGAGATTACAATCATAACCCACGCCAAGTACTACACGATGCACACACTGTCATCATTACACCGTGCAGGAGGAATAGAGTACTTTAATAACATCACTAGAGTAGCACATAGATGATATTCAACTAGATCACATAAAGAGACAGATGAACCACATAGCTACGGCGGAGCCCTCAGCCCCGGGGTGAATTACTCCCTCCTCATCATTGAGGCAGCGATGGCGGTGAAGATGGCGGTGGAGACGGCAGTGGAGATGACTCCGGGGCAATTCCCCGTCCGGCAGGAGTGCCGGAACGAGACTTCTGTCCCCCGAATTGGAGTTTCGCGATGGCGGCGGCTCTGGATGGTTTTCTCTGGTTTCGTCGAACGGGGTCGAGGTTTTAGGTCAGGGACGACTAAATAGGCGAAGAGGCGGAGTCGGAGGGGCCACGGGGTGCCCACACACTAGGGGGGCGCCCCCTTGGGCTTGAAGGAAGAGGCTTGAAGGGTGGCTTGTCCGCATAACCTGATTTACTTTCAGAAACAATAGAAGAAACTTGGGAGGATTCCTCCTTTTCATTAATTAGTTCAAAACACACAGCGGTCCTATCATATTTTGGCAAGGTGTCATCTTCTAAAATATTTTGTATGTAAGTATTTGTATGGCTATTATCAATGCAATAAGAAAAACACCCATGCAGGACATCATCAATATCAAGATCATTAATATCTAACAAAGAAATTTTCCTTGATAACTCTTCACACCACAAAAATAAAGTGAGTTCATCATGCCGATTAGGAATAATTTCATCATCACAATACAAATTTGCAAGCACTCATTGGGTTCAAATTATCATTGGTGGAGCATTGAAAATTAAAATGACCCACTTCATGGCAAACTTCACAAATAAAAGGATAGAGGGCACAAACTTTTTTACCAAGATCATCTAGAGCCCCAGCCCACTTTCTAGTTTTTTCATTAATATGCTGGATACAATATTCATCTTTGATTTGATTAATTCCACAAGGTCTATGCATTCCACAAAAATTAACATGCTTATAGGAAATAGCATTCTTAGGAGTTTGAGCATGCTTATTGCAATCATTAACAACAATTTCATCCTTCATGCAAGCCTCTTTAAAAGGTTCATGATACTTATCAAAATTCTTCTTAGGCAATTCAAAATGAGAAGCAAAGGCTTTATAAAGATTTGCCGCAACTTGAGAGTCAAGACCATAAGTAGCACTCATATCTCGAAATTTATCAGTATCCATAAAAGCTTCAATGCATTCATAATCATAATTTATACCTAACTCTTCACCTTTGTTGTTCTCCCATCCTTCAGCATTCTCCTCAATCCGATCAAGAAGATCCCACCTAGCTTCAACCTCCTTGCTTGTGAGAGATCCCTCTGAACAGGCATCCAGATAATCCTTGTGTTGTCCTGAAAGCCTCGCATAATAATTGTTAACAATAACATTACGGGGAAGCTCATGAATGGGACATTTGAGCATTAGTGACTTCAATCTCCCCCATGCTTGAGAAATACTCTCTCCATCACGAGGATAAAAGTTATAAATATAATTCCTATCAATATGCACTTCATGAGGAGGATAAAATTTAGAATAAAAGAGAGGTACAATTTCCTCCCAACCAAGAGAATGACTATTCTTCAACAATTTATACCAATGCGCCGCTTACCGGACAAATGAAAAAGAGAATAGCTTCTTCCTCACTTCATCCATAGAGATACCCGCACACTTGAATAACCCGCATAATCCATGCAAAAACAAGAATGATCTCCAGGATGGACAGTTCCATCCCCTTCATAGCGGTTATCAATAACACGTTCAATAATTTTCATGGGTATCTTGAAAGCAAGACTTGCGAGTTGGTGGACAAGCATCATTAGAGTTATCACATATGGGAGATAAAGCATTATCGTAACAAATTTTCTCCCCTAAAGATGGGAGACTAAAAAGATCACAAAAACTAGCTTCCCCAAGCTTAGACTTATCCATAGCATTAGCAGTGATTGCGTTCATACTAATAACATTGCTACTAGCATGCAATTGAGTCTCCATAGGTTCTTTAATTTTCGCATCACACAATTCATGTCTTAACTTAGGAAATAAATTAAAAAGCTCATAGTTGTATTCCATTATGCCTTACTAGTGTAAAACAAGAAACAAAAAGATGCAATTGCAGGATCTAAAGGAAATAGCTTCGAACACTCACACAATGGCGCCGTAAAAGTACTTTTACCCGGGACCGGAGTATGAGTGCCTTTTACCTTTCCTCCCCGACAACGGCGCCGTAAAAGTGCTTGATGTCTACGGGTGCTTCTATTCTCGTAGACGAGTGTTGGGCCTCCAAGAGCAGAGGTTTGTAGAACAGCGAAGCAAGTTTCCCTTAAGTGGATCACCCAAGGTTTATCGATCTCGTGGAGGAAGAGGTCAAAGATATCCCTCTCAAGCAACCCCGCAACCACAAAGCAAGAAGTCTCTTGTGTCCCCAACACACCTAATACACTTGTCGGATGTATAGGTGCACTAGTTCGGCGAAGAGATAGTGAGATGCAAGTAATATGGATGAGTATGAGTGGTAATAGCAATCTGAATAAAATATGGCAGCGAGTAAACATGCAACAAAACAAGTAAACAAACGGAGATTCGATGCTTGGAAGCAAGGCCTAGGGATCCCGCTTTCACTAGTGGACACTCTCAACAATGATCACATAATAGGACTACTCTACACCCTCTTGTTGGATGATGAACACCACTAATTGTGTAGGATTACACGAACCCTCAATGCCGGAGTTAACAAGCTCCACAATATTCAATGTTCATATTTAAATAACCTTAGAGTGCAAGATAGATCAACACAATCACACCAAGAACTAACATAGCATGCACACTGTCACCATCACACTATGAAGGAGGCATAGATCACATCAATACTATCATAGCAATAGTTAACTTCATAATCTACAAGAGATTACAATCATAACCCACGCCAAGTACTACACGATGCACACATCGTCATCATTACACCGTGCGAGGAGGAATAGAGTACTTTAATAACATCACTAGAGTAGCACATAGATGATATTCAACTAGATCACATAAAGAGAGAGATGAACCACATAGCTACAGCGGATCCCTCAGCCCCGGGGGTGAATTACTCCCTCCTCATCATGGAGACAGCGACGGCGGTGAAGATGGCGGTGGAGACGGCGGTGGAGATGACTCCGGGGGCTATTCCCCGTCCCGGCAGGGTGCCGGAATAGAGACTTCTGTCCCCCGAATTGGAGTTTCGCGATGGCGGCGGCTCTGGATGGTTTTCTCTGGTTTCGTCGAACGGGGTCGAGGTTTTAGGTCAGGAACGACTAAATAGGCGAAGAGGCGGAGTCGGAGGGGCCACGGGGTGCCCACACACTAGGGGGGCGCGCCCCCCCTTGGGCCGCGCCGCCATGTGGGGTGGGGCCCCCTGGCTCCCCTCTCGCCTTTCTCCGGTGCTCTGGAAGCTTCCGGGAATTATAAGATCTTCGGTGTTGATTTCGTCCGATTCCGAAAATATTTCTTTACTAAGATTTCTGAAACCAAAAACAGAAGAAAACAACAACTGGCCTTTCGGCATCTCGTCAATAGGTTAGTTCCAGAAAACGCATAAAAACGATATAAAGTGTGAACAAAACATGTAGGTATTGTCATAAAACAAGCATGGAACATCAGAAATTATAGATACGTTGGAGACGTATCAAGGACGCCATGGTCAAGTCCCAGGTTAATAAGGAAATTTGATCTTGTGTCAACTCTTTGATTTTCGGCATCAGCATCCAAAAAGGGACCTATTTGGCGACAGTATACCAGTTAGAGGCAGAAAACAGGCAAAGGAAAAAGGAGAGGGATCAGTTTAAGGAACATACCTGCCATCTCCAAGCTTGCTTCGGTCATCAACTCAAGCATGGTGTTCTCTCGAGAGGCAGCTTGCGCAGCTTCAGCCACGGCGGTTTCTTTGGCAGCTATAGCTTCTTGAGCTTGCTGTAGCGCAATCTTTTCCTTCTCCGATGATTTTCGAGACTGCTCCATTATTATAAGTGCTTGTTTCTTCATCGACTGAAGCTGTTGGTGGAGTTCTTTCAAGTCCGATCCTGAACCCTTACTCGAGGAATCTTCAATAAATACATCATTAACAGGCGTTTTCCTCGAGTAGGATGAAACGGGAAAAGCATCGGCAGGTCGAGGAGTTGAAGTGTAGTTGTCAAATACCAACTGGAAATGAAAGTTTCGACATCAATCATCAAGCAAAATAGATTTCCATTGATTTCTCAAAGTATTTACACGGCTATTACAAAAGGAGGATCCCTAATGAACTACTGAGGTAGTTGTCGCCAAAGCTACTATGGCGACAGCATCAAAAGAGAAAACAAAAGAGAAGGCAAGATGATCTACTTGACCTCCGGCTTCGATGAACTAGGAGCAGGAGTTGGCTTGCATCCGAGGTAGGCGAGGATTTTCTTTGAATTTGGCTTGGCAGCCTTGATCAACGACTGCCACTTCTTCATCTCCATCTCCTTCGTATCGCCAACTCTCGCCCAGTCGACATCTTGTTGGCTGTCAGCGACCAAGGTAATAGTACCTTCGACGCCAACTTTCAAACCTTCTTGGCGAAGTTTGAGCCCAAGATCTTCTGGAGAATTGAAGTATTTGGTGAGAGCAGCAAAAGGCGTGGGTTCTTCCTTCTTCGGGAAGAAGTAAGGAAAAAGCCGCGACATACCTGATCTGGCATCGGCAAGACCTTCACGCGCCTCGTCTCCATGGATCTCAAGGAGGGAAAGAGCGTCGAGAAGGCGATCACCTTCAGGGTTCTCCAGATCATAATCTTGCTGCGTTTTCCCTAAGTGAGTCAACAGAAGCTTGTTAGGAAAAAGCGAGTTAAGAAGAATTTGATGATCCGAAGAAATAGAAGAGATATGAGTACTTACTCACAAAACATCGACTCTGCGACTCCAAGCGAGTAAGGATTTCTTTTTCGCGAGCAGCCTGTTGAGCTATGTTGTCGCTCAAAGAAGTTTCCGCGTTATGAAGTCTTTTTCGAAGATCTTCGACAGCGGCAGCATCTGTCTCAGCTTTCTTGCGGGCTTTTTCGCTTTGTTCTAGCTTGATAGCAAGAGCATCAGCGCGTTTGTTAGCCTCTGCAAGGGTCCCTGGCAAAATATACGGCAATAAGCTACCATGACAAAATTATGAAGGAATCTATTCAGTGGAAGAGGTAGGAAAAAACAAAAGTACCTTCAAGCTTGGTGGCATAATTGCGGTACCCGATAAATTGGGTACCGAGTCGGATAAATTCCTTCATCGAAGGCTGAGGAGAAGACCATAGAAAAAAGAAATCAATATAGAACGCGAAAAGCTCGACAGTACCAAGCAAAAACCAGAGGGGAGTCCAAAGCACTGAAAATGTTCGGAGTATAAAAGAAAGAGAGAGAGAAGAAGAGACAACTTACATCATCCATTACAGAAGTTGTGGAACTGCCAGTCAGCAAGGTAGGCTCTTTGGCCGGATCGACCCTAGCCCTCTTTGGCGAAGGGGCACGGGGGTTTGCAACTGAAGTTGGATGCTCGATGTTCTGCTGCGGAGGCGAGGTTTCCTCCCCGTCAGGTTGAGCTTCAGAGACAACTAAAGTACGCGACATACTTGTTCGAGCAGCCGCGTCAATAGGTGGATCTTCATCCTCGTCACCACTAAAATAAAACGGCGACAAAAATAAGAAACAACATAGACAAAATATCGAGAGCAAACAAAAAAGAGTAGCAAGGACTTACGAGCTGACAAGGGCATCCAAGTAAGGGTTGAAAGTTGTCCTTTCTTCAGTAGGAACAACTTCTTCGGCAGGAGATGTGCCGGCTTTGGAGGCGCCAGAATCGGCAACTTCGTCCCTCTTCCTCTTGTTCCTTGGAGAAACAGCGGAGGGGAGGGAGTGTGTCAAAGCGGTAGCCTCAGATTCGATTTCTTTTTCAGAGGAAGCCGCAGATTTCTGAGAACCCGCGACTTCACTCTCAGAGCGAGAAGTACCCTGGTTGTCGTCGGTGACAACAGTCCGTTCTTCGACTTCTCCACCTTCAGGAAGAGGAGGAAGAGAAGCTAGAACTGGGTGGTTCTACAAAAACAGTAAGTGTCGACAAAAAGTTATGCAATGGACGCCAGCAAAATAGTAGTCGACAAATACTAAAAAATCGAGAGGACAAGATAGTAGTCGAGGGAAAATTACCTCGGGGAGGGCGTTGGTGCCACTATATGGCTTAACGCGGCAAGAGGATGGAATAGTATCCTTCTTGCTAAGCGATGAAATTCTTCGGATCAGTTTCTCCAAGTCCTTCACAGGAAGGTCTTTGGAGAGCCTCTCGACATCTTCTTCACCAGCATACATCCAAAGGGGATTTTTGCGAGCTTGTAAAGGCTGCACTCTAATCCTAAGGAAGTAGGCTGTGATTTGGATACCCGACAATTCCTTGCCACGGGTGTTCTGAAGCTCATGGATGCGAGTCATCAGCGCCTCTATCGCCGATTTCTCTTCTTCGGTGGCTTCAGCGTCCCAGGATCGGCGGCGAAGAATCTTGGCCCCTCCATCAAAAGGAGCAATGTTGTACTCCACCGAGTCGGAGCTTTCTTCATGCACATAGAGCCACCTTTTGCGCCACCCCTGGACGGAGTCGGGGAATTTGACGTCGAAGTACTCGACATCAGGGCGAACGCAAATGACAACGCCGCCTATGTTGTAGGCGACGTTGTGGGAGCCATTGCGGCGGCAGTAGAAGATGCGCTTCCACAGAGCCCAATTAGGATGGACTCCGAGGAAGCATTCACAGAGGGTGATGAAAATTGAGACGTGGAGGATGGAGTTGGGCGTCAACTGATGCAGCTGCAGCCCGTAAACAAAAAGGAGACCGCGGAGGAACTTATGGATAGGGGGAGAAAGACCGCGAATAAGGTGGTCGACGAAACTGACCCGATATTCGATTGGAGGTGATGGATAGCTTTCCTCCTTGGGGAAGCGCAGCGCGTTCTCCTTCTTCATGAACCCGAGCTTCTTCAGCAGGTTCATGTCTTGGTTGGAGATTTTAGATCTCTCCCACTCCAGATCTTCAGTTGCCATCTTCGACTCCGGGGTGTTGTGCCTAGTGAGCCGTGCACGCGGTGGCATCAACAATGGCGTAGGAGAAAAAAGCGGGCGTGGTTGAGCTCAAGAAGTGTGGGGCGTAATGGAGGATTTTGGTAGAGGAAAGCAGAGGAGCGGCGCGAGAGAAAAGGTGAACGGAGGAAGAAGATGACCTTAAATAGGGGTGCGGTGAATCGACGCACCGTTGGATGGGAAAATTGTGAGATGCATGATGTACACGTGGATAAGGGGTAACAACGTAATTTCACTATGAAGGGAAGGAACATGCGCTACAGTGCATGCGCCAGGAAAAGTGGAGGACGTGTGTCCCCCATTTGCACGACGTGTCAAATTGACGAGGACTTTGGGCCCGCAAGACAGAGAGAGCGTTGCTCGCGTCTTCCGATACAATGGTCGTGGCTATCGTCAGCACTGACGTCACTTTATCAATGGAAAAATATCGGCTTTGATAATTTGAAAAATTGGCGACAATGAATGATGACTGACAATCTCGAGAGCCTTTGACCAAATACAAGTTTTTGCTCAAATGCTCGGGGGCTACTTTGGAAAAAAGAAAAATTCGAGTATGACAAAATAGAAATGGCGAGAGCCTATGACCAAATGCAAGCATTTGTTCATTGCCTCGGGGGCTACTCCCATCGGGAGCGCTGTTTGCGCACCCGATAGATATGAAAAGTTCGAGAAAGGATGACAATATAGCGACATGAGGCATTAAAGTGTTGAGCCTACAACCAAGCACTAGTCCTTGGCTGTAGCCTCGGGGGCTACTCCCATCGGGAACGCTGTTCGCGTGCCCGATGAAATATAAAAAAGGAGAAAGAAGAAAGAAGAAGTGAGCATATTTCGAGTTATACAAAGAACTCTGCATATACTCCCATCGGGAAGGCAAGATAAGTCATCCGTTGACTCAATAAAATGTGCTATTCCAACAGCCGAAAAAGCACTCGACAATATATTCTCAGAGCGCCAAAGTCGTGAATAATATCTGAATGCCGCAAAACTTTGCGAAGGTAAGACCCCAGATCCGTTCTGAGCGACGTGGTACCGTCTCTGACGTCGGTTTGCTACTTTTTTCCGTATCAACAGATACGAAGAAAAATCCTAACGGACGCGTGAGGTACCCGATAAAATATGACTGGGACTCGACAGAATGGTAAGACCTTAAGCGGCACCTGTCGAAGTTTACACCAGTATCCCGAGATCATCTCCAGGGACGTGATCTTGAAGTAGGTTTTTTGCGGATTGCCACTAGAGCAGTTAACTAGTACCTGATCCGTCAGATGAACTAGCCCCAACTACCATCATCCCTGTACAATATATAATTGCATATTCAAAGATATGTTATAAATTCGACAGAGTTATTGAATGATTAAAAGTTGGAGATTTTCCCTGATTCTTCGATTCAAGCAAAATCTCGGGGGCTACTGACATAGGCATCCCCAATGGGCCTGCCGAAGATGGTACCCGGGGTTTACTGAAGGCCCATGACTCGAAGAATAAGAAGATTCGGAAGCCCAAGTTATTATTAAGGAAAGCTAGAGTTGTATTAGGAAATACTACTTGTAATCTTGCGGAACGGGTTGGAAACCCTCCCGGAGTCTGTAACCTGTATATTACGAATCCCTCGGCTTCGCCTCCTATATAAGGGGAGTCGAGGGACAAAGAGAGGATCGATTCATTGTTCCACGCAACCCTAGTTTTTACATCGTCGAGCGCTTTTCGGCTGAAACCTTCGAGATCTACTTGCCCTCTACTTCCGACTAAAACCCTAGTCTACAATCTGTAGGCATTGATAAGTTAATCCCTTGTCACCTATCGGTCGGATGGGTCTTCGGCTCGAGTGGTGCATGACCTTGGGACCGGCGGGGCGGTGTGTTATACCCGTTTTCACCAGATTTTGCTTAGAAACATGTTGTATGGTTCTGGGCATGTTCCTTAACATTCCCCTCGTAGACTTTTTGTCTAGCCATTTTCCCCATCTAATATAAATAGGCAGAGGTCGGAAAATACATCAATGTTCATGGGTGCTAAGTACAAACGTTCAAAACAATTCCTGGTAATTTAAATAAAAGTTGAGAAAATCCAACTTTTTTGGAAACCAAAGATGATCAAGTATTGTGCTTGTATAAAAAAAAATCGCGAGGAAATTACTATCATTGTACCTAGGGTAAAAAAGACAAAATCGAACAAACCCCATGTCCATGTACTATTCACGCTATATTTGTCATAAACTTGTTTCTTTTGCCCGGGGTACCATGAGAATCATTTCGAGCCAAAATAATTTTATACGAGGAGAATACTTAATCATCTTGTGTTTCCAGGAGTATTCGATTTTTTTTCAATATTTTAAATTACCGCGAATTTTGAGGTTTATAGGGTGCATAGCACCCATGTGCCAAAAATCCGCGTCGGGCAGAGGTCCTGCTAGTTTAGCAAAATGAAAAAAAAAAACATAATTCCAATAGTGTCGTAATACATTGCCCACGTTTTTCTTTTGGCTCGAGCTGACAGGTTGGATGGATACAATTTGATACTAAGCTCCTCGAGCCAGCTAGCTAGAGCGTCACACATTAGCACGACAGCATGGAGGCCATGTCAGGAATGGCTGCTAAATGCACGTCCATCGCCATCCATGGTTACTTTGGCAGGCACGCATGGCTACTCAATCATCCCCACACATCCAAGCATGGATGATTCATGAATGGTCATAGAGCGCCCGGCTGTATTCCATCTTCAGAATGAGAGAAGAGTACGGTTTATAGCCACACTTTGTCTAGCCTAAATTTACTAAGCGTGGAAGGTACAAAAATGTGGCTTAGAAATTAGAATTCTCTATACCAAGTGGGCAATATGAATGGTAAGGCGTGGCAAAATTTAAATGTGTACCAAAATTGTTAAACTTTTGCTTGATAAATTATGGCCGGGAACCTAACACCCCTACTTTGTGATCCTTGCAAGTTACTCCAACTCAGACTACAGAATAGTTGGTCGCACAAAATTTCAATTTATGTTGTAGTACACACTAGTATCCAAAAACTAATAACAGCATGTTCCAGATTTATCCTTTCTATGTGAGGAGAACCGTGGATGCACGACGGCCATACACCACATGGCCGGTATGGGGATACCAAATGCCTTGTCAAGCTGGAACAGTGAAACATATGCAAGATGTGGACAAAGGGTGCTCCAATAATCGACCGGTCACTATGCCTTTCTCAACTTCTTAATTTGTTTCCTCGATCTAACGCATTTGGGGGTTTGCACATTTTAGGATCTACATGCAGGTTTCACGAATAGAGTAGTAGCAAAGTATAGACTGCAAGGTACTAATATTTGTCCACTGATAAGCTTTCGTTGTCGCGAGGCGGATCAGGTTACACGTGTACCCCTCATGAATAAGTGAGCTTATAGGAACTTTAAGACACCTTTTTAAAGATCAACAGAGATCATCATCCCCGGTTTCATCGATAAACAACGAAACCACCAACATAGAGATTTTTATCACGCAATTCCATCAGCATGTAACCCATGTCTCGAAAGGTTTAAAACTAACAAGTAAATGGGAAACAACACAACTCAAAGTTTTAAAACAAAGCCAAAGGTGCATCCACACCGGCTAGACATGGGCAAAAACATAACAAGCCAGCTACACAGGGGAGAGCAGGGTGCTTCCAGGCTTGAGGTTGGTGTAACCCAAGTCTCATGGGTCGCCGCACGCTTAGCAACAAGCGAGGAGCGTGATCTTCATTTCCCTCCCTTTCTAGTTTCTGTGGAAGACTCAACTCCCCAGTAGGCGGAAATCTTGGTATACGATCTCCAACACATGGCCATAGAATTGGTCTGCTCTTGCCGTCGTGCACTCCGTTGAAGATGAGGTTCCATCTCTTGCTGCATAAAGGAATCAAGACAAACTACACAGTGCAGTAGAAAGTGCATTAAGAAGGTGGCAGTCATTATTTCTCTTCTCTTTAACCTCCAACGCTAAGTGCATGTGAAAATAGGAAAACCATGTGTTAATTGCTATTGAGTTTAATCCCCTAGTGATGGGAGAGAGGCAATTTTTCTGTTTTAACGTGCGTTGGGAAAAATATATTCAATTAAGGGTCAGATTTTGAAAGTAACGTACACTTATTTTTATTTCAGAGAGTAGATTATTCGAACTTCCGCAGCTGCTCCGATTCAGAGCGCGCGCGACGGACGGCTGTCGTCTCCGTCCGAATGATGGCGTTGCCTGACTGAAGACGCCTGTCCTCCTTCCTCGGACTCCGGCCTATCCGATCGCCTCGTTCGCCGCCTCCTAGGCCTCGTCCGGAGAGGATATGCCGGCGATCTCTCGGATCCGCCGTCGTCGTCCTCGTCCTGCTTCTGGAGCGAAGAGCGCGCGAGATCGGAAACAAAATGCTCGCCGTGTTCGAGGCCTTGACTAGTGCGGATCCCCGGGCTGGCTTGGCGTATAGCCGATCAAATGTCTTCTACTCTGTGGGCCTTGGTTTTTCAAGGATTTGGTGTCTCAGGAGGCCAACGATGGAATACAGGGTTTGGGCTGCCTAATCGGCCCAAGGGCCGAGTGTTTTGGTCAGCGGCGCTCTCTGATGCAAGCGTGACCAGGTCCAGGTCGTCCAGTGATCGAGTCTCGTGCGTGCCCCCGTTGACATGAAAGTATCTCCATTGAATTTTTAGAACGCAGCCGCTTTGCCATTTCTTGGACGGCATATACAGAAGCAACAGAAGCAAGCACTCTGGTCATGCATGCGTGAAGGAAAAAAAATGCTTTGACCAAGGCGCCGTGGAGTGATGACCTCATGTCTTGACTTGCGCAGGATTGATCCTTAAAGGTTGACCACAGACCACTTGCTTTTAAGATCACTCTTCAAGAGTACTCCTACTGTTCTCACCATGTTTTCTGATTCCCGCTAGTCATGAGACTATATTTCGATGTAGGGAAAGGGGAAAAAAAGCGAATAGCTTTAAGAACCCTTGACTGAATTTACGAGATGGTTCCCAAAGACAAGGAATGACATACTAGCAAGCAACAAAATGCTACGGGGGTGGGCGTCCACATCACCCCATAAATATAAAGTAAGCAACACAGTTAAAATACGAGTCGCAATTCACATCAGACACCCGTTGCAATTGAGATGATGCAACTGAGAGTTGCACTTTTTTTTCGAACACACGAGTTGCACTTCACACAAACATTTCAAACACACGAGTTGCAATTGACACAATGCACATGATTTGACTACAACTTTCGTGCAATTGACCGATATGCGGTTTATTCACCAGCACAATCTATTTTTTCTTGTCTCAACTGAATCATAGTACGTACGTTTTAACTTTAAATAGTTGCATGTGTGCTTGAACTGCAATTTTCAACTAATTTTTCTCAACCACATGCCACATGTTCTAACCATACTTTTTTTTACTTCATCTCAAACTTTTGACTGCACTATTTGAAAAACATCTCATGCCATTATCTCATCTTGTGTTTTTACTGTAGTCATGTCGTATTAAAAGTACTCCATATGTTCCATATTAGTTGTCGCTGATTTACTATAATTTTATACTAAAGCAGGGGCAACTAATATAAAACAGAGGGGGTAGTAAACTTTTACTACGAACACACAACCTTTTGCATCTTCCTAATTATTAGTTAAAGTGGCTCAAATTCTAGGGTTTTCTTCCAAAGAATGCAACACAAGAAATACATCAACATTTACACCATAAATATTTTGAATATTTTAGAGTTAATTGTAAAATAAAATCGCCAAGTCTAAAAATGTATAATTAATCCAGCGAAAAATTTGTGGATCAAATGTTTGGTTCGGTGTCTCTGGGAAAATGATGCAACATCTTGAGTCACTAGAGAAAAAGGTAGGCATGGGAAGAAGAGGGGTTTATGGAGGGAGATCAAGAAGAGAAGGAAAAAAAGAGCTGACATCGATGACAGTCGAAAGAGGGTGGCCATCTGATATGGGGAGAATAATAAGTGACTCCGGGATTAGAGGAAACCTTAAGTAATACATGATGGGACCCCAAATCGACTACACCGACTCGACATTGGTGAATGACACAACATACCTAAGAAGGATGAAAGTTTAGAAGTGAGACATCGAGGAACGATTTTGAAATAAGGAGCATCAGTAGAGGTGGATGAGATATGAGACAAAGAGGCAAGGAAGAATTGACAGGGATGCGATATGAGGGAAGGGAAAGCATGCCAGTTGTGTAGGATGAAGAAGAGGACCTCGATATTTACTATCGAGTGCTATCCAATATTCTGACACACTTTTTTTCTTAATGTTAAGTGTGATGGGTACACACTATAAACAACACCACTACCCATACACACTCTTCACGACATGTTACCTCCTACCCACTCAATAACCACCCCTCTTCACATTATATCATTCACTCAACATTTACACCACCAATCTCCATTCCATTTTCTACACTATGACACCCCCGCTTCGAAGTAATCCCTTAAGTTTTAGTTGTCCCCTCTTTCTACTCTCTTTTCTCGCTTTCTCCTCTTCCTCCCCCCCTCCTTGCTAAGGTTGTAGCTCAACTCCTGGGCTCGACGAAGAGGCAGAAGAACGAGGGGGAGACCAAGAAGGAGGCGGTGCCAGTGATTAGGCATTGCTCGAGATGTCATCGAGTTGATGGGCGTTGCGTGAAACATAGATGATTGGTTGATGTTGAGTCTACCATCTATTCTCTACCTCAAATACGGAGTTGACGGGCTAGGACCACTTGTCAGAGAAACATCAAACTTTGCCTTGTGTATGGTGTGGGAGGTATAGTTGATCTTGATCGCCAACTTATGAATCAAATCAATTGGTGGAAACTCCGTGAATGGTGGCATGGCCCTTTGTTAAGATTGATGAATCTTGAGACAGGGAAGAGATTCATTTTCTTGTCACAGGTAGAATACCACAAACCCCGAGCAATTATTTAAGTACCCTAATATGGCTTGATGGCTGATACGTCTCAAACATATCTATAATTTTTTGATGCTCCATGCTTGTTTTACACCAATTCATATGTGTTTTGTTTACACTTCGTTGCACTTTTACATGATTTCCGACACTAACCTATTAACAAGATGCCACAGTGCCAGCTCCCTGTTTTCTGCTGTTTTTGTATTTTAGAAAAGTTGTACATGAAATATTCTCGGAATTAGACGAAACAAAATCCGAAGTCAATATTTTACCGAAACGAAGACGAAGTCCGGAGGGGGGACGAAGAGGCGCACCAGGGCGCCCACACATGCCCTTGGCGCGGCCTACGGCTGGCTCGCGCTAAGGCATGGTGTGCCCCCCCAAGCGCCCCACCGACCTGAATCCTCCGCCTATTTATTCACGATCTCGGGAAAACCCTTGATACTTGAGCCAAAATCCACGAAAAGTTCCGTCACGGCCGCCATTGCCGAACTGATCTCGGGGGGTTCTGAAGCTCTTCCCGGCACCATGTCGGAGGGGGAAATCATCGCCGGAGGCATCTACATCGCCATGCCCGCCTCCGAAGTGATGCGTGAGTAGTTCATCCCTAGACTATGGGTCCATAGCAGTAGCTAGATGGTTGTCTTCTCCACCTTGTCTTCTTGTATCGATCTTGTGAGCTGCCCTACATGATCAAGATCATCTTTATGTAATCCTCTATGTTTGGTTTGCTAGGATCCGATGAATGTTGAATACTATGTTAAGATTAATTATATATTCATGTCATATGTTATTTGTGATCTTGCATGCTCTTTGTTTCTAGTAGAAACTCTGGCCAAGTGGATACTTGTGACTTCATGAGGGGGTATTTATGCTCGATGGTAGGTTCATGCCTCCAGTAATCTGGGAGAGTGACTTTATAACTTCTAAGGTTATAGATGTGATGTTGCTACTAGGGATAACCCAACAATGTTTTATCCAAGGGTAATTCTATTAGTTTACACACATTACTTAATGCGATAGTCTGTTGCTTGCAACTTTATACTGGAAGGGTGCGAACGCTAACCTGAAGGTGGATTATTAGTCATGGACGCAGTTGGGTTACGATCTATGTATTATGTTGTAATGCCCAATACCAAATTATCATAGTAATCATCTTGTCATGTATCGATCGATATTCTGTCAATTGCCCAGCTGTAATTTATTTACCCAACATGATATTTTTTTTATGGAGAGACACCTCTAGTGATCTGTGGACCCCGGTCCTATTTCCTTTACTGATAAATTCAACTACAATCATGTTCTGTTTACTTTCTGCAAACATCTTCTTCTATTCGATACGTCTAATCCTTCAAAATTGTGTTCAGCAAACCGGTGAGATTAACAACCTCACTGTAAGTTGGGACAAAGTTTTTGGGTTGTATCGTGTGCAGGTTCCACGTTGCTGCTGATGCCGGTAGTGCACCCTGCCACTAGTCAGCCAGCAACACCTTCAGAAGTCACGCCTTTCTCCTACTAGTCGATTAAACCTTGGTTTCTTACGGAGGCAAAACTTGCTACTGTGCTCATCATACCTTCATCTTGGGGTTCCCCAACAGTGTGATGTCGGAGTTACGATCAGCACCATCAAGCTATTTTTTTGGCGCCGTTGCCGGGGAGAAAGAGGATTTCTGCAAGGGGAGTCTCTCATCTCCAATCTCTTTACTTTGTTATAGTTTTCTTAGTTTACTTTTATAGTTGTCTTTATATAAAAAACATAAAAAATTAGTTTCTATTATAGCTGTTATTTCTGTTGCTTAGTTTATTTCATGCTCACTTTCCATGTTCATGTTTCTTGTTTCTATTTTCACTAGTTAGGCTTAATGGAAAACAACAACAAAAATTAGAGAGCTTTATAGTATTTATCTTGAGTTAGGACATGAAGAGTTCGAAGATAAAATTAAAAAACCTATGAAACTTTATTTGCATGCTAATAGCAATGATATTAGTATGAATTCTTTGAACACCATTATAGCTAATGCTATGGAAAAATCTAAACTTGGGGAAACTAGTTTTTATGAAAATGATCTTTTTAGTTCCCCAGCTTTAGAGGAGAAAAGTTGCTATGATGATTACAATATGTCTCTTATATCTGATGATTATGGTGATGACAATAACAATGATAGCTATTTTGTTGGATTTGCTCCCACTACAATTAATAAGAATGACTATGCGTATGTGGAGAGTAATAATTATTTTATTCATGTGGCTCATGATAAGAATGTTTTATATGATAGTTATATTGTTGAGTTTATTCACGATGCTACTGAAAGTTATTATGAGAGAGGAAAATATGGTTGTAGAAGTTTTCATTGTACTTAAACACCTCTCTATATGCTGAAAGTTTTGAAGTTACTCTTGTTTTATCTTCCTATGCTTGTGTTATCACCAGAATTTGACCGGATCAGAGGTGGGCCGCGATTGGAGATGGGCTTGAAGAATATACATAGAAGAAATACATGAATCGGCCTTCCATACCAAGTTTGGGCTAGTTTGCCCGTGTATCTGTAACATAGTAGGATACGTGTCGTTTAGAAGTTAGAGTTTAACCCGTGCACGGTTAGGTGCACGCCTGAATTAGAAAGTCCCCTGGACTATAAATATGTATCTAGGGTTTATGAAATAAACAACAATCACGTTCACCACAAACCAATCTCGGCGCATCGCCAACTCCCCCGTCTCGAGGGTTTCTTCCGGGTAAGCACCATGCTGCCTAGATCGCATCTTGCGATCTAGGCAGCACACGTTTATTCGTCGTTCATGCGTTGCTCGTGCTTGAAGCCTTTTTGATGGCGAGCAACGTAGTTATCATAGATGTTTTAGGGTTAGCATTGTTCTTCGTATCATATGCTATCGTCGTGCAACCCTAGGCATCTAGCCGCCCTTACACCTATCTTGGGTGTAAGGGCGGCACCCCGCTTGATCATTGTATAGTAGATCCGATCCGCTATGATTGCTCCTTGATTCTTCAAGGATTAGTTTAATATCTGCATTGTTAGGCCTTACAAACGGGTCGAAGGATCCAGTGGCGCGTAGGGTGTAGTTTGCTAGCCCTAGATAGGATGTTCCGAGGATCAACTTCGTGTTGGTTTTTAGGCCTTGTCTAGGGTCGGCTTACGATCACCGTGCGTGGCCGCGAGGCTCGATCACGAGTAGGATGTTCCGATTATGCGGTGAAAACCCCAAATCATAGTAGGTCGCTTTAGCTTTATCCTGATCAAGCAGGACCACCATCTGATCGTACACCTCGTACGCATCATGGGTGGATCGGCTCTTTGAGCCGATTCACAGGACAACCTGAGAGCCGATCGAGGCTCGTATTTAACGTTTACGTGTATGCCATGCAGGAAACTAAGCGAGGCATTCTCCAACACCTTCCTGACCAGGTATAGGTCAGGTGGCACGCCCTTGCATCAGCATCGGACGTGCGTGCCGAAGGCTTTGCGGGCCGTCGCTCGGAGGGACCGGGGCCAGCCGCAGTCTCGGGAGATTCCCGGCTCTACGGTGTTGCCCGTCGCTGCCCGCCGGTGGGTTTCGACCGCAACACATTCCGGCACGCCCGGTGGGACCATCTTCGACATCAACCGCGTCGCCATCTACATCTGAGATGGCGGAAGGCACTCCGGTCAAGTACGAGGATCCGGCCGAGGAGCTCAAGAAGAAGCATGACGAGATCAAAGCAGTCCTCGAAGCCGACCTCATCGGCTCTTTTCACAGAACCCGCTCACATGGCATCAGGTGGAAAGGGTTCTCACCCGAAGGCGCGCTCGATGGAGTGGACCTGTCCGCCCCGTCAGAAGAACGCACCAGGTCGCTGCGTCAGGAGATCAACTTCATGGTGGCTCACTCGCTGCACCGCCACTCTGAGAGCCTGGTGAACACTTTGGAGCGTGTCGCTCTGCGCGTGATCCAGGAAATCATGAGCCATCAGTATTCTCCGTCAGGACCAGCTCTGGGGACTTACCAAGGAGAGATGCCACTCCAGTCCCGTCCACCGCTGCCGTTCGCGTTGGCAGCATCAGAAGTGCCGAATTCATCGGCATACGTCGTCTACAAGATCGGTGGTGACCCTAGTGACTACCAATTCTTGCATGATGCGCCTAAGGAGATCCCGCACGGATACACGTGCGCATACGTGCTGGACTGCAGTAGCTGGGCGCTCTCAAACCAGGCTGCAACAGCAGGGACTTCTGGAACAACAGGAGGAGTTTCGGGAACAGATCTTGAGAAGCAGACGTGGCTGGCTAAGTACGCCACCCCGACAAACCTCCAGAGCTCAGCTCCTACAGTTAGCTCAGAGCTGGAAAAGCAAGCATGGCTGGCTAAGTATGCCACCCCGGCGAACCTCCAGAGTTCGACGCCTGCAGCCATCACCGCGGATCAGATTTGTACAATTCTGAAAGACCAGTTCGGCATGATGCCGAAAAGGAGGACAATCGGCTATTCCAAGCCGTACCCCAACGAGTACGAGTTGATCCCGCTACCACCCAAATATCGGCTCCCTGATTTCACCAAGTTTAATGGATCAGATGGTTCCAGCTCCATCGAGCATGTGAGCCGATATTTGGCACAGCTGGGCACGATCTCAGCATCAGACGAGCTGCGCGTGAGGTTCTTCGCACAGTCCCTCATAGGATCGGCTTTCTGGTGGTACACATCGCTGCCACCCGACTCAATCCGGACTTGGAAACAGTTGGAAGAGCAGTTCCACATACAGTATCACTCAGAGGCTTCCGAGGCTGGCATTGCCGATCTAGCACAAGTACGACAGAAGCGCGGGGAGACAGTGGCGGGAATACGTCCGGCGCTTCGGGACCGTCGGGAACCGATGCTATTCGGTTCATGTAAGTGAAAAGAAGCGATCGAGTTGGCGGTGGTGGGTCTCTCATCATCGATCAAGGACGTGGCCTCCCAAGCGGACTACCCTTCACCGGCGCACATGGTGCGAAGGCGTCGGCCTATGAACCAGCGCCACCCGGATGTTTACCAGGATAAATTCAAGCGTGCGGTGGTCCTGGTTGAGGCAGATGAAGATGAAGGTGCTGCGGGAGATCAAGAGGTAGCAGTGGCTGAATGGACTCGGGGGGCAAGCCCCGTGTCCTGTAAATGGGTTAAGCCGCAAGGTCCTCCAAAAGGGTTTGACTTCGACGTGACCAAAGCTGAGCAGATTTTCGACCTCTTACTCAAGGAGAAGCAGCTAAAGGTACCCGAAGGCCACAAGATCCCCACGGTGCAAGAGCTGAACGGAAAGCCATACTGCAAATGGCATAACACGTTCACCCACGCCACCAACGACTGCAGGGTGTGGCGTCAACAGGTCCAAATGGCGATAGAACAAGGGCGGCTAATTTTCAGCCAGTACGCCATGAAGGTCGACACACACCCCTTCCCCGCCGTTAACATGGTGGAGTATACTTACCATGGGGGCTGCCAGCCAGATTTCTCGTGCAATATCAACATGGTAGGACCTGGGCATCACTCTGGTAAGGACGGAGATGAGGGCAGCTGCTCTCATAGCAAGGACACAGAGGAAGCCGCTCCACGCGATCGGCTCCGGCACGATGGCAAGCGCTACATCACAGAGGGAGAAGTAAGGAACGTAAGATATCGGCGACCTCTCTCTGATCACCTCCTCAACAAGTATGTGGGTCAATACGACCAACGCCGGCGATACAACGACGATGATGAAAAAGATCGTCTGGCTAGGGACGACAGGAGACGTCGTCGGCATAATCGCGACGAGGAGCGGTATGAGCGCCACGCCAAGGAAAAGTCGAGAGAGCAAGACGACGTGGATAGGCACTGGGACTACCCCTTCTTCAGACACTGCTGGGATTCAGGAATGAGCCGATTGCCCACAATCGGCAAGCGCCAGAATGTAAACAAAAGAAGAAGGATGCAGCTAACGTGTCCGTGTTCAAACGTCTAGGGCCTCTCCCGCCTCGGAACAAACATGCTGAGTCCGCTCGGGTGGAAGATCTCGAGGAACTAGAGGACGATGATGAAGAAGAAGACAAGTATCATCGGCCAAGGTGGTGCCCTGATGGGCTCAGCCGTTCCCAAAAGCGAAGGGTTCAACGACTACGTGGGTTGGAGGAAGCTGAAAGGTTATACCTGCACACGTTGAGGAAGGCGCGGCCCGATCTGGCCGCTAAGATTCAGCGAACCCTGACGAAGAGGGTCGGCCACAAAGGAAAGAGTGGCGCCCCAGACAAAAGAAAGCCGATGATGAGACATCGGCTGGCACGAACATGGTGTTCGTCCTTCCAACGGAGTTTAGTGCTCCAGGATTAGACGAAGCACCTGTGGCACAACTTGACTGCGGCCCACGGCCGGTCATCTTTGAGAAGCCACGAGAAAGCATCGACGTGACAAAGGACGGGGTTAGGCTGGTTTTATCCACCGGTCTGACCGTGTAACAAGAGCAACATCTATGGACAAACATGGCGATGCCGATCCATGTGATCGGCCCCAAGGATCTATGAAGGAACATTGCAAAACCTTCATCGGGCAAGCAACATGGAGGCCGATTCCAGCAATCGGCCAAAATTATCCTCACCATTCATTCTGCCTGGATTCAACGTCGATCTAACGGGCAATGGGTTTGCGTCGGCTGATGCGCTGGAAGAAGTCAACATTGTTCCTACCCGAGCTGACGTTCACATATAGCGCCTTGGCTAACCACAGAGCCGATTTCAGCAGTTACCTGACAGAATCGGCTCGGGGGGCACCTAATCGGATGAACATGTGCGATACATGTGCAGGGAAACATTGGGGGCCGATAGAAAAATTGGCCCGTAAAAAAAAATTCTCACGCAGTTTCTCGCAATATACAGCCGATGCACGGACATCGACTTTAGAGCTGAGGGACAAAGCCGATGCACGGTCATCGACTCTAGCACAAATTTCATGGGATCTACCAGTGGCATGTGCAAAACACAAGGACCTCCAGCTCTGTGTCAGAGGAGTTCTATTTCTGAGCCGTTGTGTGATCATCTGCAATATCGACTTTCAACGGAGGAGGGGTGATCGGCTCGGCCGGCGCTGCATGGTAGTTCTCTCGGACATGATTGAGCCCGGGTCCATTTGTCTGAATTGCGTGTCCTCGTCTCTGTTTCGCCTTGACTGAGACTCGGGGGGCAGCTGGCCTGGTGGATGCTCTGTTTTTGAAAGCCGATTGGGTGGCCATCGGCTAGTCCTGCGTCGCGATTTTCGTCAAGGGTGGTGATCCAGCAGAACTCAAACTCATTGGTCGAAAAGATGAAGGATAGATCATGAGGGCTTGATGCGCTGACATCGGCTTATTGAGCTTTGACCAAGTTCGCGATCACCCCGTGGTCGAAGAGATGAAGGACGGATTATGAGAGACCGATGCGTTGCCATCGGCTCATTGAGCATTGGCTAAGTGATGATCGGCAGAATCAGTATGAGGGGAAATCGGCTAAATTAGCATGAAGGAAATCGGCAAAATCAAATTGGGAGAAATTCTTCATTGATAAACAAGATTTCTTACAAAAAAAAGAGCCGATTGCTCAAGGAAGGAAGAACAAAAGAAGGGTCTGTTGACCAATCTGCTACTAGGCCTACACTAGTAGATCCTATCTACGGGCCGTCGCTGCCCTCGTCGTCGTCCTCGGAGCTCTCATCGGCACTACTGCCGGTGGGCTCCTCGTCGCTGCTCCCGTAGCCCTCTACGGGAGCTTCATCCTCCTCGTCATCATCGCTGTCGTTGTCGTCCCACCACATGCGGAGGCGTTTCGCTGGCGGGTAGCCCTCGAGGGAGTCGTCGTCGTCTTCCTCCTCCTCTTCTTCAGAAGAGGGGCAGCCGTCCCGGGGGAACAAGTCATCCTCGCTTTCCGATTCCGAGTTCCCCATCGGCGAGGAACTGGAGATCTTCATCCCCGATGGTCAAGGACTTGTCGTCCTCGGACCCAGACGGAGGAGGCGTGGTCCTCCTGGTCCCATTCTTCTGGTGCGCGTATGTCCTCCGGCGTCTCGCGGGAGGAGGAAGACCGATAGGAAAGACCGGAAGAGGAAGAGGAGGAAGAAGACATGGTGGCGCAGGAGGGTTTTTTGGGTGCTAATGCGAAGAGGATGAGGGAGAAGCAAACTGTTTGGAACGGTTAAATAAAAGGGGATATAGTGGAGATTCAATGCCACAGCAGTTTCCGAGGAAGTGGTGCCCAACAAAAAAAAAATTTTTTGTCAGGCCACGCGGAGAAGTGGAGGAGGCAAGGCATCATGATGAAGGATACTGCGGCGGTTTCTGCTCTGCCACGACATGACCCGACGAAGGAAAAGCGTAATGATTTTGGAAATGTCATTTCCAAAACCAGGGGGCATGTGTTATCACCAGAATTTGACCGGATCGAGAGGTGGGCCGCGATTGGAGATGGGCTTGAAGAATATACATAGAAGAAATACATGAATCGGCCTTCCATACCAAGTTTTGGCTAGTTTGCCCGTGTATACGTAACATAGTAGGATACGTGTCGTTTAGAAGTTAGAGTTTAACCCGTGCACGGTTAGGTGCACGCTCGAATTAGAAAGTCCCCTGGACTATAAATATGTATCTAAGGTTTATGAAATAAACAACAATCACGTTCACCACAAACCAATCTCGGCGCATCGCCAACTCCCCCGTCTCGAGGGTTTCTTCCGGGTAAGCACCATGCTGCCTAGATCGCATCTTGCGATCTAGGCAGCACACGTTTATTCGTCGTTCATGCGTTTCTCGTGCTGAAGCCTTTTTAATGGCGAGCAACGTAGTTATCATAGATGTTTTAGGGTTAGCATTGTTCTTCGTATCATATGCTATCGTCGTGCAACCCTAGGCATCTAGCCGCCCTTACACCTATCTTGGGTGTAAGGGCGGCACCCCGCTTGATCATTGTATAGTAGATCCGATCCGTTATGATTGCTCCTTGATTCTTCAAGGATTAGTTTAATATCTGCATTGTTAGGCCTTACAAACGGGTCGAAGGATCCAGTGGCGCGTAGGGTGTAGTTTGCTAGCCCTAGACAGGATGTTCCGAGGATCAACTTCGTGTTGGTTTTTAGGCCTTGTCTAGGGTCGGATTACGATCACCGTGCGTGGCCGCGAGGCTCGATCACGAGTAGGATGTTCCGATTATGCGGTGAAAACCCCAAATCATAGTAGGTCGCTTTAGCTTTATCCTGATCAAGCAGGACCACCATCTGATCGTACGCATCATGGGTGGATCGGCTCTTTGAGCCGATTCACATGACAACCTGAGAGCCGATCGAGGCTCGTATTTAACGTTTACGTGTATGCAATGCAGGAAACTAAGCAAGGCATTCTCCAACACCTTCCTGACCAGGTATAGGTCAGGTGGCACGCCCTTGCATCAGCATCGGACGTGCGTGCCGAAGGCTTTGCGGGCCGTCGCTCGGAGGGACCAGGGCCAGCCGCAGTCCTGGGAGATTCCCGGCTCTACGGTGTTGCCCGTCGCTGCCCGCCGGTGGGTTTCTGACCGCAACAGCTTGTCACTTTGTTCTTTGTGGATTTATTTGTGTACAATATTCCTATGGGTTAAAATTAAATGTGTTTCGTATTTTCTCATTGATGCTCTCTTTACTTCAATTCATATTTCTTATGTGAGCATCTTCTTAAATTACTGAGCCTAGCTGAAAGGCGTTAAAGAAAAGCGCTTATGGGAGACAACCCATGTTTTATTTATAGTAATTTTCTTTTTGTTGAGTCTTGGAAGTTATTACTACTGTAATGACCGCTCCTTGTTATTTTTATTTCATGTTTGTGCCAAGAATAACCTCTAATAGGAAGAAAGTGATGTTTGGGGAAGTTGCTGTCTTGAAAACATATTCTTACCATAAAAATTCGTAAAAGTATCAAGAGGGAATTTTGAGCTGTCATTTTTTTCATATGCCCCAGGTTATTATCTAACTTTCGTTAGTTGACCACTTTTCGAAATAAGCAACAGAGCATTTTCGGAAATTTCAATCTTTACCTGTTGTTCTGTTTTGATAGATTTCTGCACTATTTGCATTTGCCTCTTAAATATTATTTTTAGTTCTTTTGATAAGAGAACTATTTGAAAGGTTGCTACAGTAGCTTATGCATTAATATATGTTTGATATATGTTAGTACTGAACACAAGTGGATCTTTTATTTTGACTGTACTAATGCTGCTAATGAAGAATTGTGCGAAGTTTATGTATGAAGGAAGTTTTCAAGTGTAGGGAGAGAAGAATGATGTGATGAGATGAGATGAAGAATGGACAAAAGCTAAAGCTTGGGGATGCCCCTGCACCCCAAGACATATTCAAGAGGTACAAGCGTCAAAGCTTGGGGATGCCCAAGGCATCCCCTCTTCATCAACAAAGCAACATGTTATCTCTCTATGCGCTAAATTTTTATTGCTTCATACGCTATGTGTTGCTCTTGGAGCGTCTTTATTTTTGTTTTTAGTTTAATTTTTTGTTGTTTGCTGTATCATATGTTGGATCCCGGCACATTTGTTTGGGATAAAGACCCGCTCCTTTTTAATTGCATAGAACGCTCTAGTTTTCGCTGTTATTGTTCTACGAGTGTTCTAGTTTTCTGGTACTGCGTTTAGCTCTTGTTATTTCAGTTGAATTTTGTTCAGAGCACGTTAGTATTCTTTATTTGTGTATGATTAGCTCTCTTATCCATATTGTATTTCATGTCTGAGAGTTATTTCAAATAAGTTGATTGGTGTTGGATACGAGTAAAATATTTCATGACTATAGTGATGCAAATGGAAGCTTGTCTAGACTGAGACATAGACTTTGGCATGTCATGCTGGATGTTATTCTTTTCATATGCTTAGTATTTATTGTTTTAGCATGAATTATTTCAAATGGCTTAGAGTGCATAATGTGTCATTAAAAGAATCATGTGTTGTTTCCATCATAAAAGCATAGTATTGTGGTATTCTCCTTTGATGCTTTATTGGGTTGACTTGGCGCATGCTTATAACATGTTATGACTATAACCAGTCAACTTAAGTCTCTATGATCATTTAGTTTTTGATTTGTAATATCACTTTATGCTTTGATTGATAATGTTTTGTCGCTATGCATGATTATGGCCATTATTGCTCTCTTAGTTGGTCGCTTCCAGTCTTTTTGCTGGACTTCACCTGTACTGAGTATGAGCTCTACTCGTGCATTCAACCACCAAAAACCAAAGTTGCCAATTGTGTCAACCATATCTACCTATATGTGGTATTTCATCGCCACTCCAAAGTAAATTGCTTGTGTGCTACCTTTAAACCTTCAAAATGTATCACCTGTTTTTTGTAATTTATAGCTCATGGGAAAGTAGTCTAAAAAAACTATTGTGGCAAGTACTATGTTTTATGCATTTTTATTTCTTATAAATTGCTTGTTGTGTGATAACCATGCTGTCATGGGGAACACCATCAACATGCTTTTATTGAATATCATGTGAATTACTATGCATGCTCATCTTGTTTGAAGTAACGGAGATTTACCATGAGTTGCAAAGATTTGAGTATGCATATTGTTAGAGAGGAACATTGGGCTGCCAACTAAAACTATGTTCACATGATGGAAGTTACAGCTGGGCAAAACTCCAAATATCTGTTGTGCTTGCTTTTCCGGTATAGATGTCCAAAAAAGTTGAGATTTAGAAATCAAATGAGATCCATCTCCTAAGGACCTTTATACAGGACGAAAGAAGGTACCCCTTTGTGACACTTGGTTAAAACATATGTATGTGATGAAAATCCATGGAAGTCCAAGCTAATTAAGACAAGGTGTGAGCACTATTGGTATATTATGCATGAGGCAAGCAAACTTATTGGAAGTAAATATGAATAAGTCATACTATTTATCACTACCTTTGACATAAGTAGCACCTCTCGAAATAAATATTTTCAACACTCCTATTGCTTTCAAAATAAAAAGCTCTAGCACATGGGTAATCCCTGCTTCCCTCTGCGAAGGGCTTTTTTTTTTACTTTCATGTTGAGTCTCCACCTTCTACTTTATGCACCTATTAAGAGAGCATAGTTGTCAGTATTAGTGCAATGTGCATAGTCCCAAAATTATCATTGATTGATTCATGATTGTGCTATTGCTTGCTCTCAAATTATTTGTATCTAGTCACCCTTTGAACTTTGAAGGTGTCCTTGCATTTATGTTTTGCTATTCCATAAGTACATGTTGAGTACTACTTTATTATGTTTACTCTATGTTTATAAACAGATAGTTGCTTTCAATGCACTACTATTCCTTTGCTCTTCATGTTATAACATAGTTGCTAAGTTCAATTGAATTATATCTATAATGCCTATGTTAGAGTACGTAGATCCTAGCTCACAATGCTTTACATGCTTTATCAAGATTGTGTTGGCTTCATGTTACCTCAAAAATTATTTTTGTTATCACTTACCTACTCGAGGACGAGCAGGAGTTAAGCTTGGGGATGCTGATATGTCTCAAACGTATCTATAATTTTTTAATGCTCCATGCTTGTTTTAAACCAATTCATATGTGTTTTGTTTACACTTCGTTGCACTTTTACATGATTTCCGACACTAACCTATTAACAAGATTCCACAGTGCCAGTTTCCTGTTTTCTGCTGTTTTTGTATTTCAGGAAAGTTGTACAGGAAATATTCTCGGAATTGGACGAAACAAAAGACGAAGTCAATATTTTACCGAAACGAAGACGAAGTCCGGAGGGGGGACGAAGAGGCGCACTAGGGCGCCCACACCTTCCCTTGGTGCAGCCTAGGGCTGGCCCGCGCCAAGGCATGGTGTGGCCCCCAGGCGCCCCACCGACCTGAATCCTCCGCCTAGCTATTTATTCACGATCTCGGGAAAACCCTGGATACCTGAGCCAAAATCCACGAAAAGTTCCATCGTGGCCGCCATCGTTGAACCCATCTTGGGGGTTCTGAAGCTCTTCCCGGCACCCTGCCGGAGGGGGAAATCATCGCTGGAGGCATTTACATCTCCATGCCCGCTTCCGAAGTGATGCGTTAGTAGTTCATCACTGGACTATGGGTCCATAGCAGTAGCTAGATGGTTGTTTTTTCCACCTTGTGCTTCATGTATCGATGTTGTGAGCTGCCCTACATGATCAAGATCATCTTTATGTAATCCTCTATGTTTGGTTTGCTGGGATCCGATGAATGTTGAATACTATGTTAAGATTGATTATATATTCATGTCATATGTTATTTGTGATCTTGCATGCTCTCCGTTGCTAGTAGAAACTCTGACCAAGTGGATACTTGTGACTCCAAAAGGGGGTATTTATGCTCGATAGTAGGCTCATGCCCCTAGTAATCTTGGAGAGTGACTTTATAACTTCTAAGGTTGTAGACGTGTTGTTGCTACTAGGGATAACCCGACAATGTTTTATCCAAGGGTAATTTTATTGTTTACTTTACACACATTGTTTAATACGATAGTCTGTTGCTTGCAACTTTATACTGGAAGGGGTGCGGACGCTAACCTGAAAGTGGATTATTAGTCATAGATGCAGTTGGATTACGGTTATGTATTATGTTGTAATACCCAATACCAAATTATCATAGTAATCATCTTGACATGTATCGATCGATATTCTATCAATTGCTCAGCTATAATTTGTTTACCCAACAAGCTATTTCTTTATGGAGAGACACCTTGATACGTCTCCAATGTATCTATAATTTCTTATGTTCCATGCTAGTTTTATGACAATACTTACATGTTTTATTCACACTTTATAATTTTTTTATGCATTTTCTGGGACTAACCTATTAACAAGATGCCACAGTGCCAGTTCCTGTTTTCCGCTGTTTTTGATTTCAGAAAAGTTGTTTTACAAATATTCTCGGAATTGGACGAAACAAAAGCCCACGGCCCTATTTTCCACGGAGTGTTCCAGAAGACCGAAGAGGAGTCGAGGAAGGCCAGCAGGGGGCCCTCCCCATATGGCGGCGCGCGGGGGGGGGGCACAGCCGCGCCGTGACGTGGGGAGGGAGCCCCTGGCTCCCCCGACGCTGCCTTTATTCCTTCGTCCCCGAAAACCCTAGTACCGAGAGCCAAAATACCAGAACAGTTCTAGAGACGCCGCCGCCGTCAACCCTAACTCGGGGGGTTCAGAAGATCTCCTCCGGCACCCTGCCGGAGAGGGGAATCATCACCGGAGGGCTCTACATCACCATGTCCGCCTCCGGACTGATGCGTGAGTAGATCATCCTTTGACTACGGGTCCATAGCAGTAGCTAGATGGTTGTCTTCTCCTATTGTGCCATCATGTTTAGATCTTGTGAGCTGCCTATCATGATCAATATCATCTATTTGTAATGCTACATGTTGTGTTTGTTGGGATCCGATGAATATGGAATACTATGTCAAGTTGATTATTGATCTATCATATATGTGTTGTTTATGATCTTGCATGCTCTCCGTTGCTAGTAGAGGCTCTGGCCAAGTTGATACTTGTAACTCCAAGAGGGAGTATTTATGCTAGATAGTGGGTTCATGTTTCCATTGAATGCGGGGAGTGACAGCAAACCCTAAGGTTGTGGATGTGCTGTTGCTAGTAGGGATAAAACATCAATGCTTTGTCTAAGGATATTTGTATTGTTTACATTACACACGGTACTTAATGCAATTGTCACGTTGCTTGCAACTTAATACTTGGAAGGGGTGCGGATGCTAACCCGAAGGTGGACTATTTAGGCATAGATGCATGCTTGGATGGCGGTCTATGTTCTTTGTCGTAATGCCCGATGTCTACGGGTGCTTCTATTCTTGTAGACAGTGTTGGGCCTCCAAGAGCGAGAGGTTTGTAGAACAGCAGCAAGTTTCCCTTAAGTGGATCACCCAAGGTTTATCGAACTCGGGGAGGAAGAGGTCAAAGATATCCCTCTCATGCAACCCTGCAACCACAAAGCAAGAAGTCTCTTGTGTCCCCAACACACCTAATAGGTGCACTAGTTCGGCGAAGAGATAGTGAAATACAAGTGGTATGAATGAATATGAGCAGTAGTAACGGCGCCAGAAAAGTGCTTGCTGGCGTGCAGTTGATGGTATTAATATTGCAGGAAGTGAAGATGCAGTAAAACAGTAAACAAGCAGCGATAGCAGTATTTAGGAACAAGGCCTAGGGATTATACTTTCACTAGTGGACACTCTCAACATTGATCACATAACAGAATAAATAGATAGATGCTAGACTCTACACCCTCTTGTTGGATGATGAACACCACTAACTGTGTAGGATTACACGGACCCTCAATGCCGGAGTTAACAAGCTCCACAATATTCAATGTTCATATTTAAATAACCTTAGAGTGCATAACGAGATCAACATAACCAAACCAAGTACTAACATAGCATGCACACTCGTCACCTTCACACTACGAAAGGAGGAATAGATCACATCAATACTATCATAGCAATAGTTAACTTCATAATCTACAAGAGATCACAATCATAGCCTACGCCAAGTACTACACGATGCACACACTGTCACCATTACACCGTGCAGGAGGAATAAACTACTTTAATACCATCACTAGAGTAGCACACAGATAAATTGTGATACAAAACACATTGCAATCATAAAGGGATATAAATAAGCACTTCACTATGCTATTCATAACAGTGAATAAGTATTCTGTGAAATATTGCCTAAGAGACCCACACGGTGCACACACTGTCAGCTTTACACACGTGGGACAAGGAGTCTCCGGAGATCACATAAGTAAAACCCACTTGACTAGCATAATGACATCTAGATTACAATCATCATCATATGAATCTCAATCATGTAAGGCAGCTCATGAGATTATTGTATTGAAGTACATAGGAGAGAGATGAACCAAATAGCTACCGGTACAGCCCTTAGCCTCGATGGAGAACAACTCCCTCCTCATGGGAGACAGCAGCGTTGATGAAGATGGCGGTGGTGTCGATGGAGGAGCCTTCCGGGGGCACTTCCCCGTCCCGGCGGCGTACCGGAACAGAGACTCCTGTCCCCCAGATCTTGGCTTCGCGATGGCGGCGGCTCTGGAAGGTTTTCTCTAGTTTCGTCGAACGTGATAGGGTTTTCGCGACGGAGACCTTAAGTAGGCGGAAGGGCAGCCTCGGAGGGGTCCTGGTGGGACCACACACTAGGCCGGCGCGGCCAGGCTTGGTCCGCGCCGCCCTACTGTGTCCCCACCTCGTGGCCCCACTTCGTTTCCCCTTCGGACTTCTGGAAGACTCGTGGAAAAATAGGACCCTGGGCGTTGATTTCGTCCAATTCCGAGAATATTTCCTTACTAGGATTTCTGGAACCAATAACAGCGAAAACGAGAAGCGGCACTTCGGCATCTCGTCAATAGGTTAGTTCCGGAAAACGCATAAATATGACATAAAGTATGCATAAAACATGTAGATATCATTAATAATGTGGCATGGAACATAAAAAATTATCGATACGTCGGAGACGTATCAGCATCCCCAAGCTTAGTTCCTGCTCGTCCCGTGCAGGTAAACGATAACAAAGATAATTACTGGAGTGACATGCCATCATAACCTTGATCATACTATTGTAAACATATGTAATGAATGCAGCGATCAAAACAATGGTAATGACATGAGTAAACAACTGAATCATAAAGCAAAGACTTTTCATGAATAGTACTTTCAAGACAAGCATCAATAAGTCTTGCATAAGAGTTAACTCATAAAGCAATAAATTCATAGTAAAGGAATTGAAGCAACACAAAGGAAGATTAAGTTTCAACGGTTGCTTTCAACTTATAACATGTATATCTCATGGATATTGTCAATGTAAAGTAATATAACAAGTGCAATATGCAAGTATGTAGGAATCAATGCACAGTTCACACAAGTGTTTGCTTCTTGAGGTGGAGAGAGATAGGTGAAGCTGACTCAACATAAAAAGTAAAAGAATGGCCCTTCGCGAGAGGAAGCATTGATTGCTATATTTGTGCTAGAGCTTTGGTTTTGAAAACATAAAGAGAGCATAAAAGTAAAATTTTGAGAGGTGTTTGTTGTTGTCAACGAATGGTAGTGGGCACTCTAACCCCCTTGCCAGACAAACTTTCAAAGAGCGGCTCCCATGAATTATTTTTATTTTTGGGTGGCACTCCTTCCAACCTTTCTTTCACAAACCATGGCTAACCGAATCCTCGGGTGCCTGCCAACAATCTCATACCATGAAGGAGTGCCTTTTTATTTTAGTTTTATTATGATGACACTCCTCCCCACCTTTGCTTTCTCAAGCCATGGCTAACCGAATCCTTCGGGTGCCGTCCAACAATCACATACCATGGAGGAGTGTCTATTTATGTTAATTAATTTGGGACTGGGAATCCCATTGCCAGCTCTTTTTGCAAAATTATTGGATAAGCGGATGAAGCCACTAGTCCATTGGTGAAAGTTGCCCAACAAGAATGAAAGATAAACACCACATACTTCCTCATGAGCTATAAAACATTGACACAAATCAGAGGTGATAAATTTTGAATTATTTAAAGGTAGCACTCAAGCAATTTACTTTGGAATGGCGGAGAAATACCATGTAGTAGGTAGGTATGGTGGACAAAAATGGCATAGTGGTTGGCTCAAGGATTTTGGATGCATGAGAAGTATTCCCTCTCGATACAAGGCTTAGGCTAGCAAGGTTATTTGAAACAAACACAAGGATGAAAACGGTGCAGCAAAACTCACATAAAAGACATATTGTAAACATTATAAGACTCTACACCGTCTTCCTTGTTGTTCAAACCAATACTAGAAATTATCTAGACCTTAGAGAGACCAATTATGCAAACCAAATTTTAGCAAGCTCTATGTATTTCTTCACAACAATTGCCAAGTATCAAATTATCCAAGACATTTTATCAATTACCACATGTAGCATTTCCCGTTTCCAAACATATAACAATTAACGAAGCAGTTCAACCTTCGCCATGAACATTATGAGCTAAGAACACATGTGTTCATATGAACCAGCGGAGCGTGTCTCTCTCCCACACAAGCATGATGGATCATATTTTATTCAAACAAAAACAAAAACAAACGAGACGCTCCAAGTAAAGTACATAAAATGTGACCGAATAAAAATATAGTTTCAAGAGAAGTGACTCGATAAGTTGTCGATGAAGAAGGGGATGCCTTGGGCATCCCCAAGCTTAGATGCTTGAGTCTTCTTGAAATATGCAGGGATGAACCACGGGGGCATCCCCAAGCTTAGACTTTTCACTCTTCTTGATCATAGTATGTCATCCTCCTCTCTTGACCCTTGAAAACTTCCTCCACACCAAACTCGAAACAAACTCATTAGAGGGTTGGTGCATAATCAAAAATTCACATGTTCAGAGGTGACACAATCATTCTTGACACTTCTGGACATTGCTCAAAGCTACTGGAAGTTAATGGAACAAAGAAATCCATCCAACATAGCAAAAGAAGCAATGCGAAATAAAAGGCAGAATCTGTCAAAACAGAACAGTCCGTAAAGACGAATTTATTGAGGCACCAGACTTGCTCAAATGAAAATGCTAAAATTTAATGAAAGTTGCGTACATATCTGAGGATCACTCACGTAAATTGGAATAATTTTCTGAGTTACCTACAGAGAATTAGGCCCAGATTCGTGACGACAAGAAATGCAGTTTACAACGCAGTAATCCAAATCTAGTATGAACCTTACTATCAAAGACTTTACTTGGCACAACAATCCAACAAAATTAAGATAAGGAGAGGTTGCTACAGTATTAACAACTTCCAAGACACAAATACAAAATAAAAGTACTGTAACAAAATAAACACATAGGTTATCTCCCAAGAAGTTCTTTCTTTATAGCCATTAAGATGGGCTCAGCAGTTTTAATGATGCACTCCCAAGAAATAGTATTTGAAGCAAAAGAGAGCATCAAGAGGCAAATTCAAAACAAATTTAAGTCTAACATGCTTCCTATGAAAAGGAATCTTGTAAATAAACAAGTTCATGAAGAGCAAAGTAACAAGCATAGGAAGATAGAACAAGTGTAGCTTCAAAAATTTCAGCACATAGAGAGGTGTTTTAGTAACATGAAAATTTCTACAACCATATTTTCCTCTCTCATAATAAATTTCAGTAGCAACATGAGCAAACTCAACAATATAACTATCACATAAAGCATTCTTATCATGAGTCTCATGCATAAAATTATTACTCTCCACATAGGCATAATCAATTTTATTAGTTGAAGTGGGAGCAAATTCAACAAAGTAGCTATCATTATTATTCTCATCATCAAATATAGGAGGCATATTGTAATCATAATCAAATTTATCCTCCATAACAGGCGGTACTAAAAGACCAATATCATTATAATCATCATAAATAGGAGGCAAAGTATCATCAAAGAAAATTTTCTCCTCAATTCTTGGGGGACTAAAAATATCATGCTCATCAAAGCCAGCTTCCCCAAGCTTAGAATTTTCCATATCATTAGCAACAATGGTGTTCAAAGCGTTCATACTAATATGTTCCATAGGTTTTTTAATTTTCGCATCAAACCATCCATGTCTTAAATCAGGAAATAGAATAAGAAGCTCATTGTTGTCCATTATGCCTAACTAGTGTAAACAAGAAACAAAAAGATGCAATTGCGGGATCTAAAGGAAATAGCTTCGAGTACTTACAACGGCGAAAATAGCTTAGTAGCCGAGATCCGGAGTGTGAGTACCTTTTACCTTTCCTCCCCGGCAACGGCGCCAGAAAAGTGCTTGATGTCTACGGGTGCTTCTATTCTTGTAGACAGTGTTGGGCCTCCAAGAGCAGAGGTTTGTAGAACAGCAGCAAGTTTCCCTTAAGTGGATCACCCAAGTGATACGTCTCCGACGTATCGATAATTTCTTATGTTCCATGCCACATTATTGATTGTATCTACATGTTCTATGCATACTTTATGTCATTATTATGCGTTTTCCGGAACTAACCTATTGACGAGATGCCGAAGGGCCAGTTCCTGTTTTCTGCTGTTTTTGGTTTCAGAAATCCTACTAAGGAAATATTCTCGGAATCGGACGAAATCAACACCGAAGATCTTAGAATCCCCGGGAGCTTCCTAAACACCCGAGAACCGTCAGAGAGGGGCCACAGGGGGCCCACACATGGTGGCGGCGCGGCCCAGGAGAGGGGCGCGCCGCCCTAGTGTCTGGTGGCCCCAGACCCCCTCTGACCTTGCCCTTCCGCCTATTTAAAGCCTCCGTCGCGAAAACCACGACACGTTCGACGAAACCAGAGAAAACCTTCCGAGCCGCCGCCATCGCGAAGCCAAGATGCGGGGGACAGGAATCTCTGTTCCGGCACGCCGCGGGACGGGGAAGTGCCCCGGAAGGCTTCTCCATCGACACCACCGCCATCTCCATCAACGCTGCTTGTCTCCCATGAGGAGGGAGTAGTTCTCCATCGAGGCTCGGGGCTGTACCGGTAGCTATGTGGTTAATCTCTCTCCTATGTGCTTCAATACAATAATCTCATGAGCTGCCTTACATGATTGAGATTCATATGATGATGCTTGTAATCTAGATGTCATTATGCTAGTCAAGTGGATTTTACTTATGTGATCTCCGGAGACTCCTTGTCCCACGTGTGTAAAGGTGACGAGTGTGTGCACCGTGTGGGTCTCTTAGGCTATATTTCACGAGAATACTTATTCACTGTTATGAATGGCATAGTGAAGTGCTTATTTATATCCCTTTATGATTGCAATGTGTTTTGTATCACAATTTATCTGTGTGCTACTCTAGTGATGTTATTAAAGTAGTTTATTCCTCCGCACGGTGTAATGGTGACAGTGTGTGCATCGTGTAGTACTTGGCTTAGGCTATGATTGTGATCTCTTGTAGATTATGAAGTTAACTATTGCTATGATGGTATTGATGTGATCTATGCCTCCTTTCGTAGCGTGAAGGTGACAGTGTGCATGCTATGTTAGTACTTGGTTTAGTTGTGTTGATCTGTGATGCACTCTAAGGTTATTTAAATATGAACATCGAATATTGTGGAGCTTGTTAACTCCGGCATTGAGGGTTCGTGTAATCCTACACAGTTAGTGGTGTTCATCATCCAACAAGAGAGTGTAGAGTCTAGCATCTATTTATTTATTCTGTTATGTGATCAAAGGTGAGAGTGTCCACTAGTTAAAGTATGATCCCTAGGCCTTGTTCCTAAATACTTCTATCGCTGCTTGTTTACTGTTTTACTGCATCTCTACTGTCCGCAATATTACCACCATCAACCACACGCCAGCAAGCACTTTTCTGGCGCCGTTACTACTGCTCATATTCATTCATACCACACTTATTTCACTATCTCTTCGCCGAACTAGTGCACCTATTAGGTGTGTTGGGGACACAAGAGACTTCTTGCTTTGTGGTTGCAGGGTTGCATGAGAGGGATATCTTTGACCTCTTCCTCCCTGAGTTCGATAAACCTTGGGTGATCCACTTAAGGGAAACTTGCTGCTGTTCTACAAACCTCTGCTCTTGGAGGCCCAACACTGTCTACAAGAATAGAAGCACCCGTAGTCATCAAGCACTTTTCTGGCGCCGTTGCTGGGGAGGAAAGGTAAAAGGCACTCATACTTCGGTCCCAGGTAAAGTACTTTTCTAGCGCCGTTGTGTGTGTGCTCGAAGCTATTTCCTTTAGATCCTGCAATTGCATCTTTTTGTTTCTTGTTTACACTAGTTTGGCATAATGGACAACAGTGAGCTTCTTATTCTATTTCCTGATTTAAGACATGGATGGTTTGATGCGAAAATTAAAAAACCCATGGAACATATTATTATGAACACTTTGAACACCATTGTTGATAATGATATAGAAAGTTCTAAGCTTGGGGAAGCTGGTTTTGATGAGCATGATCTTTTTAGTCCACCAAGCATTGAGGAGGAAATTTACTTTGATGATACTTTGCCTCCTATTTATGATGATTATAATGCTAGTAGTCTTTTAGTACCGCCTGTTATGGAGGATAAATTTGATTATGATTACAATATGCCTCCTATATTTGATGATGAGAATAATAATGATAGCTACTTTGTTGAATTTGCTCCCACTACAACTAATAAAATTGATTATGCCTATGTGGAGAGTAATAATTTTATGCATGAGACTCATGATAAGAATGCTTTATGTGATAGTTATATTGTTGAGTTTGCTCATGTTGCTACTGAAAGTTATTATGAGAGAGGAAAATATGGTTGTAGAAATTTTCATGTCACTAAAACACCTCTCTATGTGTTGAAATTTTTGAAGCTACACTTGTTCTATCTTCCTATGCTTGTTACTTTGCTCTTCATGAACTTGTTTATTTACAAGATTCCTATGCATAGGAAGCATGTTAGACTTAAATTTGTTTTGAATTTGCCTCTTGATGCTCTCTTTTGCTTCAACTACTATTTCTTGCGAGTGCATCATTAAAGCTGCTTTGAGCCCATCTTAATGGCTATAAAGAAAGAACTTCTTGGGAGATAACCCATGTGTTTATTTTGCTACAGTACCTCTATTTTATATTTGTGTCTTGGAAGTTGTTACTACTGTAGCAACCTCTCCTTATATTAATTTTGTTGCATTGTTGTGCCAAGTAAAGTCTTTGATAGTAAGGTTGATACTAGATTTGGATTACTGCGCAGAAACAGATTTCTTGCTGTCACGAATTTCGACCTGCCTCTCTGTAGGTAGCTCAGAAAAATCTGCTAATTTACGTGCGTGATCCTCAGATATGTACGCAACTTTCATTCAATTTGGGCATTTTCATTTGAGCAAGTCTGGTGCCTCGATAAAATCCATCTTTACGGACTGTTCTGTTTTGACAGATTCTGCCTTTTATTTCGCATTGCCTCTTTTGCTATGATGGATGAATTTCTTTGTTCCATTAATGTCCAGTAGCTTTATGCAATGTCCAGAAGTGTTAAGAATGATTGTGTCACCTCTGAACATGTTAATTTTTATTGTGCACTAACCCTCTAATGAGTTGTTTCGAGTTTGGTGTGGAGGAAGTTTTCAAGGATCAAGAGAGGAGGATGATACAATATGATCAAGGAGAGTGAAAGCTCTAAGCTTGGGGATGCCCCGGTGGTTCACCCCTGCATATTCTAAGAAGACTCAAGCGTCTAAGCTTGGGGATGCCCAAGGCATCCCCTTCTTCATCGACAACATTATCAGGTTCCTCTCCTGAGACTATATTTTTATTCCATCACATCTTATGTACTTTGCTTGGAGCGTCGGTTTGTTTTTATTTTTTGTTTTGTTTGAATAAAATGGATCCTAGCATTCATTGTGTGGGAGAGAGACACGCTCCGCTGTTGCATATGGACAAATATGTCCTTAGGCTTTACTCATAGTATTCATGGCGAAGGTTGAATCTTCTTCGTTAAATTGTTATATGGTTGGAATCGGGAAATGCTACATGTAGTAATTCTAAAATGTCTTGAATAATTTGATACTTGGCAATTGTTGTGCTCATGTTTAAGCTCTTGCATCATATACTTTGCACCTATTAATGAAGAAACACCTAGAGCTTGCTAAATTTGGTTTGCATATTTGGTCTCTCTAAATGTCTAGATAACTTCTAGTATTGAGTTTTGAACAACAAGGAAGACGGTGTAGAGTCTTATAATGTTTACAATATGTCTTTTATGTGAGTTTTGCTGCACCGGTTCATCCTTGTGCTTGTTTCAAATAACCTTGCTAGCCTAAACCTTGTATCGAGAGGGAATAGTTCTCATGCATCCAAAATCCTTGAGCCAACCACTATGCCATTTGTGTCCACCATACCTACCTACTACATGGTATTTCTCCGCCATTTCAAAGTAAATTGCTTGAGTGCTACCTTTAAAATTTCCATTCTTTACCTTTGCAATATATATCTCATGGGACAAATAGCCTAAAAACTATTGTGGTATTGAATATGTACCTATGCACTTTATCTCTTATTAAGTTGCTTGTTGTGCGATAACCATGTTTCCTGGGGACGCCATCAACTACTCTTTGTTGAACATCATGTGAGTTGCTATGCATGTCCGTCTTGTCTGAAGTAAGGGAGATCTACCACCTTAATGGTTAGAGCATGCATATTGTTAGAGAAGAACATTGGGCCGCTAACTAAAGCCATGAATCATGGTGGAAGTTTCAGTTTTGGACATATATCCTCAATCTCATATGAGAATACTAATTGTTGCTACATGCTTATGCATTAAAGAGGAGTCCATTATCTGTTGTCTATGTTGTCCCGGTATGGATGTCTAAGTTGAGAATAATCAAATCCGAGAAATCCAAAATGCGAGCTTTCTCCTTAGACCTTTGTACGAGCGGCATGGAGGTACCCCTTTGTGACACTTGGTTAAAACATGTGTATTGCGATGATCCCGGTAGTCCAAGCTAATTAGGACAAGGTGCGGGCACTATTAATATACTATGCATGAGGCTTGCAACTTGTAAGATATAATTTACATGATACATATGCTTTATTACTACCGTTGACAAAATTGTTTCTTGTTTTCAAAACCAAAGCTCTAGCACAAATATAGCAATCAATGCTTCCCTCTGCGAAGGACCTTTCTTTTACTTTTATGTTGAGTCAGTTCACCTATCTCTCTCCACCTCAAGAAGCAAACACTTGTGTGAACTGTGCATTGATTCCTACATACTTGCATATTGCACTTGTTATATTACTCTATGTTGACAATATCCATGAGATACACATGTTATAAGTTGAAAGCAACCGCTGAAACTTAATCTTCCTTTGTGTTGCTTCAATACCTCTACTTTGATTTATTGCTTTATAAGTTAACTCTTATGCAAGACTTATTGATGCTTGTCTTGAAGTACTATTCATGAAAAGTCTTTGCTTTCTGATTCATTTGTTTACTCATGTCATTACCATTGTTTTGATCGCTGCATTCATTACATATGTTTACAATAGTATGATCAAGGTTATGATGGCATGTCACTCCAGAAATTATCTTTGTTATCGTTTACCTGCTCGGGACGAGCAGGAACTAAGCTTGGGGATGCTGATACGTCTCCGACGTATCGATAATTTCTTATGTTCCATGCCACATTATTGATGATATCTACATGTTTTATGCATACTTTATGTCATTATTATGCGTTTTCCGGAACTAACCTATTGACGAGATGCCGAAGGGCCGGTTCTCGTTTTCTGCTGTTTTTGGTTTCAGAAATCCTAGTAAGGAAATATTCTCGGAATCGGACGAAATCAACACCGAAGATCTTAGAATCCCCGGGAGCTTCCGAACACCCGAGAACCGTCAGAGAGGGGCCACAGGGGGCCCACACATGGTGGCGGCGCGGCCCAGGAGGGGCGCGCGCCGCCCTAGTGTATGGTGGCCCCTGCACCCCTCTGACCTTGCCCTTCCGCCTATTTAAAGCCTCCGTCGCGAAAACACGACACGTTCGACGAAACCAGAGAAAACCTTCCGAGCCGCCGCCATCGCGAAGCCAAGATCCGGGGACAGGAGTCTCTGTTCCGGCACGCCGCCGGGACGGGGAAGTGCCCCCGGAAGGCTTCTCCATCGACACCACCGCCATCTCCATCAACGCTGCTGTCTCCCATGAGGAGGGAGTAGTTCTCCATCGAGGCTCGGGGATGTACCGGTAGCTATGTGGTTAATCTCTCTCCTATGTGCTTCAATACAATAATCTCATGAGCTGCCTTACATGATTGAGATTCATATGATGATGCTTGTAATCTAGATGTCATTATGCTAGTCAAGTGGATTTTACTTATGTGATCTCCGGAGACTCCTTGTCCCACGTGTGTAAAGGTGACAGTGTGTGCACCGTGTGGGTCTCTTAGGCTATATTTCACAGAATACTTATTCACTGTTATGAATGGCATAGTGAAGTGCTTATTTATATCCCTTTATGATTGCAATGTGTTTTGTATCACAATTTATCTGCGTGCTACTCTAGTGATGTTATTAAAGTAGTTTATTCCTCCTGCACGGTGTAATGGTGACAGTGTGTGCATCGTGTAGTACTTGGCGTAGGCTATGATTGTGATCTCTTGTAGATTATGAAGTTAACTATTGCTATGATGGTATTGATGTGATCTATGCCTCCTTTCGTAGCGTGAAGGTGACAGTGTGCATGCTATGTTAGTACTTGGTTTAGTTGTGTTGATCTGTGATGCACTCTAAGGTTATTTAAATATGAACATCGAATATTGTGGAGCTTGTTAACTCCGGCATTGAGGGTTCGTGTAATCCTACATAGTTGGTGGTGTTCATCATCCAACAAGAGAGTGTAGAGTCTAGCATCTATTTATTTATTCTGTTATGTGATCAAAGTTGAGAGTGTCCACTAGTGAAAGTATGATCCCTAGGCCTTGTTCCTAAATACGCTATCGCTGCTTGTTTCTTGTTTTACTCGCATCTCTACTCGTCCGCAATATTACCACCATCAACCACACGCCGACAAGCACTTTTTCGGCGCCGTTACTACTGCTCATATTCATTCATACCACTTGTATTTCACTATCTCTTCGCCGAACTAGTGCACCTATTAGGTGTGTTGGGGACACAAGAGACTTCTTGCTTTGTGGTTGCAGTGGTTGCATGAGAGGGATATCTTTGACCTCTTCCTCCATGAGTTCGATAAACCTTGGGTGATCCACTTAAGGGAAACTTGCTGCTGTTCTACAAACCTCTGCTCTTGGAGGCCCAACACTGTCTACAAGAATAGAAGCACCCGTAGACATCACCAAGGTTTATCGAACTCAGGGAGGAAGAGGTCAAAGATATCCCTCTCATGCAACCCTGCAACCACAAAGCAAGAAGTCTCTTGTGTCCCCAACACACCTAATAGGTGCACTAGTTCGGCGAAGAGATAGTGAAATACAAGTGGTATGAATGAATATGAGCAGTAGTAACGACGCCGTGAAAAGTGCTTGCTGGCGTGCGATTGATGGTATTAATATTGCAGGAAGTAAAGATGCAGTAAAACGAGTAAACAAGCAGCGATAGCGTATTTAGGAACAAGGCCTAGGGATTATACTTTCACTAGTGGACACTCTCAACATTGATCACATAACGAATAAATAGATAGATGCTAGACTCTACACCCTCTTGTTGGATGATGAACACCACTAACTCGTGTAGGATTACACGAACCCTCAATGCCGGAGTTAACAAGCTCCACAATATTCAATGTTCATATTTAAATAACCTTAGAGTGCATAACAGATCAACATAACCAAACCAAGTACTAACATAGCATGCACACTGTCACCTTCACACTACGAAAGGAGGAATAGATCACATCAATACTATCATAGCAATAGTTAACTTCATAATCTACAAGAGATCACAATCATAGCCTACGCCAAGTACTACATGATGCACACACTGTCACCATTACACCGTGCAGGAGGAATAAACTACTTTAATACCATCACTAGAGTAGCACACAGATAAATTGTGATACAAAACACATTGCAATCATACAGGGATATAAATAAGCACTTCACTATGCCATTCATAACAGTGAATAAGTATTCTGTGAAATATAGCCTAAGAGACCCACACGGTGCACACACTCGTCACCTTTACACACGTGGGACAAGGAGTCTCCGGAGATCACATAAGTAAAACCCACTTGACTAGCATAATGACATCTAGATTACAAGCATCATCATATGAATCTCAATCATGTAAGGCAGCTCATGAGATTATTATATTGAAGTACATAGGAGAGAGATGAACCACATAGCTACCGGTACAGCCCTTAGCCTCGATGGAGAACTACTCCCTCCTCATGGGAGACAGCAGCGTTGATGAAGATGGCGGTGGTGTCGATGGAGGAGCCTTCCGGGGGCAATTCCCCGTCCCGGCGGCGTGCCGGAACGAGACTCCTGTCCCCCGGATCTTGGCTTCGCGATGGCGGCGGCTCCGGAAGGTTTTCTCTGGTTTCTTCGAACGTGATAGGGTTTTCGCGACGGAGACCTTAAGTAGGCGGAAGGGCAGCCTCGGAGGGGTCCTGGTGGGACCACACACTAGGCCGGCGCGGCCAGGGCTTGGGCCGCGCCGCCCTACTGTGTCCCCACCTCATGGCCCCACTTCGTTTCCCCTTTGGACTTCTGGAAGATTCGTGGAAAAATAGGACCCTGGGCGTTGATTTCATCCAATTCCGAGAATATTTCCTAACTAGGATTTCTGGAACCAAAAACAGCAGAAAACAGGAACTGGCACTTCGGCATCTCGTCAATAGGTTAGTTCCGGAAAACGCATAAATATGACATAAAGTATGCATAAAACATGTATATATCATCAATAATGTGGCATGGAACATAAGAAATTATCGATACGTCGGAGACGTATCAATGCCCTAAGTAAATCTCATATTAGTCATCATGATATGTATGTGCACTGTTATGCCCTCTCTATTTGTCAATTTCCCAACTGTAATTTGTTTACCCAACATGTTATTTATCTTATTGGAGAGACACCACTAGTGAACTGTGGACCCCGGTCCATTATTTTACATCTAAAATACAACCTACTGCAATCATTGTTCTCTTTTGTTTTTTGCAAGCAAACATCAATTTCCACACCATACGTTTAATCCTTTGTTTTCAGCAGGCTAGTGAGATTGACAACCTCACTGTTAAGTTTGGGCAAAGTAGTTTGATTGTGTTGTGCAGGTTCCACGTTGGCACCGGAATCCCTGGTGTTGCGCCGCACTACACTCCTTCACCAACAACCTTCACGTGATCTTCATCTCCTACTGGTTCGATAACCTTTGGTTCTTACTGAGGGAAAACTCGCTGTTGTACTCATCATACCTTCCTCTTAGGGTTCCCAACGGACGTGTGCTTTACCGTCACAAGCAGCTACTTTTCTGGCGCCGTTGCCGGGGAGATCAAGACACGCTGCAACGGGAGTCTCTCACACCCAATCTCTTTAGTTTGTTTATTGTCTTGCTTTATTTTATTTTCTGTCTTGTTTGCTTTTTTTTATATCAAAAACAAAAAAAATTAGTTACTTGTTTTACTTTATTTAATTCGGTTTTGCTTTATTTATTTTTATTATTGCTAAAATGAGTACTCCTGAGAACACTAAGTTGTGTGACTTCACTAGCACAAATAATAATGATTTCATATGCACTCCTATTGCTCCACCTGCTTCTACCGCAGAATTTTATGAAATTAAACCTGCTTTACTAAATCTTATTATGAGAGAGCAATTTTCTGGTGTTAGTACTGATGATGCTGCTGCCCATCTTAATAATTTTGTTGAACTTTGTGAAATGCAAAAGTTTAAGGATATAGATGGGGATATTATAAAACTGAAATTGTTTCCTTTCTCCTTCAGAGGAAGAGCTAAAGATTGGTTGCTATATTTGACTAAAAATAGTATTAGTTCATGGACTAAATGTAAAGATGCTTTCATTGGAAAATATTATTCTCCTGCTAAAATTATATCTTTGAGTAGTACCATTATGAACTTTAAGCAATTGGATAATGAACATGTTGCCCAAGCATGGGAGAGAATGAAATCTTTGGTAAAGAATTGCCCTACCCATGGACTAACTACTTGGATGATCATCCAAACCTTTTATGCAGGATTAAATTTTTCTTCAAGGAACCTATTGGATTCAGCTGCTGGAGGTACTTTTATGTCCATCACTTTGGGTGCTGCAACAAAGCTTCTTGATGATATGATGATCAACTACTCCGAATGGCACACTTGAAAGAACTCCTCAAGGTAAGAAGGTAAATTCTGTTGAAGAAACCTCTTCCTTGAGTGATAAGATTGATGTTATTATGTCTATGCTTGTTAATGGTAAATCTCATGTTGATCCTAATAATGTTCCTTTAGCTTCATTGGTTGCTCAACAAGAGCATGTTGATGTGAACTTCATTAAAAATAATAATTTCAACAACAATGCTTATAGGAATAATTTTGGTAACAACAACTATAGGCCATATCCTTCTAATAGTGGTAGTGGTTATGGTAATTCTTATGGTAATTCTTACAACAATAGTAGGAGTGTACCCTCTGATCTTGAAGTCATGCTTAAAGAATTTATTAATACACAAACTGCTTTTAACAAATCTGTTGAGGAAAAGTTTGGTAAAATTGATGTTCTTGCTTCTAAGGTTGATAGTCTTGCTCTTGATGTTGATCTTTTGAAACTGAAAGTTATGCCTAATGAAGTTAAAGGTACTAAGTCATTTGCTACAGCAAATACTATCCAAGTTCGAATTAATGACAATATTAGAATGATGGCTGAATTGCATGCTAGGTGGGAAAGAGAAGAAAAACTTGCTAAAGAGAATAATATAGCTAGAGTTTGGACTATTACCACCACTAGTAATGTTGATGCTTCACATGTTGCTAAACCTCCTACTATCAATGGTGAAATAATTGGTGTTGGCAATGTTTCTACTTCTACTACAAAGCGTGCAAAATTGCTTGAAACTGCTGAAACTGTTTGTGATAAAAGTGCTGAAATTTTTCAAAGTGTTGGGGACAATGGTCCCATTGCTTTAGATCATAATGGTTTTGATTTTAATAATTGTCATATTTCTGAAGTTATTAAGTTCTTGCAAAAACTTGCTAGAAGTCCTAATGCTAGTGCTATAAACTTGGCCTTTACAAAACATATTACAAATGCTCTCATTAAAGCTAGGGAAGAGGAATTAAAACTTGAAGCTTCTGTCCCTAGGAAGTTGGAAGATGGTTGGGAGCCCATCATTAAAATTAAGGTCAATGATTTTGATTGTAATGCTTTATGTGATCTTGGTGCAAGTATTTCTGTTATGCCTAAGAAACTTTATGATATGCTTGACTTGCTACCTTTGGAATGTTGTTATTTGGATGTTAATCTTGCTGATAATTTTATAAAGAAACCTTTGGGGAGAATTGACAATGTTCACATTACGGTTAACAATAACCTTGTCCCCGTTGATTTTGTTGTTTTGGATATTGAATGCAATGCATCATGTCCTATTGTTTCGGGAAGACCCTTTCTTCGAACCGTTGGTGCTATTATTGATATGAAAGAAGGAAATATTAAATATCAATTCCCTCTTAAGAAAGGTATGGAACACTTCCCTAGAAACAGAATGAAGATGCCTTTTGATTCTATTATTAGAAAAAGTTATGATTTTGATGCTTCTTCTCTTGATGTTACTTGATTTTCACTTTCTGCGCCTAGCTGAAAGGCGTTAAAGAAAAGCGCTTATGGGAGACAACCCATTATTTTATTTCTGCAATTTTTGTTTTATATTTGAGTCAAGGTGCTTGTTACTACTGTAGCAATACCTTTGTATCTTTATTTTCTTGCATTGGTGTGCCAAGTAAAGTCTTTGATAGAAAGTTGATACTAGATTTGGATTTCTGCCAGAAACAGATTTTTAGCTGTCACGAATTTGAGCTTTTCTCTCTGTAGAAAAATCGTAAAATCCTAAAAAAATTCATGAGTAATCCTCAGATATTTACGCAACTTTCATTCAACTGGAGCTTTTCCATCTGAGCATGTTAAGTGCCTCGAAAAAATTCGTCTTTACGGATTGTTCTGTTTTTGACCGATTCTGCCTTTTATTTCGCATTGCCTCTTTTACTGTGTTTGAGGTGATTTCTTTGCTCCATTAAATTTCAGTAGTCTTGGGCAATGTCCAGAAGTGTTGGGAATGATTATGTCCTTGCTGAACATGTGAATTTTTTATTATGCACTAACCCTCTAATGAGATTGCTTTGAGTTTGGTGCGAAGGAAGTTTTCAAGGATCAAGAAAGGAGGATGATATAATATGATCAAGAAGAGTGAAAAGTCTAGGCTTGGGGATGCCCCCGTGGTTCATCCCTGCATATTTCAAGAAGACTCAAGCGTCTAAGCTTGGGGATGCCCAAGTCATCCCCTTCTTCATCAAACTTATCAGGTCACCTCTGGTGAAACTATATTTTAATTCCGTCACATCTTATGTGCTTTACTTGGAGCGTCCATGTGCTTTTATTCTCGTTTGTTATTTTAGTTTTCTTAATAAATCGGATCCTAACATGCTTGTGTGGGAGAGAGACACGCTCCGCTTTTTCATTTGAACACTTGTGTTCTTCGTTTTATTTTTCATGTTTATGGCGAAAGCTGAAAGCCGCATCACTTATTGTTATTTGGTTGGAAACAGAAAATGCTTCATGTGGTAATTGGTATATTGTCTTGAATAATTTGATACTTGGCAATTGTTTTGAGCTCTCAAGTAGATCATGTTTAAGCTCTTGCATCATGTAGTTTAAACCTATTAGTGGAGAACTACCGTAGAGCTTGTTGAAATTTGGTTTGCATGATTGGTCTCTCTAAGGTCTAGATATTTTCTGGTAAAAGTGTTTGAGCAACAAGGAAGACAGTGTAGAGTCTTATAATGCTTGCAATATATTCTTATGTAAGTTTTGCTGTACTGGTTTATACTTATGTTTACTTCAAACAACCTTGCTAGCCAAAGCCTTGTACTGAGAGGGAATGCTTCTCGTGCATCCAAAACCTTGAGCCAAAACCTATGCCATTTGTGTCCACCATAACTACCTACTATGTTGTATTTTTCTGCCATTCCAAGTAAATACTTCATGTGCTACCTTTAAACAATTCAAAACTTTATTACTCCTTATTTGTGTCAATGTTTCATAGCTCATGCGGAAGTATGTGGTGTTATATCTTTCAATCTTGTTGGACAGACTTTCACCAATGGACTAGTGGCATATACATCCGCTTATCCAATAATTTTGCAAAAAGAGCTGGCAACGGGGTGCCCAGCCCCAATTAATTAACTTTCATTAATAATTCTCTTCACATGTTTTGCCCTGATTTATCGGTAAGCAACTTAATTTTGCAATAGACACTCCTCCATGGTATGTGAAATGTTGGAAGGCACCCGAGGATTCGGTTAGCCATGGCTTGTGAAAGCAAAAGGTTGGGAGGAGTGTCATCTATAAATAAAACTAAAATACATGTGTAAACAAAAGAGAAGAGGGATGATCTACCTTGCTGGACGAGATAACGTCCTTCATGGGAGCCGCTCTTTGAAAGTCTGTTTGACAAGGGGGTTAGAGTGCCCACTACCATTCGTTGACAACAACAAACACCTCTCAAAACTTTATTTTTATGCTCTCTATATGATTTCAAAACTTGAAAAGCTCTAGCACATGATTTAATCCCTGCTTCCCTCTGCGAATGGCCTTTCTTTTACTTTATGTTGAGTCAGTTTACCTACTTCTTTCTATCTTAGAAGCAAACACTTGTGTTAACTTTGTGCATTGATTCTTACATGCTTGCTTATTGCACTTATTATATTACTTTGTGTTGACAATTATCCATGAGATATGCATGTTGAAGTTGAAAGCAATTGCTGAAACTTAAATCTTCCTTTGTGTTGCTTCAAAACATTGTATTAAGAATCTAATGCTTTATGAGTTAACTCTTATGCAAAACTTTTTGATGCTTGTCTTGAAAGTACTATTCATTGCCTTTTGGCTCCTCTTCATTGTCACTTTGTTGTAGTCGCTCTTGATGAGCTTACGCTCATCGAACTCGGCCTTGATCCTCGTCCAATACTTCCCGTATTTTTGGTTAGCGCCGATGATGGAGTCATGGCTCACCGTCGCCCACGACTCGCACAGACAAAGATCCTCCAAAACCGTCCACTTTGGGCCTCGTATGCCCGACGCCTTCTTCTTCTTTTTCTTCTTCGTCCTCACGACGTCCGCGTCTACCTCCACGAGATCATCGTCACCAGCACCCTCCTCAACCTCTTCCTCGCCACCCTCTTCGTCCTCGTCGTCGTCCTCGTCGTCGTCGTCCACCCCTCCTCTTCGTCGTCCTCCTCGTCCTCACCCCCGTCCTCCTCCTCGGCACCGGTGCCGTCGAATTCGAGCGGCCCCCTGCGGCCAGTGAAAGGGTCGCCGTCCGGACCGGGTCCTGGCTCGCGCTGCTCGTACGCCGGGGAGTAGAGGTTGTTGGGGTTGAAGCCGTCATGCGGCAGCGCATCCTGGTAGTGGGGCGACAAGTTAGGCATCATGCACCCGAGAGTGGCGGAGGGGCTGTCGTTGTAGAAGGCAGATGTCGAAGGAGAGATCACTCCCGAAACATACGATGGCGCGGACGTACTCCATGGGCTCGCGTTGGTGGCGGCGATACACCCGGCCATTATGTGCTGGTGCTGGCGCGCCGCCAGAGCCTTCTTCTCCTGCTCCGCCGCCCTCCGTCCTTTCCGCTCCGCCGTCGCCATCTTCCGGCGCAGACAATCTTGCTGCCATTGATCATCGGTCCATCCTTCCGGCTTCTTCTTCGGAGGCGGCGCCTTCCGCGGCTTCGCGAACGGCGCTTTCGCCCCTTTTGTCCCATTGCCCGGCGGCTTCTTGGCCGCTTTCTTGGCCATCTTTTCGGGGGCTATCGGCGGCGCCATGGAATGGGAGAGGGTAGCGGCGGCGGGTGGACGGCGGAAGGGAGAAAAAAATCGGCGGGATAGGAGAAATGAATCGGCGGCGGGATATGTGTTGGGAACCAGAAATGCGCGGCGGGATAGGCGCGATGTGGCGGGAGGGGCGGGATTCGGCGGGAGTGGGAGACGAATTTTCCCTGTGCCGCTGACGCGTCGGCCCCGCCACTCCCTGCCTCGCTTTTCGTTGTGTCCGGCGTGCCCGGAGCGTCCCCTGTGGGACAGGGACAGTCTCGAGGCGCCGGACACCGTATCGGGCGCGCCGGACAAAATTGGGCTTTGGGGGACACGGCTGAAACCGTTTTTTGGTCTGGCCCGCCCCAAATTGCTTTGGGGGACGTTTTGGGGGCGCGACTGGAGATGCTCTAGATATATCTGTATTGCTTCTGTGTCATAAATGGATTTCATATCCTTTTTCAACAATTTAGACTGACCGTAGGCACGGATACAGAAGTGGACGTGATAGGCGATACCTTCTCGTGTGATAAGCTGGAGTCGCGACGAGAGGGTACAACAAAGAACAGACGTGCAAATATCAAGCCAGGTCAAATGACTATCATAACCATATGGCTGGTCTTGCCCCCGGTCCATGATCATAAAGTTGACGCGGCATTACTTTCCTCTTTAGCAGCCACAAGACACGTAGCCACACTCAAGCCCGTGCGCGCGTACGTGCTCGGTCTACTCGCTACTCGTTCTGTTTTTCTCCCTCCATGACCTCATGAAAGCTACCGGCCGGGCGCGCCCGTGAAGACCACAGCGAGTTGCGGCCGCCTCACACGTCTGCGGCCTGTTCAATCGTCCTGATTTCTCCTCTATACATTCATCCACCGGCTTCACACTCCTTCCATCAATCTCTCCGCCTCGCCTCTCCTGCCCATACATGTCGTCTGCCGGCTCCGACCATGGCGCCATCGCCGTGTGCTGCATGTGTGGCGACCACGCCATGCCGCAGGAGCTGTTCCGCTGCAAGCTCTGCCGCCTCCGATTGCAGCACAGGTACATGCCTTATATATGCTCGTATCTGCTTCAAGCTGCATGCGGCTTTCTTGCATCGATCGATCAATTCGTATAAGATTGCATTCCGCTCACAGCTCTCTGGCGCCGTGCATGTATGTAGACACTGCAGCGAGCTCTACCCGAGAGCGGCCACGTACCAGCAGTGCAACTGGTGTCTTAGGGAGGACGGAGGAGGAGGCTCGCCGTCGCCGGCGAGGCAGACGACGACGGCAGCGAAGAAGAGGATGATGACATCGTCGGAAGGGAATGGTTCCGACGAGAATAAAAGAAGGCGCTCCTGTGGTGGGTGCTCGAGGTCCGCCTTCTGCACTGAGCCTGACAAACCGGTCAAGATGCCGCCCAAGGCTCGCCACGAGAGGGCGGTGCAGCCGACGCGGGAGGTGGAGATGGCGGCGAAGGGTAGGAAGCCACAGGCCGCAGCGGGGAAGGGGCGATTTAAGGTGAAGGTGAGACGGTACAAGCTGCTGGCTGAGGTGATCAGCTGCTAACTCAGCTACACTGCTGGGCGAGTGAAGAGTGAAAGATAATCTCAGATCAACCAGACAAATAATACATAGGCTTAAGTTTACAAATTACGAATGGATGTAATTGTAATGATGCATTACGAGTTAAGGGGCAGCATACATAGTTGGGTGTGGCTAGTGGAGTTTATCCTGTCTCCCTCAACCCAACAAAGATCGAATCCTATGCTTGATACTTGATACTCCCTCAATCCCATGAAACAAACATTTTTCATGGGACAGATGAAGTATGTTTGATGCCCATGTTTGAAGCTTAGGCCTGTGTTTCATAAGAACAGATTATTCTTTAGCGAGACAAGATGTTCAATGTTCCCGGCCGTTGATAAAGAAGTATCAACATCTGTGATGATTGTTCCAATACTAAAACATTGCAACTTCGGTGACTGGTTATCTGCGTGTCTATGTGAATATATGTGTTGTATTTGGTGTTCTTCATGAAGTTCAGCGTTACCTTTGACACATCTGTTCTTAGAACATCATCAGCCTCAGGGCCGCAGACTAGACTAAGATGGATGAAGACAATTATAGTAGAGAGAAGAAAGAGAAAGGAGGAACATACAACTTCTTGCTAATTGAGCTCCTGAAATAAGCTTTCACATCGGCCGTAGGGACGACCGGAACCTCCGCCCAACTACAACACACGTGACAAGCGATTAGCGGACCATATGTCAGTAAGAAACTGGAAAAATATCCGGAGACTCCGGATTTTCTCCATAGTGATGACATTATTCTCAAGATTTTCAATAAGAACAGATTATTCTTTGTGGTTCCACCTCCAATATCCTCCAGCCGCGGCTTGCACAACCTGTGTTTTCTTTTGTGTCTCATAAATATGTTGTTCATGTTGCAATATTTTCTGAACATATACATAGCAAGTTTTAGGTCAATGAAGATTTCTCAGTGAAATTAGAGCAGTGGTGAGCCAAAATAGACCAAGGTCGGTCATGTAGGTCTTCACAGGTGAATTCAGATGTGTACCCCTTCGTCGATGATAAACACTTCTTCATGACATACTTAAGAATTTTATGGAGACGTGGAGGAGCCTACATGGCCGCCTCCTGACGAGCTATGTGTGGTAGATCAGGTGGGACGGTGGCTGAGGCGGATTGAGTCCCCCTCCCCTGTGCGGCTAAGATGTAATGCTCGCAAATAGATTTCGGGTGAACCGGGAAAAAGTTTGCAGTTTCTTCTCGGGCCAAAAATGGCCCAAAACCACATATCATCTAGAATTGTAAGGGTTGGATTGTATTAGTGCATCTGCAAGAGATGCTCTTAGACCATACTACCTTTGTCCATAAATAAGTGTTCACTTCCATTTGTTTTAAGTCAAATATTTCTAAGTTTGATTAGCTTTATAGAAAAAAGTATCAATATCTTTGATATGAAATTAGTATATTAAGAAACTATATTTCATGATAGATCTAGTGATATGTATTTGATGTTACAAATGCTGATTTTTTTGGGAAACTGGTTGAAGTTTTAAAAATAGTGAGTTAAGACAAAGGTGAACGCACACTTATTCCTGTGCGGATGGAGTATTAACTAATAGAACGAGTTTCTCTAATGTTTTCAACAATTTTCTATGACTTAATACATGAACCATACCCAAAGTTCAAAATAGCGCGTGATATAGCATCAATATAGAAGATTCAGAGCACTCCTGCTAAAGCTACACACTTTTATCTCCAAATAGGAACTCCTGCTAACAACTCACTGAATCGCACAAAACGCTAAATCGGGAAAAATAGCCTTATTTCTCTCGCCAGATCAAAAGGTTTCAAGACTTGAATTTGTAGGCAGATGGACCAAGTAATGTAATATACACTTATGGGCTCCTTTTATTGCAACAAGCATCATGGTTGTTCAGTACACGTTTGTGTAATTAAATCATTCAATTTCTATCGATATTTTTTTTGATCATATGAATAAATGATGCCTAATTTTTCTAATTTTTTTATTGGTTTAGGAACACCGTCTTCATGAAAATCTTGGTTTTACTTCTCCTACCTATCCAGCGACAACTCCTGTAGATGGACTGGATCTTGCAGCAGAGAGCACTATTACCACTACGGAAAACCGTCTTCATGAAAATCTTGTTTTCACCTTTTTGAGGGGTCAACGGTCTTGTGATATTGATATAATAAACCCTACACAACCTAGCACATGGTTAAATACTCACTAGTGTTGTTAACCACCAACTAACGAGACGAAATGATGTTTCACCTAGGCACTGGTAAGATGTCTTCTCCCCTCTTCTCACCCTAGCCTCCATCTCTGCTTTGATCTATGCTCTCTGGTTCAATCTGCAAAACTAGTTGTGACTATGGTTAGTTCCATTTAGGTTCCTTTGGTCAGTTAAATCAATGCTCATATACTCTATGTATTCCTAGTTTGGGATTTGTGGTTGTTGATGCTTGTCTGCGACTCAGTAAATTTCCATGTGTTTTTCATGGATTTGATGTACTGCCACAACTTGTTGATCCCATTCTATCATGGCTAATACACTAGTTTGTGTTAGCATTGCTTGGCTTAATGGTTATTGTTGCCTTTGTTTAATGTTAAATGTAATTGGATTAATTGTTTTAAATCTATTGAACTCTTACTTCCTAGTTCTACCCTAGGGTTGCTATTGTAATTAGCTTCTGTTTGAGTATGTGTTTGTGTTAAAAGTTATCATTTATTACTTGCAGATGCCTTATCATTATCAGTGTGTTACTTGGTTCCTTGATGTGTTAGATAAAGTTTCGACATTTTCTACATTCTCTTCCTTAATTCTTTATTAATGGAGGGAAGTAGAGAATGCTTTCTTTTATCTCTGGCTAAGATATGGATTGAATTATAATAGCTAGGATACTTGCCTTGATTTATAATAGCTTGGATGCTAAGATATTGATTGACTTATAATAGATTGGTCTAGGCTTTGGAAATCTAGGCTTGGTATAAAAATGGATTACAATGTTTTTAAAACAGATTAAGTACGGTTATAGTAGGTGATCTTCTTGATTTCCATTGTGGCCTTCTCATGTCCTTTAAATGTGTAGAAACTTAGATGGGTTAAATATAAATGCCCTTGGATAAAAACCCGTAGACTGATCGTTTGTGAAACTTGATTGAACTAGGTGGCTTTAGTGGCTATAGGATATTCTTGAGCTACTTTCTTGTGCTCATGCTTATGGAAGTCTCTCTTATAGTTTCTTATCCAAGTATATCTTGAGCTAACGGAGTTGGCGCTCTTTAGTTCTATTCCACTTTAGTTTTGATTTTTTAGTTGGTTTTACTTCCAAATGACGTTAAAGTCAACCAAACACTTCTATTTGATCATTCTATTATTTGGATGCTTTTTTGTTGATGGATATAGATCATATTGATCCAATCCATGATTTGGGTATACCTCACTCCAACTCGTAGACGATATATGATTGTGCTTCATCTTGATAAACTTCTGGTTTTGAGGATCTTCTCCTTATTAGCTTGAGCCTGCTCCTCCTAGCTCCAGCTATGTGATCATGTTCTTGTGCTGGCTTGGAAATTTTGGTGTGTCTATACTTTCTGGATGATTTGGACTAGCTCCTGATGCTCTGGTGATCTAGAACATTGGCATGTTCTCGTGTTCTTGGTCGATAGCTATGGTTGCTTGTGCAAATAAACATTACTAGAATGTTTTTATACTGCCTCAGAGTTGGCCCTTAGTTGACAATACATGCATCTACACATTTGTGTGAGCTGCCTATGAGCTCGGTTGGTTGCTTTGATCCTAAGCTGTTGTGGATCCGGTCAGCGAGGTGATGTTTATTACCCTAGGATCATTACTTTTGACTGTCACTTATTATTCTTGTTGTCCTCTTTGCATTCTTGCAGGAATTTGGAAGAGAAGAAGAGAAGAAATGAAGAATAGTAGCTAGGAGTAGTTTAGGTTTACTTTTTTTTGTTTCTAATTCTTGTAATGTAATAATTTTGTAAGACAATGTGATGTTGTGTTATATTCATAAAAGTATATTATCCCTATTCTTGTATTACTTGTGATTGTACTTGACATGTAATTTATAATTTGAAATCCAAGTATTTCTTTTATTTGAAATTCAAATTTGAACTTCTAATTTTTCAAATTTGAGTTAATTTAAAATTGTTTCCCTCAGAACACTTAACTTCAACAAAGGTCATAATGAAATTCATCACAAACCACTAATTACCTAACGCTAGTCATTATTCGAAAATAATTCCAATCATTTTGAGGTTTTAATTTTAGGTGCAAAAATTTTCCCCTCAAATTCAAATGCATGGATGCTGATTCAGAAATTCAACTTCTACCCCTTGTTTAGTCCTAAGTGATGGGATGTTACAGTCTTTCTGCCTTAACGAGAACTTCGTCCCGAAGTTACGATTGTGATTCCTAGATAATTCGGGATAAAATTTTCTCAAGTCTTCTTCTTTTCCACAAGTAGCTTCCCGCTCCAGATGATGTTTTTATTATACTTTGCAGTACTTGATTGCCCTATTTCTAAGCCTCTTCTAGTTTTTTTCTAGAATCTTCGCTGGTTTTTCTACATAGGTTAGGTCTGAATGAAGTTCTAACGCTTCATGTGATACTAGCTCATCTGGTACTTTCAAACACTTCCAAAGTTGTGACACATGAAAAAAAGTTGTGTATCAATTTTAGTCTTAAGTGAGTGATTATATTTTGTAGATGATGAACCAATTTCCTTTTAAATTCGGCCATGTTAAAAACTAATTAAGCTTTTTATTTTACTACTGAAAATACGTTGTCACGGTAGCAAAAATATGTTGCCGCCATTTTTTCCTTAAAATATACTAGTGTTCTGTATAATAGGTTACTTGGCAACTTGGATGCGCACCACCGGAAGATGTTGGTAGTGTAGCCATACGTTACACCACTAATTTATGTACCGCTAGTCGCCATGTGGCTACCTGCACACCCGTTACTAGTGACATGATCTGGCACACCACTAGTAACAATCACAGGTGACAACACTAATTCCAATCTCGTCATGCTACTTCTAAACTTTATCCCTACTAGTGGAAAGAAAATAAGGACCTTACTAGACATTGGCAACTAAGAGCCAAATCATAAGATGTTCCACCACAATGCATGGATAAAAAATGTTGGTGCCCCGCTTCCTGGAGCGATATGGGTGAACCATAGCGCGGCCCTAGCATCTTTCGATCTCCCTTTGCCGCCATAATAACAAGAAGACGGGCAAACAATGAACATTGGTTTGTGAGTGCTATATTTTAAAATTCTTGGTTTTAACTAGGTCTATAGTGGCAATTATGTCACCACTTAAGCATTAAGATTACAATTTTAATTGTGCATGCCGGTCAGATAAATAAATTAGTTCACCATTTCGAAAAAAAACATTCAGTTCATATACGAGTTGTGAACATCTTACGATCAATTCCGTAATTATACATGCTCAAATTACAGTACACACGCATGGATAAATCACGTAATAATTTGATCGCTAGCAGCAAGGAAATACTATAGCAACAGAGATCCGCATGCACCTCATCTGTCTCCTGATGGTCATAACTTAATTTATTTCCGACAAGCTGACATGAAACTAGCAGTTTGGGACCGGCCGGCGGGTGCCATCTCCTGTTTATGATGAGTTATCCCCGTAATGATGGCACCCTGCTCTGGTGATCAAAGGGCGGCGTACGGACCCCGGCCATGCCAAGCACTAGTCAATCTTGGGCTTTGCTTGTATTAAATCTGCTCGAAGGCTCACTTCCTGAACCTGAAAATACAAGCCCAAGTGTTCAGCACTATAATAGCTAATAAGTATAGTGAAAACTCAAATGTGCACCGCCATGCACTTCTGGCCGACATGCATATATATACTTTCTCCTTTGTAAATTAGGATGTATATTAATCTTAGTGAAAGTCACATTTTATAAACTTTGAACAAATGTATGAAAAAATATTAACATCTAGTACAACATTAACTCATAGTTATTAGAACCATCAAAAATTATATTTTTATATTATATGTATTTGGTATTTTCAAAGTTAATTTATTTTCAAAGTTAAATTTATAAAGTTAGCTCTGTTTAAAATAGCCCGGCTATAGCCGGGCTATAGCCTTCCGCGATGCGCGTGGCTACAGCTGGAGCCTTTGAATGCTAAATGAAAATAGCCGCTAATAGCCCGGCTATAACTATTTAGCCCCAATTTACCTAATAGCGGTATTTTTGCCGCTCAACGGGCCCAAAAAAATTTGATCCAAAATTTTCTGAGCGGCCCAGTTTATGAACACCACTATATCATGAACTGCTATTGTAATATTTGGACATAACTATATCTTTTACTATCTAGGAACTATATTTTGACATAACTATGTGAACTATGTTTTGGTTATGCGCATCTCTTATGTGACAATGTTACTATGGTATTTGTGAATTATTGATAATATATACGATTTATATGCTGCCGTAATATTGGTTTTTTTTCCTATTATTTAGCAAATTGCATATATGATCTTAGCCCTGCTATAGCCTTTTATATATAGCTTCAGAAATCTCCACGGCTATAGGTTATAGCCCGCTATTTTAAACAGAAAGTTAGAAAGGAGGGAGTAATACACGGTATGTTTCTGTTTGCCCTCTGTCGGTCTGTATTTTTCCACAGCACCAGATGTTTCTGAAGAATTTGGGATCGCTACCCACGCTTGCCATGTAGTATTAACAACAGGCGAGAGAAACATTCCTTGACAAAATAAGCAAGAGCGCAAAACCAAAAAAGAACATTCACCCACCAGGAAGGTAGTTACGATCCTGGAGAGGCGCATGGCCTCCTCAAGCCCCGCGATCTCTTGCCGGATTGTTCTCGCGAGCTCGCCGGCGGCGCTGCTCGTCACGCCACCCTGAACGTCGCCGGTTAGCACAGACAAAAACGTTAGGGGCCGAAACGACAGTTAACCCATGATCGTCCGGTCAGAGATCAGCTGCACATGCATTTTGCTATAGTTTATACGCGCGCGCGAACGTACCGTAGCATAGAACATGGCGGCATTGGCTTCGATCTCATCCATGGCGCGTACGCAAGCGAGCATGGTTTCGTGCAACAGCTCCAGCCTGACCTGCAATTGTACGTACGTAGACGTAGCAATTGTAAGTAGTAACCGACGTGTTTGAAGCTCCAAGACGCCGGAGGTAGGGGAAGTAAAAGCCTATGTTTTTTCGTTAGGCTTACTTGGGCTCCGTCGGTTAAGGGGAGGGAGGCGGCTGCGGCGGAAAGGACGCGGCCGAGTTCCAGGACGGCGCCGGAAAATAATCCTATGAGACCGGGTCTATTGACCAAGCAATTTAGACCCACTCCAGAACGTGCCACGTGTGCACACCAATCTCAAAGCAGTCGACCTCTTCTTCCCCAAATCATTGGAATTTCCTTCTCGCAAGTTCTGATGTGATTCTGGTTAATGTCCGGCGAAGTTTAGCCGATGCAGTCTGCCCTGGATGGCTGCTACCTTAAATTGCCGCAGCATATTTCTGCCATGGTGCGGCCGCTGCCTAGCTAGGTAGTCCTGGTTGTTCGACCCCTAAATTGTCGGTCGCGTAAGAATGGAGAGATCTTAACCGGTGCGGCCATGGTAGAGAGCTTTGTCAATGCCACGGTATGGATACTAGTCACGCTGATGGTAATTGGGCAAACATTGATTTAGTTATACATGGAGAATGGACGTCCTGGAATCCATTATGAGGAAGCGCATCAATGTGGTTCAGGCCTCAGGGTCGCATGTACTGCCATCCCTCGCTAATGTTGGACGAGTTATGCCGCTGGCGCTGATTCGCTGTATGATGCGGCGGTTAGGCCAGCCATTGCTCCAATCTAATGTCGGGCTGACACTACCTCCTCGTGTTATAGCAGAAAAAAATCCCAGATGCAGGGCTGAGCGGCGACAAAGATTTGACATAATTTGGGGAAGAAGAAGTCTGCCTGCTTTGAGATTCACGAGCACACGTGGCACGCTCTGGAGTTGGTCTAAATTGCTGGGTCCATAGACCCGGTCTCATAGGATTATTTTCCGACGGCGCCAGCGTGCAACTCCCCGACGGGCTCCCATGTCCCGAGGAGGGGGAGCTGATGCGTGCGCAGGATCCTTCCAAGCTTAACCTTCTGCCGCCACCGCTGCGCCACGATCATCTTGGCCGCGTGGATGTTGCGCAGCTCAGCCACGCGCAGGCACACGTAGAACAGCTTCTTCTGCATGCACCACGCCACGGTTAATATCAAGAAACTTCATGCGCAGCGAGGCATGCATGCGTGCGTGAGCGTGGCTCACCTGGGCGGCGGAGGTGGCGCGGGCCATGGACTTCTCCAGTCGGGCGTTCGTGAACCGCCACTGCAGGAGCCTCGCGGCAAGCACGCGCGCCCGCTGCGCCGCGTCCTCCTTCCGCGCCCCCTCCCTGCTGCTAGGCGTAGTCGTCATCTTCCCCGGCACGCCCGATCTTCTCCCGGCGTCCTCCGGCTCCCCAGTGCCCCGGCTCCGCCTCGTAGCGTAGCCCGGCTCAGGAGATGACCTGCATGGGGATGACATCACTGTGGCACCCGCGCCGTGTCGTCGCGTGGCGCCCACGGCGTCGACGACACCGGCGGCGCCGGTCTTCCTGTAGCCGAAGGATGCCGCCTTGCGGAGGGAGCGCACGAAGTTGGCGGTGGAGAAGGCCGGCGCGGCCCGGGACGCCGAGCTGGTGCTGCGAGGAACGCACTGAGGGGACGCCATTGGGTGGAGCGGGGTTCTGTCCATGACGACGAATACGATCGATGTTAAGTTGTTAACAGATACTACTACTATATGGCATGAAGCAGGAAGCTAGCTAGGTGCCGGCGGCAAGACGGGGTTCAAAAGGCCAAGGCCTGGATTGAGAGCGAAAACGCATGTGCAGGTTCCTCTTGTTGTCGGATTAGCTACAGTGGGGACTGCTCTAGGCTGCTAGGCACTCCTGAACCTAGCTACTAGGCACTTGATTTTCGTACGATTGGTGTTGTAGTCTGAAGCTCGCACGTCCCTGTGGCTCCGAACTACCCCATTGCAATACAATTCACGGTAGTATCTACCAATATAGGGCGTGGCAACTTCTAGGTGACTGGTTTTATTTTCAGAAAAAGTCAGAATCGGGCGAAGGAGAGGCCGTCACGCCCATCCTCCCATCCTGCGACCGGTATCTTTTGGGATATAAAAAGATTCAAAAGGAGGACCATCCAACAAATCTTGGCCATGAAACCAACATCCAAGGGTTCAAGTACTGCTCATCGTTACCGCTAAAACATTGTCCGACGTCCCACGAATCACGCAAATCGCATCATCCTTTGCCCCATGATTATCTTATCAAACATTGCACTGTCCGGGAGTTTCCCGTCGAAAAGTTGGACGAGATTCGGCGCATTTGGGAAGCCAGCGCGGCAAGGCGCAAGGCCTTAGAAGACGGAGCATCAAGCTCCGGGAAGGGTGGAGCAGCTGTCGCCGATGTCATCGTCATCTCTAACGTCGAGGAGGATGTTTAATGTGTACTGAGTGCAGTGAGCACGTACTTACTACTACTAAATTTGGAGTAGTAGTAATTAATTAGGAAGTGTGTAGTGAGTACTTAATATTAACTTGTAATGTGTTATTTAGTGGTCTTTTCTAATTGATAGCGAGGAAAACCATGTTTGATTGGATCCCTTCCGACCTATAACCAAATATTATGAACTATGTTTCATTATGCCTCGCTCGGTGTTTGTTTTTACATCATATTTTATTTGTCATCAAACACTTTGTCCAAAATGAATGGCACGCGATACATCATCCAACAAACGTGTGCAGTGCACCACATTACAACAGTTGATCCTTAAGGGCGCGTTTGGTTGCCTGGACCGATTTCCTGCATCACTGGCGCAGCGGGAAGAAGCCCCCTACGCGTCCAAGACGGGCCATGGGCCATAAAAGCGACTTTGTTTGGTGGCCTGCAGGGAAATTTTTTTGGCCCCGTGGAGATTTGGGCTGTGGCCATTTGGTAGGTCGGATTTTAGGCCTTGTAGCAGCCGAGAACGACGCCCCTGCTGTTTGGTTGCAACCCATAATCCGGTTCTGGTAACCTCTTCCCTTCAGTGGTGAGGTTACCAGCGATCAACAGCACAAGTAAGAACACAATCATAGACGACAGATAACTTAGCGGTGATCATAGACGACACAAGTTCACGACACAACATTTTGCAGACACGATCATAGTTCTGGACACGGCAGACAGGATCATAGTTCAACACACTAGACACGACCAGCAACTAGACACAACATGGTACCAGGTTAGCTTCAGACATGGTGCTCGGAGACGACGCACCTAGTGTCATCGCCAAGGTATAGGCACCTGCTCACCACCTCAGTGCAGGTGTGGTCGAAGATAACCACACTATACTCCAAGGAGGACACCCTTCTGAAGGTGACGAACTGGCCTACCTTGAGCTGATGGGCGACGGCGAAGGCCGTCCATCCCTGGTCGATGAATGCGACATCGCCTTCTCTCCTCGTAGTCATCCTCCAGTTGTATCCGGTGTTGGTGGTGACGATGATGTTGGAAGGGATTTCTCCGAACCACTTGACGAAAGCTTTAGGGATCATGAGGCGGCCAAAGGTGGGCTTGAAGATGATTTTGAGGAAGTGGTCCGGCCCTGGCTCATCGTGGAAGTGGCCGACCTTAGCCGGCGTTTGATACGTCCAAAACGTATCTACTTTCCCGAACACTTTTGCTATTGTTTTGCCTCTAATTTGTGTGTTTTGGATGCAACTAACACGGACTAACGCTGTTTTCAGCAGAACTGTTCTGGTGTCTCATTTTTGTGCAGAAATCCAACTTTCGGGAAAAACCTCGGAATTTATGCGAAGGCCCTATTTTCCCGGAATACTTACGGAGCCGAGAAGGGCAAGTCAGGTGGAGGCCCGAGGGCCCCACACCCTAGGGCGGCGCGGCCCGGAGGGGGCGCGCGGCCCTAGCGTGTGGCCCCTCGGCCGGCCTCCGACGCCCTCCTTCGGACTACTTATCGCCTTCGACCTAAAAACGCACGGAGAGAAGTCGAAGTCACCGAGAAACCCTCCGAACGCCGCCACATCGCGAAACTCCGTCTCGGGAGCCGAAGTCTCCGTTCGGCACTCCGCCGGGACGGGGAATTGGAGGAGATCATCGCCATCATCACCACCGACGCCTCTTCATCAACCAGCCATGTTTCCCCCATCCATGTGTGAGTAATTCCCCCGCTGTAGGCTGAAGGGGATGGTAGGGATTGGATGAGATTGGTCATGTAATAGTGTAAGATTGTTAGGGCATAGTGCCTAGTGTCCGTAATTGGTACTTTGATGATATTGTTGCAACTTGTTATGCTTAATGCTTGTCACTAGGGCCCGAGTGCCATGATCTCAGATCTGAACATGTTATTATTTCATCATGATATTCATTGTTTATGGTCTTACCTGCAAGTTGTATACACATGTCGCTGTCCGGAACCAATGGCCCCGAAGTGACAAATCGGGACAACCGGAGGGGATGGTAGTGATGTGAGGATCACATGTGTTCACGGAGTGTTAATGCTTTGCTCCGGTACTCTATTAAAAGGAGTACCTTAATATCCAGTAGATTCCCTTGAGGCCCGGCTGCCACCGGCTGGTAGGACAAAAGATGTTGTGAAATCTCATTGCGAGCACATACAACTATAATTGGAACACATGCCTATTGACTGCTTTGTACTTGGACACCGTTTTATTATTATCTGCAAATGCCCTGCTTGATTGTTACATGAGTTTCTCTCATCCATGCAACGCCCGTTATCCGTCCCCGTGCCTACAGTATTTTAATCCTGCTGTTTACTATAATCACTACTGCTGTCTCTGTTACTCTGCTTCTGTTATTTCACTACTGCTACTGCTATAAAACTGTTACTATCGATAAACTCTTGCGAGCAAGTCTGTTTCCAGGTGCAGCTGAATTGACAACTCCGTTGTTAAGGCTTTCAAGTATTCTTTATCTCCCCTTGTGTCGAATCAATAAATTGGGTTTTACTACCCGCGAAGACTATCTGCGATCCCCTATACTTGTGGGTTATCAAGACCGTTTTACGGCGCCGTTGCCGGGGAGCATAGCTTTATTTGGAAGTTCACTTGGATTGATATTGTTCGCTGCAAATTCTCCATCATGGGTAAAACTCGCGATCCTAAAGTCGCCATATTACCATCCACTACAAGAAAAGGTACAACTCTGAGTACCTCTGCTGCTCGTGATTCACCATCTGTGATTGATAAACTTGTTTCACCACCACATGCTTCACTTGCTGGTACTTCTGCTGAATCTGAAAACTCTCATAATATTGATAATGTTTCTACTGTGCTTGATGATAGTGGTTCATTGGGATCCTTTCTAGATGCTACAATTGCTAGGTCTAGACAAATTGAAAATGCTGAAACTCCTGATGCTACTACACTTGTTAATTCACCTGAACTTGATTATTCTAGTGATGATCCTGATGAAGATTATGTGGAGCTTAATGATGATTTTATTAATAGATGCAATGCTACTGTTGATGGAAGTAAAATTAAAAAGTTTCTCACACAATATACTGTTAGACATAAGTTATCTCCCGATCCTAAATTTGCCACATCTCCTATATGCATTAAGGATAAAGATTATGATTTTTATCTTGATCTATCTCATATAGCTATTGTAGAGAAAGCACCCTTTTGTGGTACTGAAAAAGAAAGTGATGTAGAACACATGATTGGACTTTCTTCTATGAGTAGCTTGTTTTTCTGATGATATCAAGATGCGTACTTATTTTGTCGCTAAATTTTTTCCTTTCTCATTAAAGGATGATGCTAAAACTTGGTATAATAATTTGCCTCCTGGTTCTATTAAAAGTCCAACTGATTTGCGTGATGTTTTCTTTCGAAAATACTTTCCTGCTAGTGCTCAACATATTGCTTTACGAGAGAATTTATAGATTTGACTAGGGAGATGAAGAGAAATTGCACGAGGCTTGGGCAAGATTTTGTTCTCTTATCGAGCTCGACCTGGACATGATTTAGAAAAGAATGATCTACTTGATATATTTTATAGTGGACTAACCATTGAGTCTAGGGCATACCTGGATAGTTGTGCTTGGTTGTGTTTTCAGGAAAAGAACTCCAGACGAAGGCTGAAGAATTATTGGCTAAAATAGGCCGGAATCATGATGATTGGACTACGCCTGAACCAATTCCAACGCCAATATTGAAGAAGAGGGGTTTAATTAAATTGAATGATGAAGATATGAGGGAAGCCAAGAAGTCTCTCAAGGAGAAAGGTATTAAATCTGAAGATGTGAAGAATCTACCTCCCATAGAAGATATATGTGAGATAATTCCCCCTTCATCCATGATTGAGGTAAACTCCCTTCGACGCTTTACTAGGGAAGATATTCCGTATTCAAAACCTCTGCGCAATGCTTAGATGAGTTTGATAATTATATTGTTAAGCAAGAAAATTTTAATATGAGAGTAGAGAATCATCTAATGGAAAATTCTCAAGCTATTAGCAATTTGCATGATATTGTGGAGAGAACCTCCAATGATGTTAAGATGCTTGTTAAACATTTTCAAATGGTTCAAACTCAAATTGATCAACTCACTAAAGTGCAAAATGACTTATTAAAAAATAATTCTAAAGAGAAACATGCTTATGAAGTAACAACTAGAGGTGGTGTCTCTACCCAGGATCCTCTATATCCTGAAGGGCATCCCAAAAGAATTGAACAAGATTCTCAACGCATTGAATCTAGTGCTCCTTCTAAGAAAAAGAAGAAGAAACATAAAAATGTTGTAGAATCCTCTGAACCTGTTAATGATCCTAATAGTATTTCTATTTCTGATGCTGAAACCGAAAGTGGTAATGAACATGATAATAATAGATAATGATAAGAATGATGTTTCGATAAAGAAGAAGTTGAAGAAGAACACGAAAAGCAAGATAAAAATAAAAAGTATACTAAAGAAGATTTTATTGCTAAGAAACATGGTAATGAAAGGGAACCTTGGGTGCAAAAGCAAATGCCTTTTCCTGCTAAGAAACTAAAATCAAAGGAAGAAGAACACTATAATAAATTTTGTGATTGGATGAAACCTTTATTCTTGCAAATCCCTTTGGTCGATGCTATTAAATTGCCTCCTTATTCAAAGTATATGAAAGATATTGTTACTAACAAAAGGAAAATCCCCAATGAGGAAATTTCCACTATGCTTGCTAATTACTCTTTCAATGGCAAAGTTCCAAAGAAGTTGGGCGACCCAGGTATACCTACTATTCCTTGTTCTATTAAGAATAATTATGTTAAAACTGCTCTATGTGACTTGGGAGCCGGTGTTAGTGTTATGCCTTTTTCTCTTTATAAGAGACTTTACTTAGATAAGTTGATACCCTACTGATATATCTTTGCAAATGGTGATAAATCTCTTGCTATTCCTGTTGGTATATGTGAGGATGTTCTGTTCAAGTTACTAATAAGCTGCTTGATATTAAGCGGATTTTGTTGTGTTGGAAATGCTGAAGATGATAATATGTCTATTATTCTTGGGAGACCTTTTCTTAACACCGCGAGGGCTGTTATTGATTGCAATAAAGGAAAGGTTACTTTCAATGTTGATGATAAGGAGCACACCGTCTATTTCCCCAAGAGGATTGAAAAAGCATGTGGAGTTAATACTATTTCTAATGTGAGAACTATCAAAGTTGGAACTATTGATTGTCCAATATATGAGCCTAAAGAAGAATATCAAACTCTTGTGATTGGATCCATATCAATACAATTCAAGGTAACATGATTGATTTGAGGTTTATTTCTTCTTATGCTATGTAAAATTTATTTGGTGGCAAGACTTGATCAACCTTGTTAACAAATACTTTTTATATGCATAGAGGAGGTAAACAACATCTCTTTCTTCCTCCACTTGCTCTACTTGTTGTAGCACTTTTATTTTGCAAAGTTCCTTAGTTAATTAGAGATTTCAAAAAATTTCCTGGCCAGTAATAATAAACTTAATACCCAGAAATGTGCATTTTTCAAAGTTTTCAAAAATTCACAAAAATTATACCGTTGGTCCTATTTTTCGACGAGGCACTGGGAGCACACAGGGATGACCGGTGGGGCACCCCGGTGGCACCCACGGTCGGCGCGGCCGGCAAGGAGGCGCGCCACCCAGTGTGTGGGCCCCCTTTACCCCACTTTAGCATCTCTTCCTCCCACACTCTTCTCTCTCCCGAAAAAATCGACACCGAGCTTCCTCTCACTCGTGTTTTTGCTCAAGAACTCCAGATTTCTCGATCTCTTTGCTCAGCCTGATTTACGTCTGAAATTTGGCACATTTGCTCTTCGGTATGTGACTCCTTCGATTATCCAAGTAGAATTTTGTTTGGTGGAGTATATCTTGAATATTTTGCTGCTGTAGGTAACATGTTTAGTGAGCTTGCATGCTTGTTCTAAGTGGTAGAAACTAGTTTTGATGCATGATTAGTACTCTAGCAAGTTCCTATGGTAGTTTCCCTCAATTATATGTCACCAAATCAAGTTTTATATTGTTTGTTGAAAAATTTCAGAAAAGGGGATGGACAACTTTAACTTTGGAGAAGTGTTCCAAGGGGAGACAACAAGCACGGGGAGGCCCTCTGGGTCATCCACCCGATGCGAGGCCATCCTATAATGAGGACCTCATCGCACCAAGCTTCGCACCCGAGGAGGACAATGGAGTCCCCAATCGCTGCATCCTTTCCATGTTATGACTTTTTGAGTAATGCGGGGTTGTTGGATGATT